>NC_090803.1:40592500-41192500 GCF_036512215.1 Solanum lycopersicum
GGGAAATTTTTTAAAATGTCAATATTTTAACATTATAAAAGGCTTATTAGCAACACTTTCAATATTTAGAAGAAATGTCAAATTATAGTTTGTTATGTATCTTATTTATTTTTTTATTATTTATTTTTATTTAAAGAATATAATTATTTAATTACAAAAGTGAGAGAATATTTCAAAAAAAGGTAAAAATCACTTAATTTTCTCATCAGTTACATTTTCAAATAAAATTTAAAGTTTGTTCTCTTTTTTTTCTCCAGAATTTTTACCTTTTTAACATTATATTCATTCCACAATATATTCTATTTATATTCATTATAGTTTTTTATTAGTTTGTATTCATTTCAATAGGTATGTCAAATGTATCTATATAGTAATTTAAGAAATATATTTGTATTCATATTTTTTTTTCCTCTATAGTTATTTTTTTCTTCAAAAATCTTGTATGTATTCATTTTGATATGTATTTTATTTGTATTTCTATTTATTCTAGTTTTTATTTAGAATTTTTTACAATAATATATAAAATACAAAAAAATAGTATGATGAAAAAGTGAGAATGAAATAAAAAATTGAAAAGAAATAATTGAATATTTGGTGTAATCATTTTTAAATAAAATACATAACTAGTTGACATACCTTTAGAATAAATACAACAAAAATTCATTAGTAAAATATGAAATGTCATAGTCATGTAAAATATATTCATAAATTATTGATATCTACAAATGTGAAAAAAATATAAAGGAATGAAAAAATAATACATTATCAAAATTAACAAAAACTGACCCCAAAATACAATAATAAAATAACAACTGAATACAAAATACAAACTAATAAATATTGCACAATGTACATAACAAGAAAGTTACAAATACATTCAGTACACATTGTTGAACAAATTGTTATTTAACTTCAACTCAACATGCAAAAATCTAAACATGTAAAAAATATTTAAATACCTCTTCATCAACAATTTGGTCTTCGCCGTCATTTTCTTATACCCTACTAGTTACGTTTTCAATCTGAATTTGATGAAGACTTTATTCTTGTTGTCTCTCTTCCCTAATTTTAGAAGTAGATCTTACAATATCCGCTATTTCTTGAGTAATACATAGATTAAATGATGGAAAATCACTAAAAATCGTTTTACTAAGATGAATAGTGTCTCTTATAATCATTCTTTGAAGAGTGTTTTATAGTTCTAAACGAGAAGAATCCTAATTCACCAATTATTTAAACAACAATAAAATCAAAAAATAAATCTAAAAAGAAAAGATAAAGATAAAAATACCTTAATTAGAGGAATTTGTGTGAATCCAGATTTTGAAGATAAAAAAAATATTTCGCTAGAAGATAATAAAAAATTGAAGTTGAAGAGAAGAAAGATTTAAAGGTTGAATAGGAATATGAACATGAAAATATGGAGAGAGAATTTTTTTTTTTTTTACTTATGTGATAAATATGGAAGAGAGAGATATGGGAAAAATTTGCAGATTTTGATTTTTTTAAAAATTAAAATAATTTGGGAAAAGTGAACTATGAATATACATATAAATGTAGATAAATTATTATTTTAGGAGATAAAATAGGGGTTTAATTAGGATACATATTCTTTTTTAAAATAATTACATTTTTGACATTTTAACCAATATTTTTAAAGTAGTGAGTTTTTTACTAATTAAGTTATTGATTTTGACTAGTTTGCTAGTTTTCCTATATATAAAGGAGAAACATAAAGAATGTGATGTGACACCTGTCTATGATATTCATTCATATTTATCTTTTTTCTCCTTTTGGGGATTCTTTCTATCCCTTTTTTTAATTAAATAATTTGTTTAACAATTTAAAAATTCAATCATATTTAGTATTCTAATTATGTCTAATAAGTTACAACAAAAACTTCATCTTTTTACCTTCTCTATTTAAATGACATGTCTCTTCAACTTCTTTTTAACTATTCTTATGATTTATTCAATCTATAAATAACAATCATTTATGTTCAATTTCATTTTCTCATTCTTTCTTTTTATAAGTATTATTTTTTCTCCTCTTAAAAAAAAACTACTCATCATTTTCATCAATCATGTAGTTAATAATGTCACATACGACTTTCACTTTGATAAAGATCATGAATATATTCTTCAAAGATTCATCATATAGAAGGTCACATTAATTTGGTATAAGTTCATCAAATGAAGAAGGAAACTTAATTATCTTGAAAGATTCATCAAAAGAGATGGTCATATGAGTATAAAAGTTTGACTAGTTTTCAAATATTTTGAAGATTCAATTAATGTATTATTTTGATTTCAATTAATATTATAGTATCTTTTTTTTTAATCAAATATATGAATTTCCTTTTACTCAACAAAAATTAAATTATGAGACTCTATTAACCAACATATTAAAAAATCCAATAAGTATTTCTTGATCAATTGTTTCTTCATCCTCTTCTTCTTCCTCTTATTACTTTTCGTCCTCGTCCTCCTCCTCCTCCTCCTTCTTCTTCTTCTTCTTCCACTTTGTCTTTCTCTTCTCCCTCCTCCTCCTCTTTCTTTTCGTCTTCGTCTTTCTCTTCCTCTTCCTCTTCCTCTTCCTCGTCCTTGTCTGCATCCTCTTCCTTGACCACATCCTCGTCATCTTTCTCTTTTTGTTGTTATTGTTGTTATTGTTGTCGTTGTTGTCGTTGTTGCTGTTGTTGATAGTGGTGATGCTGTTGTTGTTGTCATCGTCTTCCTCCTCTTCATCTTCGTCTTCATCTTTGTCTTCATTTTTCTCCTCTTCTTCTTCTTCTAATTCTTTTTCTTCCTCTTCTTCATCCTCTTCCTTCTCCTCCTCTTCTTCTTCTTCTTCTTCTTCTTACTCTTCGTCTCCCTCTTCTTCTTCCTCTTCTTCTTATTAGTCTTCCCCGTTTTCCTCTTTATCCTCTTGTCCTCATCCTCATTTTTGCCATCTTTCTCTTCCTATTGTTGTTGTTGTTGCTGTTATTGTGCAAATGAATGAAGATGAAAAGTATCATATTTTTATTAATTTTTTTATGGGTTTTGTTTTTCAATTTTTAATTAATATTGTATATTTTACACATGGTTAAAAGGTAAAATATTACCTCTAGTACATTTCTTATAGCTATTGAATATTGTTGCCCCTATAAGTATATGATATGGTTTATCATATTAGAAATTAATCACAAAAAATTATCTTTTTAGTATTTTAAAACGTTCGGTAATAAATAAATTATTTAAAAAAATGAACGGAGATAAAATTAAATCCGCATTTATATGTATTCTTATTTCTTAAACTTCTTGTCCGATCACATGTTATCACATAAAATGGGACGGAGGGAGTAAAATTGTCACTCTATGATAATTTTTATATAATTGAGTAGATAAGAAAAACATCAGATTACAAATTACATCATGACTTGGTATAAGTATATATTTAAGGGAAGCTTACATAACTATACTATATCAAAAAAAACATTTACCATTTATAGCAATAACGTTTTTTTTCACTTGATCACTTTTAATACATTTATAATACAATTTTAATTTATATTACAAAGAACAATTTATTATTCACATATAATACAAGATTTATTGATGGGTAATACATTTATCACATATTTTAATTGTAACGACCTGTTTAGTCGTTTCGAGCAGTAAAGTTTAGTTTTGAAAATAACTGACTGTGTCGACGGACCACACGACGGACCGTCGTGGTCACGAAGGATCGACGAAGGTCTCCATCCCAAAACACTTAAACTCTGAAAAATTGGGTACGGGGATCAACTCTCTGAACTTCGCGACGGAACTGCAGCACGGACCGTCGTAGACACGACGAACCGTCAAAGACCTTACTACTGAAATTGAGTCTCAAAACTCTGTGACGACCCTGCAGGACGGACCGTCGCAGGCACGACGGGCCGTCACGAGTGGCGTAATTCCACCTGGGTCGGATTTCTGCTAAAGTTTTTTAAGGGGCATTTTGGACTATTTATGACAAACTGTATGGAATTAGGGGATAAGTTTAATAACTTATTTACTTGGGGGTTAAAGGACATAACCTTGAAATAAATAGTGGGTTACTTTTATCATCTTTTATACTTAATTATATGGTAATTAGGGTAAAACAAAGGGAATTTGAAAGAGGAGAAAATTAAAAAGAAAAGAAGAGAGAATGAGCGAGAGAGAAAGAAGAACGAAGAGAAAGCAAAAAGCATTGGAGAAGTAGATTGCTTGATCATGATTTTTCGGTGGAGGTAGGTTATGGTTTATGCTATTTCATAGCAAACTCTTAATAGCGAATGACATGTATTGGGTAGTATTGTAAAGTCTTCTATATGCTTAATTGTGTGCTTGCATGATGTGATTATGTAATTGTAATGGATTCGAAAGATGAGGTTGTGAATCTTAAACCTTAAATCCACTTTGTTAATGATGAAGCCTTCGTATAAAAGAAAGCTTAATGAACTAAAAGCATGAGATTAGGGGATCGGGTGTCACGAACCGACACGTAGAATTAGGGGATCGGAGTGTCACGTACCGACACCAGGAATTAAAGGATCGGGTGTCACGAACCAACACGTAGTAGTAGGGATCGGAGTGTCACGTTCCGACACCAGGATAATAAAGAGAATGAATATTTAGGGAATCAGAGTGTCACGTTCCGACACCAGGATGATAAAGAGAATGAATCTTGAATTATGTTAATATACTCAAATTTAAAGAACCTATTTCCCAAATGAGTATGGTGTGGAGGCTTGAGTCCTCATAGATGTGCTTGGGTTGTGGCCAATGGTTATGGTACTTGTTGTTGTCACCAGTTGAGTATGGTAGTCGATTTTATGTTATTATCTGATATATATTGCTTTCTATTTTGAGTTGGCCGATGATACCTACTCAGTACTTGTGCCTTGTACTGACCCCTACTTGTAATTTCCTTCTTTGTTATTTGTGGAGTGCAGTAAACGTGCCATCGACTTCAACTCGTCCTCAACTCTAGCCAGTCTTCATCACGTCAGATTTCAGGGTGAGCTATTGTTCCTAGCTCGGACTGGATTCTCTCTCATTCATGTCTTGATGTCCTTGAAGTTCGGACATAGACCATCTGTTTACTTATTTTAGCTTCCTAGATACTCTTAGATTTAGTAATTTGAGGATAGATGTTCTTGTGGTGATGACTTCCAGATTTTTGGAATAATAAGTATTGAGTTTTAGAAGTTATTTAATCGATGTTTATTAATGAGTTTTAAGTCTTCCGCATTATATTCTGTTTCTTATGGTTGAAATGTTGGGGTTTAGATTGGTTGGTTCGCTCACATAGTAGGATAAGTGTGGGTGCCACTCGCGGCTCGTTTCCGGTCGTGACAAACTTGGTATCAGAGCATTAGGTTCGTTGGTCTCATCACACAAGAGCGAGTCTAGTAGAGTCTTGAGGAACGGTAGGGGGACGCCTTTACTTTTCTTTGAGAGGCTATAAGACTTTAGGAAAATTTCATTCTTTCTTTCTTTTGTGCTATTACTTGGATCCAATTGGTATCTAGGTGATACAAATTGGTATCTGACCATCTTCACTCTATTTCGCAGATGGTTAGAACTAGAGCAACAATCGCGCCAACACCAACACCAGCAAGACAAAATGCGTCTGAACCAGCCACTGAGGCTGTAGCTCGAAGAGGAGCAGTGGCAAGAGGCCGTGGTAGAGGTCGCGGGAGGACGTCCTCTAGAGGAAGAGGAAAAGCACCTGGCCCAGCTAGTACTAGGGCGGTGACTCCTCCACCGACTGAGGAAGTATTAAGAGAGGGTGAGGAAGGGGAGAATGAACAAGTGCAGAATGAGGAATTACCACCCCAACCTACCCCAGAGATGATTAATCAGGTTCTTGCTTATCTTAGCGGGTTATCTGATCAAGGCAAGACACCTCCAGTGTTTTCTGTACTAGCACCTCAGGTTCCGGGAGTACAACATGCAGCTGCTGTGGCTCCCCGCATGAATGTCTCATTGAAAATAGGCATGTTTTCTCGATTGACTACAGGGCCTATAATGATGAGTGATCACCACGAACATTTCACTAAGTTCTTGAAATTGAAACCTCTAGTATTCAAGGGTGCTGAATCTAAGGATGCATATGATTTTCTGGTTGATTGTCATGAGCTGCTACATAAGACGGGCATAGTGGAATGATTCGGTGTTGAGTTTGTAACCTATCAGTTTCAGGGAAATGCCAAAATGTGGTGGCGATCGTATGTTGAGTGTCAACCAGCACAGGCACCACCTATGACTTGGGCATCATTCTCTAGCTTGTTTATGGAGAAATATATACCCTGGACTTTGAGGGTTAGGAGGAGGGATGAGTTCCTGAGCCTAGAGCAAGGCAGCATGTCGGTTACTGCTTATGAGGCTAAGTTTCGTGCATTATACAGGTATGCCACCCAGCTTTGCTTCAGTCCACAAGAGCGGATTCGCCGTTTTGTGAAGGGATTGAGGTCAGATTTGCAGATTCCAGCCTTACAGTTAGCTACTGCAGCAAAATCCTTTCAAGAGGTGGTAGATTTTGAGATAGAAGTGGAGGGAGTGAAGCTAGACGACTTCACCATGACATCGACACCTAAGAAGTTTCGTAAGGGAGGTGAGATTGGTGGGTCTTACTCCAGAGGGAAGAGTTCAGGAGGTTACCCAGCCCGACCTATTCAGTCTTCACTGCAGGTTGTAGCTGGGGGTCCACCGCAGACCGGTCAACACTTCTCTGAGT
Source organism: Solanum lycopersicum (assembly GCF_036512215.1). Lineage (NCBI taxonomy): Eukaryota > Viridiplantae > Streptophyta > Magnoliopsida > Solanales > Solanaceae > Solanum > Solanum lycopersicum. The sequence goes on from NC_090803.1 coordinate 40,599,251, forward strand.
TTGGGGGTTATCCCCAGACTCCATCGTTCTCACACAGACCTATACTTGAACCCAGAGAGTGTTATGGATGTGGGGAGACTGTACATATTAGGAGGTATTGTCCAAAACAGAGTTACAGACCCCCAATAGTCAGATGTAGAGGTGGTCATGGAAGAGGCCGCTATTCTGGAGGACGGGGTGGCCAAGGTAATGGAGGTCACCAAATCAACCGGGGTGGCGGGCAAACTGGAACTACTGCAGCGCAACATGGTAGGGGCAATGACCAGACAGGTGATAGGGCCCATTGTTATGCTTTCCCTGGGAGGTCTGAAGCGGAGACATCTGATGCTGTTATCACAAGTAATCTTTTGGTTTGTGATTGCATGGCTTCTGTATTATTTGATCCTGGCTCCACATTTTCATATGTATCTTCTTCATTTGCTACTGGTCTTAATTTACATTGTGAATTGCTTGACATGCCTATTCGTGTTTCTACTCCGGTGGGTGAGTCTGTGATAGTTGAAAAGGTGTATAGGTCTTGTCTTGTAACTTTTGTGGGGAGCAATACTCTTGTAGACTTGGTTACCTTAGAAATGGTTGATTTTGATGTAATTCTGGGTATGACTTGGCTTTCTCCAAATTTTGCAATCTTAGTTTGCAATGCTAAAACTGTAACGTTGGCCAAGCCTGGGACAGATCTGTTAGTGTGGGAGGGTGACTACATTTCCACTCCAATTCGTATCATCTCCTTTCTTCGTGCTAAGAGAATGGTTAGTAAAGGGTGTTTAGTTTTCTTGGCACACCTTAGGAATGATACTACCCAAGTACCTTCAATTGAGTCGGTTTCGATAGTCCGTGAGTTTCTGGATGTGTTTCCTGCAGACCTTCCTGGTATGCCACCGGATAGGGATATTGAGTTTGCATTGATCTAGAGCCGGGTACTCGCCCCATTTCCATACCCCCTTATAAAATGGCTCCCGCTGAGTTAAGGGAGTTAAAGGCCCAACTTCAAGAGTTGTTAGGCAAAGGCTTCATTAGACCAAGCGCTTCCCCTTGGGGTGCTCCTGTTTTGTTTGTGAAGAAGAAGGATGGAAGTTTTCGGATGTGCATAGACTACAAACAACTGAATAAGGTAACTATTAAGAACAAGTATCCTCTTCCTCTCATCGATTATTTGTTCGATCAGTTACAAGGTGCTTGTACCTTCTCAAAAATCGATTTGAGATCTGGTTATCATCAATTGAAAATACGGTCAACAGATGTGCCAAAGACTGTTTTTCGGACCAGGTATGGACATTATGAGTTCTTAGTAATGTCTTTTGGGCTTACGAATGCCCCTGCTGCTTTCATGAACTTGATGAACGGGATTTTTAAGCCATATCTAGATCTCTTTATCATTGTATTCATTGATGATATACTGGTATACTCCAAGAGCAGGAAAGAACATGAGGAGCACTTGAGAATTGTATTGGAAATGTTGAGGGAGAAAAAGCTTTATGCCAAATTCTCCAAGTGTGAGTTTTGGCTAGATTCAGTGTCCTTCTTGGGGCATGTAGTTTCTAAGGATGGAGTGATGGTGGATCCTTCTAAGATCGAAGTAGTGAAGAGTTGGGTGAGACCTACTAATTTTACAGAGGTAAGGAGCTTCGTTGGTTTAGGTAGCTACTACCGTCGATTTGTCAAGGGATTTTCTTCTGTTGCTTCCCAATTGACAAACTTGACTAAGCAGAGTGTTCCATTTGTATGGTCGGACGAGTGTGAAGAAATCTTTCAGAAGCTCAAGACTTTGTTGACTACTGCACCAATTCTTACCCTGCCAGTGGAAGGTAAGAATTTCATTGTTTACTGTGATGCATCCTATTCTGGTTTGGGTGCAGTGCTAATGCAAGAGAAGAATGTAATTGCTTATGCTTCGAGGCAATTAAAGGTGCATGAACGTAATTATCCGACCCACGATTTGGAGTTGGCTGCAGTAGTGTTTGCATTAAAGCAATGGAGACATTATCTATATGGGGTTAAGTGTGAAGTCTATACGAATCATCGTAGTTTACAGTATGTCTTTACTCAGAAAGATTTGAATTTAAGACAGAGGAGGTGGATGGAACTACTGAAGGACTATGATATCACTATCTTGTATCATCCGGGAAAAGCTAATGTTGTGGCAGATGCTTTAAGTCAAAAGGCAGGGAGCATGGGAAGTCTAGCTCACTTGCAGGTTTCTAGATGCCCATTGGCTAGAGAGGTTCAGACTCTGGCTAATGACTTTATGAGGCTGGAAGTACTAGAGAAGGGAGGATTTTTGGCCTGTGTGGAGGCAAGATCTTCCTTTCTTGACAAGATTAAGGGAAAGCAGTTTACTGATGAGAAACTGATCCGGATTCGAGATAAGGTATTGCGAGGAGAGGCTAAAGAAGCAAAAATCGATGAGGAAGGTGTTTTGAGAATTAAGGGAAGGGTATGTGTACCCCGCGTCGATGATTTGATTCACACTATTCTTACAGAGGCTCATAGTTCAAGGTATTCTATACATCCTGGTGCAACCAAGATGTATCGTGACCTAAAGCAACATTTTTGGTGGAGTAGGATGAAGCGTGACATTGTTGATTTTGTTGCTCAATACCCGAATTGTCAGCAGGTAAAGTATGAACACCAGAGGCCTGGAGGGACACTTCAGAGAATGCCCATTCCTGAATAGAAGTGGGAGAGAATTGCAATGGACTTCGTGGTTGGTCTTCCAAGCACAATGGGTAAGTATGACTCTATTTGGGTGATTGTTGACAGATTAACTAAGTCTTCTCACTTCATTCCGGTTAAGGTGACTTACAATGCAGAGAAGTTAGCCAAACTTTATATCTCAGAAATTGTTCGATTGCACGGAGTTCCACTTTCCATCATATCAGATAGAGGTACGCAATTTACTTCTAAGTTTTGGAAAACATTGCATGCTGAATGAGGTACTAGGTTGGATCTTAGTAATGTATTTCACCCTCAGACCGATGGTCAGTCTGAGCGAACGATTCAGGTTTTGGAGGATATGCTTCGTGCATGTGTGATAGAGTTTTGTGGTCATTGGGATAACTTCTTACCCTTAGCAGAGTTCTCATACAAAAATAGCTATCACTCAAGTATTGATATGGCCCCATTTGAGGCACTGTATGGGAGGAGATGTAGGTCTACCATTGGGTGGTTTGATGCATTTGAGGTTAGACCTTGGGGTACTGACCTTCTGAGGGAATCGTTAGATAAAGTGAAATGCATTCAAGAAAAGATTTTAGCGGCTCAAAGTAGACAGAAGGAATATGCAGATCGAAAGGTTAGAGACTTGGATTTTATGGAGGGTGAACAAGTCTTGCTGAAGGTTTCACCCATGAAAGGGGTGATGTGGTTCGGTAAGCGAGGTAAGCTTAGTCTGAGGTACATTGGTCCATTTGAAATTCTGAAGCGCGTGGGGGAGGTAGCTTATGAATAATCATTGCCCCCAGGACTGTCAGGAGTGCACCCGGTATTTCATGTGTCTATGTTGAAAAGATACCATGGGGATGGAAACTACATCATTCGTTGGGATTTAGTTCTTCTTGATGAGAATTTGTCTTATGAGGAGGAGACTGTTGCTATTTTAGATAGAGAAGTTCGCAAGTTGAGGTCAAGGGAGATTGCATCCATCAAGGTTCAATGGAAGAATCGGCCAGTTGAAGAGTCCACTTGGGAGAAGGAGGCTGATATGCAAGAAAAATATCCACATCTCTTCACAGACTCAGGTACTCTTTCTCGCCCTTGTTTTTCTTCCTGTGATCGTTCGAGGACGAACGATGGGTAAATTGGTATCTATTGTAACGACCTGTTTAGTCATTTTGAGCAGTAAAGTTTAGTTTTGAAAATAACTGACTGTGTCGACGGACCACACGACGGACCATCGTGGTCACGACGGATCGTCGAAGGTCTCCGTCCCAAAACACTTAAACTCTGAAAAATTGGGTACGGGGATCAACTCTCTGAACTTCGCGACGGAACTGCAGCACGGACCGTCGTAGACACGACGGACCGTCACAGACCTTCCTACTGAAATTGAGTCCCAGAACTCTGTGACGACCCTGCAGGACGGACCGTCGCAGGCACGACGGGCCGTCATGAGTGGCGTAATTCCACCTGGGTCGGATTTCTGCTAAAGTTTTTTAAGGGGCGTTTTGGACTATTTATGATAAACTGTATGGAATTAGGGGATAAGTTTAATAACTTATTTACTTGGGGGTTAAAGGAGATAACCTTGAAATAAATAGTGGGTTACTTTTATCATCTTTTATACTTAATTATATGGTAATTAGGGTAAAACAAAGGGAATTTGAAAGAGGAGAAAATTAAAAAGAAAAGAAGAGAGAACGAGCGAGAGAGAAAGAAGAACGAAGAGAAAGCAAAAAGCATTGGAGAAGTAGATTGCTTGATCATGATTCTTCGGTGGAGGTAGGTAATGGTTTATGCGATTTCATAGTAAACTCTTAATAGCGAATGATATGTATTGGGTAGTATTGTGAAGTCTTCTATATGCTTAATTGTGTGCTTGCATGATGTGATTATGTAATTGTAATGGATTGGAAAGATGAGGTTGTGAATCTTAAACCTTAAATCCACTTTGTTAATGATGATGCCTTGGTATAAAAGAAGGCTTGATGAACTAAAAGAATGAGATTAGGGGATCGGGTGTCATGAACTGACACGTATAATTAGGGGATTGGAGTGTCACGTACCGACACCAGGAATTAAGGGATCGGGTGTCACGAACCGACACGTAGTAGTAGGGGATCGGAGTGTCACATTCCGACACCAGGATAATAAAGAGAATGAATCTTTAGGGGATCGGAGTGTCACGTTCTGACACCAGGATGATAAAGAGAATGAATCTTGAATTATGTTAATATACTCAAATTTAAAGAACCTATTTCCCAAATGAGTATGGTGTGGAGGCTTGAGTCCTTATAGATGTGCTTAGGTTGTGGCCAATGGTTATGGTACTTGTTGTTGTCACCAGTTGAGTATGGTAGTCTATTTTATGTTATTATCTGATATATATTGCTTTCTATTTTGAGTTGGCCGATGATACCTACTCAGTACTTGTGCCTTGTACTGACCCCTACTTGTAATTTTCTTCTTTGTTATTTGTGGAGTGCAGTAAACGTGCCATCGACTTCAACTCGTCCTCAACTCTAGTCAGTCTTCATCACGTCAGATTTCAGGGTGAGCTATTGTTCCTAGCTCGGACTGGATTCTCTCTCATTCATGTCTTGATGTCCTTGAAGTTCGGACATAGACCATCTGTTTACTTATTTTAGCTTCCTAGTTACTCTTAGATTTAGTAATTTGAGGATAGAATGTTCTTGTGGTGATGACTTCCAGATTTTGGGAATAATAAGTATTGAGTTTTAGAAGTTATTTAATCTATGTTTATTAATGAGTTTTAAGTCTTCCGCATTATATTCTTTTTCTTATGGTTGAAATGTTGGGGTTTAGATTGGTTGGTTCGCTCACATAGTAGGATAAGTGTGGGTGCCACTCGCGGCTCGTTTCGGGTCGTGACATTAATACACTTAAAATACAATGTGTCAATTTCTTACCAAACAAGCACAATATATTTTCTAAAAGAATACAATTATAATACAAATATATTTCTTGCACAATTCACTTTTAATACATATTGCAAATTTAACATAGTATTACTATAAATGATAATAAATAAACAATATTGCTAAAATCAATAAAAATAAATTAAAAGTTACCAATTCAAGTAATTTTCCATTTAAGTTAATGCCCTATGATACTTTAATCATATTCATTTCTAGAAAAAAAATTACAACTTCCCAACGAGGAGTTCCACGGTTTCAACAATAATCAAATTTTCTTTGTATTGTGTATATTAATAAGAAGTTATATTAATAGGTCCTAACCCATCGGTGGCCCCCTAAACTTGGCACTAATTTTCACTTTGACACCTTAACTAGGTTTTGTTCATTTTAGACACCTCATGTCATGTCTCATTATGTCATTTTAACACTTTTTCCTGACATGGCATGGTGAGTGTAGCACACTCACTACCAGCGCGTGAAAGGTCCATTTAATCATTTTTATTTTATTTTTTTTCATTTTCTTCCTCATTTTTTAGCCACCATCTCTCAAAACGAACTTCTTCCATAGAGAAATAGTTTGATGATGTTATGGGCAAAAAAAAAGAACTTTAATGCAAAGAGATTTCACAAAAAAATAAATTTCAACCCATTAAAAAAATCACGATTCATGTTATCGCAAAGAAAAAGGGCAACAAAAAATCTTGAAAGACGATGAATAGGGTGGGAGAAGGGTGTAGAAGACGATGTCGGTAGGGAATGGGTTGGGGTTAAAATGGACAAAGGTGTAGAAGACATTTGGGGGGGGGATAGTGAAGGAGACGATTTGGGTGGGTGGGTGGGTAGGGGTTGGAGTGGGGGGGGGGGGGCAGAGAAGATGACCTTGGTAGATTTTCTTTCGTGTTATTGTGAAAAATTCCATGTGTGTCTAAAATTAAAAAAACTTAGTGACACATGGAATTTTTCATACAAAACACGTGGCATGTATATTACAAATATTTTTTAAATAATAATATTTTAGTAGAATGCAAAATGACATGATGTGTCTAAAATGAACAAAACTTAGTTAAGGCGTCTAAGTAAAAATTGGTGCCAAGTTTAGGAGGTCACCGATGGATGAGACCTATTATTAGTACTATATTAATTGGGTTGAAACATAGATGGAAATTATGAGATTTTTCAGTGGGTAAAAATTCATGCCTTTTTATTTCTCAAACTTTATCCAATATTGTAACACTTGCTAAACCCGTAATTACAAAGAAAAATTATCTCTTCTTAAGTGCTGGTATTTTATCGAAAAAATAGAAGTAGAGAACTTGCTTTTCTTTTAAAAAAAAATTAAAAGAGTCTTTACTTAAGTTTATTAGAGATTATCAAGAAAATTTATTCTTTTCAAAAGACTTAACAGACTGGCATTCGAAAATATCAAAAAAGTGTTGGGGGTTCAATTTACACTTCAAGAAGGTGTTAAGATTTTGAAGTGTCCGTAAACACGCAATTGACATACACATTGACTAAATATTTTACCAACTTTGAATTACTTAAAGAAAATAATAATTATTTTAAAATATTTAACTTAAACACTTTGTAATAGTTTAGAAAGATTCAAAAATGACCAGGTAAAGAAAGCTAACTAAATAAATTATTGAAATGAATAAATTATCATAATCAAAAGTGATTCATCTATAGTCAAAGAGAATAATAAGGGGAAAAGAAAAGAGCAACTTTCACATATAAAAAATATAAAATTATATTTTTATTTTATAGTTATAGTTTGCATAATTACGCTCTATAAAAAAATTTATGTTTGCTATGACGCTTTTGATTTGTATAATTCACTAGATACATCAATTTTATCCAAAATGTTCCGTTTTGTATAAATTTATTTATAGATTGTATTTTGTATAATAAGATATGTATTTGTATAATTATTAGTGTATAAAACAAAAATATATGTATTTGTATTTACATGCGCTTTATACAAACATAAACACATTTTATATCAAAATGTATAAAATCACAAATTGTATATCGAAAATGGCTAATTGTATATCGAATATGTTGACAAAAAAATGAAATATTTGCTGCGAATAACAAATAGAATAAATTATGGCTATAGAATTTAATTTGAATTAATAGTTGGGATAATGCACAAGTACTCCCTCAACCTATGACCGAAATCCCAGAGACACACTTATACTATACTAAGGTCCTATTACCCCCCTGAACTTATTTTATAAGTAATTTTCTACCCCTTTTTATCCTACGTGGCACTGCTTTGAAAAAAAAAGTCAACCATCATTGGGCCCACAAGATAATGCCACGTAGGCCGAAAATGAGTAAAAAATTATTAATAAAATAAGTTCAGGGGGGTAATAGGACCTTAGTATAGTATAAGTGTGTCTCTGAGATTTCGGGCATAGGTTGAGGGTGTACTTGGGCATTATCCCTTAATAGTTTGTTATTTCATACAAATTTCCCAAAAGAAAATCATATTCTTAGGTCTTTGCCCAAATTTCAAGTTGTTGGGCTGGTAGGTCCAAATTCCTTCATCATGTCCTAATTCCCCTAAGTAGGAAAAATTAGCAAAGTAGTCAAAAAATTTAACATAATTAGTAAAACCCTCTATACTTCATAAAAATTAGTAAAAATCTCAAAATTGTTATAAAACTATATGAAATTAGAAGACGAATAAAGCAGGGAGAAGAGAAAGATTTTTTATTCATCTTGAAGCATATTTAGGATTCATTGATCTTCTTTACAATGAAGGAAAATCCTTTATTTATAGGGAAGACTTAACTTTGTCCCCAAGTAGGATACGTAACCATATCCTAAAAGGACTCCACATAATTAGACATTCACTATAACACAAATATGTTTATAACACTCCTCCTTGAATGTCGGTAGATTATGTCCAGTAAGAAAAAAATCTAGTGAAGGAAAAAGAGTACACATATCGAATGATACGCATTATGAATGCCTCATTACAAACTTTACAAGGAAAACCCAATAGGACAAAACCTTGTGAGGAAAAAAGAGTACATCGCGTATTAACTCCCCCTAATGACAACATCAATTCAGAAACTAGTATCTTCGTTTTCCAAGCTTGTGCACCATCTTCTTGAAAGTTGTACTTGGTAGAGACTTGGTGAATAAATCAACAACAATATTACTTGAACAAACCTCTTTCATGTTGATATCATCATTCTTGGGAGCCCATGAGTGTAGAAAAACCATGACGAAATATGCTTTCTTCTATATCCTTTTATGAATTTTCCTTTTAGGTCAAAGATTTCTCAAGTTCCTTGCTTTAACTGCTTAAGCAAATAACTATTGCCTTTGAAAACTCTTCAAGAATTTCAATTATAGTTATCAACTTACATAACAATACTTGTATATGGTCTATGCATTTTGAATCTATTTAATCCTTATGAGGATGATAAACAAGTTTTTCAAAACCTTGTATATGCTAGATTTCGAACCCATTGGATATTTTCATATTAGTTTTGTCAAGTGACATCATTCAATATTAAATGTATGACATCTTCTAGTGCTTAGATTGCAAGTCAAATAAGTTTTATGCTTACCAAGATGCATCATTCCACTGTTCACTTGATAATTATTTCTACACCAGCATGCTTTAATAGTCGTAGAATTTATATCATAACAATTTTTTTACAATATTGCATGCTATTATATCAAAGATATCGTCAATGATATATCATTTTGCATTGATTCACAATACGACATAACTTATTGAGATCTCATCACTTCATTCTTTTTACGTAGCTACCCCTCTCATGAGGTTTCATAAAGTGTTATGTCGTAGGCTCCCAAAGAGCACATTATCTTCTTATTATGATCATTTTGATTCTTTGATCCTACCCATTTTTCAAGGATTATTTTATTTAGAATTGATTAGTCTATCATGTTTCATGCATGTCGTAGACTCTATCCTTAAGGAACATTCAATAAGAGTATTTACAACTCTTGTGTTACTTCTATTCTCCCCTTTATGTTAGACAAACTAACATATATCTCAATCTTTGGAGAATCTATCCTTGTGCATCAATGTATATTTATTGATTATATACCATATATCAAAATAATTAGATGAAAAATATTTGATTCCCGATCATAAATCAGTTGAAAGAAAAATTGATCATAATTTATCAGTCAGATGCGTACAATTACTTTTGTATTCAATATCGTATTTCTTATCAACATATGAAGCTTTATTTTCATAAACAATGATTTTACTATTTGAGACATTTAGTGTCACATCATCTTGAGTATTTATCAATATTATCAAGATAAATTGTCTTGATTACATATTCTAAAATTTTGCTCTTAACTCAATTATTTTTGCACAAACAATTTTGTGTATGTCTAACTACATGTTGACAACAAAAGCACATGTGATTATCTTATAGATGCATCTTTTTATCATATCACAAGATAGGTGAATGGTCTCATATTCAGCTTTTATACTTTTTCAGAATTTAGGAATTTAGTCCCAACTTTAGTTGATCCAATCATCTTTATCACGAGAACGAGCAACTAAAGAATTCTTGAAGAATCTTCTAGTTTTTCAATGTATATCCATTACTCAGTATGCACATCTTTGTGATGACCAAATTATTCATGTCAACTAATAAAATTATTAGTACTCGTAAACTCCAAGTTTACTAAGTCATGTGCCTTTTGCTTTAGTAAATTATGATTTACTATTATATGAATAAATTTCAATTTTATTAATCAAAGAGTAATTTTCAGATTTATTTCTTCTCAATTACTTCACCCTTTAGGTAAGTCGTTATTCCATTATTGAATGAACTAAATTGAAGAAAATTGTGCATGAAACATATTATTTGTGCCAACATTTTTGCAAACATCAAGTTGCGAGATAATAATAGGCACACATTAGACCATATAGAAGAAATATTTATTAGGACCATTAAATGTCTAAACAATCCACTAGGTTCCTAGAACACAGAGAATTCAATCTCAACTTTTGTTTATGATGGTCTCACAATTAGATTGCCTTGCTAAAGATCATTACAACAAAACTCACCATTTAAAAGAATTTTTAGGTTCTTCAACGGATGTCCATTTTAATTTTTCATAATTCGTCTAAACATTATAGACTAATGATGTCTCAGACAATCATGTCAAATTAAGAAAGTATTGAAATTAGAAAACTTCTAATTTATCATAGAATGTGCCTCAATTGAACTAATTCTTGTCCAATACAATCTTGAAGATAAAGTATGAAACGTTTCTATAATGCATGTCTTGTTAGAGATATTCTTGATGATACTACATCGTTAACCAAAGGTCGCAATTTTTTTCATGCCCTTTAGAGAATGAATCTATTTTTAGCATTTATCAAAAGTTCTCATTCTTCATGAATGAAACACAAATATGTGAGCATATCAAATAAATATAACTTTAGTACCTCATTCCATATCTATGTGCATTATTCAATTACTTGTCTTCTTTCAGACATATTATGCATTACAACTACATTTACTTTACGTAATGGAGCAAATTCAGTAAAATTCATGACTTCTCATAAAAAACATATTAGTTTTTTCTTTAGTCATTATTATATCATCAATATAGTGCATTGAGACTCACATTCAATGTTTTCTCCATATAAAAGTGTCTAATGTCATAAATCGATGATCTTGAACCCAATATCTTATCATCATGGTGCATCAGGACTTTAACCCAATATTTTACCCTTTTTTCGCGATTGGACATGAATCCACCGTCTTATTCTTTTGGTGCGATAAAACTTAAATCTATCGTCTTACCCATAATGAAGCTCAACCTTAAGCCTTTAAAATAATTGTAATTTTATCACTTTTGATGATCATTAATATGATCGTACATTATAATTACACACAAAATTGAGATTATTGATTTATTATAATTAACATTAGTAGTTAATAAATATAGCTTAATAGATCACATATCTGATATAAAGGTTGAGAACATACCTTTCACTAAACTGTGCTTATTTAATTATTAAAATAAATTAAGGAATTCTCTTTCCAGTCGATTAAAATTAAACGTATAGAAAATCGACAAGTCTCTTTAAATACTTACTTTAGATGGTATCTCTAGATCTATTACATAAATAATTATAACATAAAGATAAATCATACCTTGAAGACATAAGAACCTTATTACATAACTTATGCAAGATCTCTTTTGCACTTTTTCCGTCTTCTTCATCATTCTTTAAGAATAGAACACTCGTGCTAATAACGTGTTATGAAACTATATGAAATTATAAGACGAATAAAGTAGGGAGAAGAAAAAAGATTTCTTATTCATCTTGAAGTATATTCAGGATTCATTGATCTTCTTTACAATGAAGGAAAATCCTTTATTTATAGGGAAACTTAACTTTGTCTCAAGAAGGATTTCTAACCATATCCTAAAAGGACTTCAAATAATTAGACATTCACTATAACACAAATATGTTTATAATAAAAATGTCATTATTTTAGAAATCATTTTGTATTCTAATTTACTTTCTATTTTGTTGCACCTTAATTACACATTTTTCAACTTTCTCTCTCATATTTTTTAGATAAATATTTTCTCTCTCATATTTACCTCTTCCAATTATTTTCCATTTTTAAACTCCCACATCACTCTCCCTCTTGTTATTTTTATTTTTTTTCAAAAATTGAAAAATATATTTCTAAAGATATTCATAACAACCCTTTTGATGAAGGTATGCATCTTTTGTATTTTATGTGCTCATTTTATCATTAAAATTAAAACCGAATATCATATTGAGGTGAATATTTTATTGTAATCAATTTGTATTTAACTCTCATGTTGTATACATACAAGTTTGTATTTCTTTTTATTTTTGTATTTATCATAATGATATATTTACAAAGTCACTTTTGTATTTCAATTAAAGTTAGTATTTATTGTGTTCATTTTTGTAGTTCAACAACAATTTCAATAACAAGTCTGCATTTCTTTATGTGCTCACTTTACCATTCAAATTAAAATTGATATTTACTTCATAGTAAAAACTAAAAATTGTATATCAGTGATTAAAAATTGTATACATGTCTGTCAAATATATATTTCTATTATTTGTATTTTAAAAATATTATTGCTTGTATCTCAATATAATCCAATTATTTCTTATGAATATAATTTAAGAAATGATACATAACTCTAATAAAAAAAATAGCATACAAAGTGAAAATAATACAATCAGTTGAGGAAGAATACAATATTATTTCAAAAAAATACAAATTAACTCTGAAAAAGAAATATGATATTTTTATTCTTAAGTAATACAAATTGATTTGGCATACCTATTGAGATAACTACAAACTAAAAAAGAAATACAATATTCTTAACAAAAATACAAATGTTGAGCAAAAGAAAAACATTTGACAAACAAAAATTAATATGAATACAATTTCTGCAATTTTCTTTCTTTGACTCTCCCTTTCTTCTTTGTATACTGTGTTTTTTTCTCCAAACTCAAATACAAATCTGTATTAACTTGTGCATTAGTAAAACTCTGTTTCGTCATTCAAAAAAAAATAATTACCCAAAAAAATTGTTCATGACAAAACTCCCATACAAATTAATGATTCAACAGTTAACAAATACTCGATTGATTGTATTTCACGGATTATATCGATGTTCCAGTTCAAAATTCCTTCTCCAAAGTTGTTTGTCAATGAAATTATACTCTTTTCCAAAATCTTCTCCTAAAAATGAAATTTAATCGAACTCACTTCAACGAAGAGGATTTTAGTATCGCCTCAAACATAGGATAGTTGATGATCGTGAGGACGAATTTGAATTTTTCCACCAGAGCTACACATTAACTTAACCTTTGGATTCTCCATTGTTTCCGGTGCCAAAATTCATGCGAGAATGATGAAGAAGACAAATGATTTGATTTTTTGGGATTTTTTTAGATTTTCTTTTTTCTGTAAAGATGAGAGCAAAAAAAAAAAGAAATTATTGTTGGGCTGAATAATAGCAATATGTATAAAGTAAGAGTCTTTTTATTTTTGTCGTCTTGCGTCGGCTGAAAAAAGCCAAATGTACAAAAGTCGTAAAGTAAATAGTTTGTCGGTCAATCATGTAAAAAGTTTGTCGGCCAATTATGTAAAGTAAATAGTATGACGGTGTAATTTATGTGTATAAATAGAGGAGCTTTCCTCATAAATAAAACACACCGTCATCCTTACATCTCTCATCTTTCTAAATACTCTCTCTTTACGCTTTCACCCCTCCATTGGTATCAGAGCTAGTTAAACAAATAATTATGGAAAAGAAACCAACTATGTTGGAAGATCTACAAAAACAGGTATACCATTTTATATTCATGAGTAGCTAAATTAATTTATTCCTAAAAATCTCTTGTTAATTATAATTGTTTATCATGTTTGAATAATGTTATAATAACCATCTTTAGAAAGTTTGCTACAGAAATATTTTTCGAATAAGTATGCCCAGACTATGCCATCCTAAGGTTGAAACCGGTAGGCAGAGAAGGCCGTTTAGGGGAGTAAACAAAGTTGAGGCGCTGTTAGGGTAACTAATCAAAGAAGAAAGCTGTAGTAGTGACCAGACGAGATGATTATTAAATTATTATTTTTGCATAATAAGCAAGTATAATTTATTAAGAGGTTGGAAGGAATAAAGTTTTAGTGAAAAATGAAAATAATAAAAATGGAAACATACCTATTAGACAATAATGTTGATTATAAGATATTACTACTCTATATACTAAAAAATTTGAATACTGATATAAAAAGAGAAATTTATAATAAATTATTAACATATGAGATAATAGAAATAACAACCCAAGGTTGGACTGAGTTAACCATACAAAGTATACAAGATGAGCTTTATTATGATATGTATGATTTATATGATGATTTAGATATTGGAGATTAAATATGACTGAATATTGGCTAAGGCGATATGGTAGGAATTACAGGTTAAAAAAGATTAGATATCCAGATAAATTAAGTAAGCTTTTTAAAATATTATATAAAAAGTTATGATGAATAAAAATAAAAATACTAAAATAAAAAGAACTAAGATAGATAAAAAGGTAAGAAAAATATGAAAAAAATTAAGATCTTTATATATAGAATATGAACTATCACAACTAGTCAAAACAGATAATGATAGAAAAGATCAATTGATAAACATAATTTCAAAAATAGAATATAAATATGTCTGCTATTTGAAAAAACAGTATGAACAGAGAAATCTATAAACAACAATTAATAGAAGAAATAATGGAAATAATGGTTGAAAAAGAACAAGAATTACAACATAGAAAAAGAAGATTAGAAGAAAACATATTAGCAGGAGTATGTAATAAATCACTACTAGCACAAAGAAAAGATATATCCATGTTAAAATTAGAATTAGATTGTCTTGAATATGAGTTACAGCATAATATAATGCATAGATTATAATGAATAAAGAAGAATTTGCAGTAGACGAAAAAACATACGAAAATCAAGACGGAATGATAATAAAAATAATATTTTTTCAAATCTAGGAAGAAGATATAAAAAAATAGGAAATAATTTATACTTAATGTTAGAAAAAGAAACGGCAAAATTAGAAGATAGTTTAACAGCTATGGTAAGAATAACAAAAGAAAATGAAGAAATAGATAAATCAAGAGAAATTGAAAAAATAAAAACACAAGCAAAACAAGAAGTACAAAATTTAGAAGAAATAAAAAATACAAGAATAAGTGAATTAGAAAAAGAATTATCTAGGTTAAAATTATTATATGAAAATAAACAAAAACAAAAAGATAAAGAGCTAGAATTAACAAATGAAATAAAACAAATGGAACAGAAACTAAATGAAGATCTAAAAGATCTAAATGAAGATATTGAAGTAAATGAAATAGACGGAAATGAAAATGACCAACAATCAGAAATAAGTGATATAAGTGAAACATATATAGAAATTCTAGAACAGATAAATAAACCAAAAAAATTAGAAATAAACACAGGAGATATGAATAGACCTAGTACGTCAAGAGTAAAAACCCCAGATAATAGTCCCAGAAATAGCCCTAGAAGTAGTCCTAGGTGGACACCACCAACTTATTATACAGAAAGTTATCAACAATCAGATAGAAATAATGCAATATGGAACAGTAGATTAAATAAGAATTGGATACCGAAACCAATAAGTGAACAATATAATTTCTTAGAATTAGATTGCGTCACAGACATAAATAAAGCAATATTACTATGGACAGGAAATATATCCAAGCAGTTAATAGATAATAAAATAGAAACAACAAAAACACCAAGATATATAGAAAGAACATTCGTAGGAACGTCAAAATTATGGATAGAAAATCTACCCCCAGAAAGTTTAGAAGTACTTAGAAATGATAAGAAAATGGATGGATCCCCATCAGCAACAAATATAGATATACTAGATAAATATGAATCAGCAATAAGAAATGAATTTGGAGGTATGACTACAGATATAAGAGAACAAAATAGAGAAAAAATAATAAATAGACAACTTATGACAAAATTAGCTATATGTAAAATGTGTTACTTAGAAGAATATACTTGCGCATTTAAAGAATATTATTACAAAGCTAAATACAATTTAGACGAAGCAAAAGAAATAAGAAAACAATATTATACAAAATTACCAGAACCATTTAGTACAAACGTAATAAAGGATTGGGATAATGAAGGAATGGTAGATACTTTAGGATCTAGAATAAAATTTTTAAATCAATGGTTCATACAACTATGTGAAAACCAAAAAGAAAAATTAAAAATGGAAAAAGTATTAAATAAAAATTTATCATGTTGTAAAAATAAAATGACACCACAATTTGGATGCACAACTAAAAAACAAAAATCTAAAAGATATAAAAATTATAGAAAAAACAAAACTATATATAAATATAAACAACCAAGACGAAGGTATTATGTAAAAAATCATAAAATAAAAAGACCATACAGACCAAAAAGAAAAATATCACAATGTACTTGTTATAATTGTGGAAAGATAGGACACATAGCTAAAGATTGTAAATTACCCAAAAATCCAAAAAGAAAACAAGTAGCAGAATTAATTATAGACAATGAAAAATATATGCAAATAGAGTACATAGATTATGAATTAAGTGAAAATGATAGTATATATGAAGTATCAGACATAGAAACTGAGAATGAAGAAGAAAATATTAACATAGATAATAACGAAATAGATGAAGAAATATAATGACTGAAAATGAAATAAAAATAATATCTAAGGAAGAATATCAAGATGAAGAATCATCATAACAGAAAATTATATTTGATAATACGATATTTGAACAAATAAAAGGAAAAGAATTAGATTTAAGTGTTGAAAAAGTACTAGAAATACCTATTTTAAGAAATTGGTTTAAAAGACAAAAAGAAGAATACTATGTAGTTAGTCAAAAAGAACATATCATAGATTGTAAATACACAAGAGGAAAAGCATATATACCTATAATAAATAAAAGAATGATAAACAAAGAAATACAAGATATAAAAGCTAAAACACCAATAAAATATATACATTTAGGAGGAACAGAAATATTAATAAAAGCCTGCTTTAGAGAAGGAATAGATACACCTATAGAAATATATTTAGCAGATGATAGAATTGTACACCCTATAGAAAAAAGCATAATTAGTGCAGTAAAAGGAAACTTAATATATCAAAAATTTAAATTTACAATAAGTGCTAATTATATAGTATCATTAACAGATAAAAATATAGATAGATCATTAGTTCTATATTGAAAAATGTCTGGAATAGAACTAGCACTAGGGAGCAAATTATTTACAGCAAGATGTAAAAATTTATATATATTAACAACAAAGCATAAAATAACAGCAAGAAATAAAATTAATAAAATAAAAATAAAAAATCCTTTTGAAAAAATAATTACTGTAGTAGACAATAATGACTATAGCTATAAAGAAATTGATATAGAAGAAGATTTAGAGATAGTAAAAGAAAGATTAAGCACTTCAAGCGTACCAAATACATTGACAAGAGCTACTTCATCAAGGATGAGTACATCTAAAAGAAAATATGAAATTCCACAAAGCTTATTAGATAAAGAAGAAATAACACCATATCATTATTTCATAACAGGAATAATAGACCAAAGAAAATATAAAATATTAAATAAATACAGGACAAGAAGAAAATTATATAACAAGAGAGTTAGTATTAGAAGAAGAAATTATAAGAACAGGACATACATGCCCTAGACTACCTAGTGAGATAGTGAACACGAATGAAGAAACAACAGAAAAAGGAATAATTATAGGAGGAATACCCTTAGTAATACAATTTAAAATATACCTGTATTTTTTACTATATGTATAAATTTTTCCAATAATCTTATATGTTCATCTTGTGTTCTAGAATATAACAATATGTCATCTATATATACGATACAGTTTTCTAGTTGGTTAAAACAGTTATCCATAAAATGTTGGAATCTACCTGGTGCATTTTTATATCCAAAAGGTAAAACATTCCATTCATAGAAACCTTGCGGTACTGTGAATGCTGTTAATTGTTTGGATTCTTCTTCTAGTTTTAGGTGGTAAAATCCTGATTTGCAGTCAAATTTGCTAAAATAATTATATCCTTGTATTTGTCTTATTTTTAGTATTTTGTTTAGTATAGGATAATTGTATGTTTTAGTTTTAGCATTTAGATTACGATAATCTATGACCATTCTACTTTTACCTCTTTTTTGTTCATTGTGTTTTATTACTATAAATGCTGGACTTGTATGTTTACTATTGCTTTTTTGTATGTAATTATTTTCTAACAATTCATTTATATGTATTTTAAATTCTTCTAGATCATCAAAGTTATATTTTAATGGTTTCTGTGTTATTATACTATTTTCATCTATTAATTCAATTTTTACTTTTGTCTTATGTTTTTCCCATCCTTGTAATGGATCTTCACTATATAATTGTTCTAGTTGTTCATTAATTAATTTGACTTTGTCTATAGCAAATATAATAATTTCTAATTGCGTTATTTGTTTATTATTTATATTTTCCATTTCTTGGTTTATCTTTTCACTTCCTTTTATCCATTCCATAGGTTTTCGTTGTTTACTATTTACTCTTTTTGCTCCTATCTTATTTCCGCACGGTGTAGTAAGCCACCAATGTGTTTTTGTTATTATGTGTGGATAATATCTATCTAGAAATGGCATTCCTAATAACATATCTTTTGTAGTAAATTCAAAATTATACATTTCTTCTATTGTTAGTATTTTATCCCATATTTGTATTTTTATATTTTTTGCTTTGTATTTAATCATACTTCCTTCATTGTTAAATCCCGTTACTACCATAGGTGTTTTTAATTTTTCCCATTTATCTTCTGGTAAGCAATTATATTTACATATATTCGCTTCTGCTCCTGTATCTATCATACAGGTATAATATCTGTTGTGATATCCTTCTACTATAATTTTTGCAAGTATAAATATTTTCATTAATCATTTTGTCCTTTTTATAATTATTTTCTTATTTTGACAAGTTATTGTTAATTGTTCAGATTCATTTCTTCGAATATTAATATAGCTTGGATACCAACGTCATACACTTCTTATATTTTTAGTTTTTATCTTAGATTATGAAGTAAAAAAACAATCATATATGAATTGGATACCAATTTTATACAAATTGAATTTGTATTCTATGACACTCTTATTTCATGTAATCTAAATTATTGTATATTTGGTTTTCAATTAATGTTCAAAACTAAAACTGTTTAATATGAACCCAACTAGCATGCAGTTTTTATATAATTGGGATCCTAGAATTACAATGCACAATCTGTAATTCACATGTCAAGTTTAACAATGCACATACATTATTTGGTACTATGTTTATGATGTTTTTTCAAACTTAAGTCCAATAAAAATATTGATATCCATACTGTGTATTGTTAGTATCCAACTTGAGAAAATAGTGCATTTTATATATAGTTGGAAGTAAAAAAGAATATTATACATCATCCAAAACATAAAACAGTAGGAAAAAACAAATATATATCATTCAAAACTAAAAAAAACTTCTAATACTTAAGAGTCTAAGCTCCAATCAACTATCTCAAATTAGATTTTTGTGATTTTGGCGTAGGATCATTACTGGTATTCGGGGCATGTTCTTTTACTATGTGGGATCCACCAAATTTGTTAGCAATAATTTCAGTTACTTCACTGTCACTAATCGCACCATCATCGTTCTTTGTTTTTCAGCACTACCATATCATTGTGATGTACTTCTGACGATGATACTTCGCATCGATTTAATGGAACCCATATTAAAATTTTCATTGCTAATATATTCAGCAAATAAACATGTGTACATACCACGATCACGAAAACAAAAATGAAAAAAAAAATCAAGAAATAAAGTGAATTAATTTTTATAACGAATCACTAAAATATATAGAAGTAAATACTTTGAATGAGTTTTATTGAGGCACATTTGTCAGATAAATGACTTCAAGTATTTAGACAGTTTCATATGAATATTATTCATGTTTCATACCACATTCACATAAAGACAGTAGTTAGATGACAAACTTCATACAAATATTAAGACAGTTTCATACTGATATTATAACAGTTCCATACCACATTCGTAAACAAATATGTGAGATTTTGAATAATAACTTCCCTGCTAAAAGGTGTATCAACTTCATATCAAAATTAAATCATTCTCATACCAATGTTAAAACATATTACATACACATTCCTAAACCAATATTAAGATATTTTTATACTAATATTATTCATCTTTCACTTCACATTCATAGACATAATGAAAATTTTTGAATAATTTTCCTTCTAAAAGTTATACCAAGTTCATATCAAACTTAAATAAGTTTCATACAAATGTTAAGCATAATGCATACCACATTCCTTAACCAATAGTAAGTCATATTCATACCAATCTTAAACATGCTTCATACCTTTTTTAATAAAAATAATAACCAAATTAATATCAAACACTAAAACAAAATTCATGCCACAAATAATATCCATAGATAAACTGTTGTATCAAAAATTCAACTAAATTTAATTATTGAAATAATAGATTAAATAAAAAATATTTAATCTAACCACTTTTTTTCCCTTTTTTTTTTTTGGATTTCCGAAGCCTCCTTCATAAATTGGGTTTCCTTATTCTTTCCTGTAATTTGCTTCTTATTGTGAGAAATACCAACCGTTTTCGCTAGAGTTGCATTCTTGTTATGTGGTGGCGTTTGAGTCAATATGTTAAACGTCGGGACTCTATTTCAACCGTAGAACTCACTTCTACTAATCTGATACTCTTTCTAGAAGTATGCTATGGTTTCTTTGACATGTTTTAATTAAATTCTTGAAAAACTTGATTCTTAGTATTGCGAAATTATCCTTATTTCTTTCTGATTGTAGACTGAATATTTTCTGATTTACGAGGTGATATTGAGATATAGAAGCGATTTGAATGAAAGATGATTGATGAGGTAAAAGAGGAATGGATAATTTTTACAACAAAAAATTTTACTTTTTGAACGTGGAGGTGGTGAGTTACTCTTTCTTGGCAACTTGGACAACTTAGAACGATGTTTGTCCCGCATATCACTAGGAAGATCGGGATCTTTACAAAGGGCTTTATAAAGCTTTCGTCTCAATTCATATTTAGCCTAGCCGCGAGCAATCTACGTTTGTGATCTCGTATATTTCGCTTCTCCGACATCTTACTGAGTTTCCCCCTCACTAGAAGAGGCGTGATGAAATTAGGGTGTGGATTTGACGTGTAAAGGTAAAAAAGAGATGATTATGGTAGATTATTTATTTATATCATTTAATAATAAATATAAAATCATAAAATACTATTTATTTACTAAAGTAAAAATTTAATTGATTTTTAAAAAAATGTGATTTGTTATAACCGGTAATTAAACTTTTATATGCAATAATATTTTAAAAGTAGCTTTAAAACATGTAGTATTGTATCGTGGGGTGATTTTTCCTTTATATATTAACAAGGTTAAGAGAACAATTACCATTCATAGGGACGTCAAAAATGAGTCCAACTATAGATAATCCGTCCATAATTTTAAAGGTTGAGCGCAAGATAATTTGAATTGGGTTCAATCTCAACCCATCAAGTCTTAACCCAATTTAAAAAAATTCTTATTTGATCATAATTTAATCTCCAATTTCAATCCATATTAAGACTTTTTATTTTCAATGATGTAATGTATGTCACTTATTCACTATATTAAAGGTATGAATTACTATCTATTTTAAATCTTTTAGGATTTAATTATCCATTTATAACTTTTTTTTATTAAAAAAAATGTTGAGTTGAAATTTGTATTGTGATTTTAAAACTTAAATAACAATATATGAAAATTGTTGAGATTATCCGTTTGAGTTAAAAGGAAATTTGAACAGGTCAAAACCCAACTTAATTTCTATATCAATTTTTTTAATACCTTTTATTTCAACCAGCTCTAACAATTCAATACAGTACTGAAGCAATTCCTAAGGCTACTGTTAATGCACAAGGATGAGATCAGATTATTTTTGATAATGTATAAAAGGGTAATGTATTAGTTTTATCAGGGAAATGGAATGAGATACGCACTGCGAACACATATTTGAAAAATAAACTTCTAGTATTCAAGCAATCTTAAAGCTCAGAATTCGGAACAATGTAGAAAATGACTCAAACCAGTTTGTCGGCTTTCAGAAAAACAATAGGAAGGTACAAAAATTAAACTAGATAAAGCTTTTGAAGAAGATAGTGACCCATCACAAAAATCAGAATCACAACTAGACATGTGCATCTAAGAGAAAAATTAAACTGAATTGAATATGTCACCAAGTTCACATTAGTCTGTAAAGAAACGATGATCGAAATATCACCTTTATCATTTAGGCATTTCAAACAATTTTAACACATAACTAAGGTACCACACATGCATATATCTACGAGAACTCGATAAGGACAAACTTCAAAAGGTCAAAAATATAAATAGGCCAACATGCTAAATCAATCATAAAAGAGAAGTGGGTAGGAGCTTTGAAAGAGAACAATAACTGAAAACATTCTGATATTTGAATGTCACAAGACCTCACATTTTAAGTCATAAGTAATTCAAAAGTTGACATGATACATCCATAAAGGCCAAAAAAAAAAAAAGAGTAGTAGTGATCGGAAATCATCCCCCAACATCCATACATACATATTCAAATCATGTTCAACAAACGAAAGACTAAAACTTCAATCATACGAGGAATCCCGGTACTTACTTAAAAAACAAACATCAAGACAAACTACAAACTAAACAAACCAAACATAACCTATTTAAGAAGAAATTCTAAAAAGTGTAAAGTTCCATACCTTTTCTAGAGCAGAGAGTCGGGGCAACGAGTTGTAAGTAGACTTGTTAATATATGGCATACGACCCTAAATAAACCCCAAAAGATAGGTCAAGAGGGAGGTTTATCCAAGTCCATATAAGGAGACCAAATTCTCATCCCTTTA
The DNA here is from genome assembly GCF_036512215.1 of Solanum lycopersicum. NCBI lineage: Eukaryota > Viridiplantae > Streptophyta > Magnoliopsida > Solanales > Solanaceae > Solanum > Solanum lycopersicum. The sequence continues at coordinate 40,622,475 of NC_090803.1, forward strand.
CTGATATTGGACATCTTAACATTTCCCCGCACGCCTAGACTTCGACGGGAGAGTGAACACTTCTAAATATAGGCCATCATCGGTGAACAACAAATGTTGATAGATCAGATCCCGATACCATGTTAATATATGACACCTTAGCCTAACTCGACTAACTCATACCACCAACGAAATTTCGCAGGAATTGCCTTCAAGTTCGAACAGCGAAGATTTGTGGATTTTTACTTCTAAATTAACTAAGTTGTTTTAAGGGAGTTTCCCTTTTCTAAAACTTATGGTATTGGAGATGAAATTTGTGTTCTTGGAGTAAGAATTTGTGCCATAGCGAGTCTAATAATCTCCTTGCAATAGAGAAAGGAGATTAGTTTTATAGGAGAGATTTAGGACAGAATTTTGAGGGGGTGTGTGAGAAATAGAATTTCGAATTAGAATTTGCATTCCAATTTCAAATTCTCTTGAAGATATATGTTTCATTAGTTGGAATTAGTACAAATACTAAACGGATTTTTTAAGGGAGCCATATGATCTAGAGCAAGGACATCCAAGCACATGAGATTGAGACACCTACAATATTCTCCAACGTTCTTCGTACGGAGAAAATAAGACAAAGGACACGCGCTGGGCCATGAAACCGCTGAACTGCGTTCTGGATTCTTTAAGTAAAGAAGTAAAACGTATTTAAGGGTATTTTGGTAGTGCTATATGTATTGTACGTTGGTGTATAGTGAGTTGGGTTGCTGCAACCCCCGAAAACAAAATCAAAGAATGCACTCATTCAATTAAACCTAGACCCATAAGACACATGCCCTCAGGCTACTCAAACTTCTCTCGGTTTGGTCAAATTTGGACAATTTGACGACTTACACCATTAGAATGAGATTACACGCTCCATCATCGGGCAAAATGCGTCATTTAGTACAAATGCGAGTTACTCATACTTCACCCTACTAAACCCAACATTAATTACACACAACCCAACAATTTTGATCGATTTTAAGCACAAGAATCGAGAAATCAACAATTAATCATTTTAGGCAAGATATTCAAATCAAATTTGACAAATAAGAACACAATCATGGATTAGAGAGGCCCACCACACATCCCTAGAATCTAAACTATTACAAAAGAGTAAAATAACTAAATATAAATTTGGATTCGGAAAACCAACCTTTTATGATGAATATACGATTTGAAAAGCTAAGAGGCAAAGAATCCAACTCCAAACACACAATTGACGACTAGCAAGTAGTAAAACACAAAAAAATACGAGAAAGTATAGCGCGGATGTGAAGTTTAAAAGTGAGGGAATATAAAAGAGTTTGAAAGTTTGAACCTTTTGGCTTTTAAATTTGTCCAGTTATCACTCATTCGACGACATTAGTTTTTCTCGCCGACCCACTCGGCGACACATCGAGTGGCACTTACCTTGCTGAGTTTTATAGGACCTCCAGTGAATGTGGGGGTCCAAACAGTTGACAAAGTTGAGATCCCCAACCCGTTTGGTGACAAGCCAATTTTCTCCTAGGCTCGCAGAGTTTTATAGACTCCAATTAGATAATTTCTAGAGCCCAACGGCGATCAAAGTCAAGCTCACCAACCTCTTTGTCACTTCATTGATTGGACATGTTGCTCGCCAACCTGCACTTTTCGAATACATTCCACACTTCAATATGCAAAATCCATATACGGTTATTTCACAAACAAAAATAAAGCAAAAAATCTAGGGTTGCCTCCCAAAAAGAGCTTAAGTTAACGTTGTGGCACGATGCAAGTCCCCACTTAGGTTTCATTCTTGGGGTTTGCTTCAGTATGCATATGTAATTTTCTTTACTTTGGGCAGAGACAAGACAACACCTAACTCATTTGGGTCTCCAATAGTTGAATGAACATGGAATGAGAGGTTGCCATTTGATTTAGCATTGAGACATTCTCTCTGATCTCTCTCAACACTCTATTGTGTTCTTCAGCTTTATGATGAATGAGTAAGAGTACCTCTTCTATCTTCCCACCCTTATACTACTTTGTCCTTCGACGCTTGTGAGGGGAAATGTACCTATCTTTTCTTTGGTACATTACTTTGAGCTCCATGACCTTTTTGGCAAAGAGAGCCAAGTGATCCAACAATGTGTCCAAATATTGGTCCTCTCTGTCTCCTTGTTGGTCTTAGCCACACAATCAAGGAGTTGGGTTGTTGTTTCATAAGGTTGTCATATCAAACAGCTTGAATAGAGTTGATCATCCAATATTCTATATTCAGGACCTAGACCTCTATAGAAGCATTCTAGAAGCACTGTATCTGAAATTCCATTTGTTGGGCAATGCTACAAAAGGGCCTTAAATCTTTGCCACTACTCATGAATTGATTCACCCTCCAATTCAGTGAAAATTAGGATGTTATCCCTAAGAATCATCATTCTCAAATAAGGGACCCATTGGGTTATCGTTGCTACAAGACATGCTCTTTGCTTATGCTACAATCAAAAATACTGAAACAAAAATGAAAAATAAGTAGATTTAACTATGACTAAAAAGAACAAAATTCAACTTAACCAAAAGAATCTTAACCAACATCACCCCACTGCAGTGCCACCATCTTGATTAAATAACACTATCAAAGATACGTAATACAGTTCTAAGCATCAACTATTGTTGGTCAGTATATAACCCAATTAAATGAGTTGGGGTCAAATCCCAGAGGGAGCGGTACATATTTAAGATTCAATAGAAAGTTTGAAAAAATTCAAATTAGACATAGGAATAGACATTATTAAATAAAAACATAATTCAAATAAGAGGGTGACACGAATGTCAAATAAGGGGTTCAAGTTTTGATTATAACCTACAAAAGCAACAATAATGTGACAAGTTCTTGGGATGTGATTCGATTATAGGATAATATAGACAAATGTATAATTGCAATTATTATGAAATAGATGAATATTAGCGAGTAAGCTAGACTGTAGAAGAGGTAAACTTTCTCTTGAACAATTTATCCCCAATCAAGCCGATTTCTCTCGAACACCTATAAGCATGAAAATAAGAACAGCATACGCCTTAGTCCATTCACTCTCTCGAGATGAATGTGTGGAAAATGGTTTAGGATTCACTCTCTCGAGATGAACCCATGACAACCCAATACCTACTGACCATCAATCAATAATCTTAATTATAAAACCTCTCTCTTGAGCAAGCGAAAGACACGAAGGTAGAATTGCATTTGCAACTACAATTCTTAAGTTAAACCATAATTATTGAATAAACTCACTTCTAAACAACATCTTAGGCTAACAATTAACAATATCCATAAACTAAATCAGCCCATAATCACATAATAACACCCCACAAATTGGGGTTATAGCTAAACATCATAAAAAGATAAAATATTTACCCAATTGTGTTTCTATCAACTAGGTAAGATTAATTTCGTCTTTACGATGGACCAATTCGAAGAATCTCAAAGACTCACTTCCAATTTATCAAAAGTGAAAAACTTCCACTCTTCAAAGTTAAAAGGAAACTATATAAAAAAAATTGTTAAACTTTCGAAGAAGAATTCTGATATGAATTAAGATGAAACTTTGATGCTAAACTAATTGTTCAAAAAAGTATTTATAGTCGCCAAAAATATGCTGTGAAGGACAATTCGACACAGTAAGTCGGTTTCGCTGATCCTCAGTGATCCGCCCTTTGGTCAATTTCATCTCCCTTTTGCGTTAAACTTCAGCATCCTCCAACTCTGTAACATCGGGCGGTCCAACACTACACCGCGGAACCTCTTGGAGATTCGCCAAATGTTCTTTTTTCTCTACAAATTGGTTCTTTCCTTCAGGGGTTAGTACATTGGAACTTTAGACGGCCAAATGTCCACTCGGTTACCAAATGGGTTGGAAATCACCATACTCACTTTTCTACATTCTTTGAGCTCAATCTATTCCTTTTTGCAAATTAGTGTCCTTGTTTTGTTCCTCAATCCATATACATAGAAATCAAGGGGTTTACATTAGAATTGGCACAAAATTAGCATTTGAGAATCCCTAAATAAGTCCAAATATATTACTCATCATACTTTACCTCAATCCTATGGATGTTAGTGTAGGAGGTGGGAATCACGTCCTTTATTCTACCCGAGCTTGTCTGCACAACTCGATATTCAATATCAGAAAAGGGAGGGAGCTTGGCGCTACTTGTCCCTCATGACCATCTCCTATGCAATAATTACCCCTAAATTCAGCTTTGTTTTATCAATAATGCAACCAAGACATGATGATTTTGCATGGCGAAGAATCCACTCACTCTGGGATGGCATGATAGTACTGCTAATGAAGCTAAACCAGAACATTGCTATGATAATAAGGTCCTTCTTCTCAATAAGCACTCTAACTTTAATCCATTTAGGAGCACTATCATATATTATAAGAGATCGCCACTTTTTCATATTTTCCAACGTCTTCATCCTGATCATGTACTGACACACATACTCAATCTCTTGGAACACTCCAAGACTGCATTGATAACATCGTTATCATACTTCACTTTTCAACCCCTAACAACCACATAGTCGACTAACTTGAACTTGGAGACCTGCTTCTTTCCGTGTGGCACTACGGCTCCATATGTGGTGTAAAATTCCCAAACCCAAGTTGGAACATGAGGGACTCGAGATCGAGTGAACAACTAGAACTTGTGAGACCTCAAACAGCTCATGATCTCTGGGTATCTCTCAATAACTTCATTAGTAGACAACCTCTTCACTTCGATAATGGTCCTTAATCCCTAAGTCTTCAATTTGTTCATAAACCTAAGAAGAGGACCCTGTGCAGCTGGTGATGGAACCACAACGTGTGCTCGAGCAAGGGGAATAGTAGAGCCTGGGTGTCTTATTCCTAGATAGATCATTCAACTACTTGAATTGCAGCTCCGTCATACCTAAGAATCATCAATCTCAAAAGAGGGTGGTCCATGGGGTCACCATTGCTATAAGATATTCTCATCTCTTTTGATTCAACACAACAACACACAAACCAAAACTAAAAATAAGTCGATTAAACTATGACTAAAAAGAAACAAATTCAACTTCACAAAAAACTCTCAAACAACACCACTCCAAGGCACTGGCGCCATTTTGACTAACATTACAAGGATACTTTATCCATTTTAAGTGTCAATGACAGCTAGTCAGTATAAAACCCAACTAAATGAGTTGATCAAATCCCACAAGGAGCACTACGTATTTCAAAATCAATTGAGAAGAATGAATCTGGTCAAGTCAATCATAAGAATAGACATTATCAAATGAAAACATAATTCAAGCTAGGGGATGACATAAATGTCAAATAATAAGGGGGTTTGGGTTTAAAATTATCAACTACAACAACAACAAATAATACAAAATACAATAATGAGACTGGTTCTAGGGATGTAATTCGATTATAGGCTAATATAAATAAATTGGTAATTGCAACTGTTATGAAATAATTTTATATTAATGATTAAGCTAATCCATAGAGGGAATAAAGTTTCTCTCAACAATTTACCTCGAGTCAAGTTGATTTCTCTCATATATCGATAGCAAGCAAAATAAAACCAGCCTACACCTTAGTTTATTCACTCTCTCGAACTGAATATCTGAGATTAAGTTTAGGATTCACTCTCTCAAGTTGAACCCATGTCAACCCAATACCCAATGACCATAAACCAATATGTTTGGTTTTAAAACCTCTCTGTCAAGCAAGCTAAAAATACAAAGGTGGAAGTATATTTACAAATACAATTCTTAAATTAAACAACAATTACTAATTAAATTCACTTTTAAACAATATTCAAACTAACAATTAGCAATACTTATATACCAAACCAGCCCATAATCACATAATAACACCCTAAGAATTGATATTTTAGCAAGACACTATAAAAATATAAAAATTGTTACGTTTGCTAACTGCGTAAGATTGATTTTGTTCTTACAATATTCCAATTCGAAGAATCTCAAAGACCCACTTCCAATTTCTTGAAAGTGGATAACTTCTATCATCCAAAGATTAGGTAAAACTAGGAAAGACTTGTCTCAATACTTAAAAATTTAATGCCAAACACGTAGAACTGAAAATTCAATAATAATCTCATCCTAAACTAAATGTTCAAAAATGTATTTATAGTCGCCAATAATATATTGCGAAGGGTCATTCGATGCAGTTAGTCAGGCTTGTTGATCCACTCGATAGTCCGCCCCTTGGTCTATATTCTCGCCCTTATGCCTTGGCCTTCATGTTCCTCAAGGTCTATAACTTGGGGAAATCCAACACTGCATCGCGGAACCACTCGAAGATCCATCGGCACTCCTTTCTCTTTCCAACTTAGTTTTCTTCGTCAAGGCTATGGTATACTGGAACTTTAGGGGGTTAAATAGCCATTTGGCGACTCACTAAGTGGACTAGGCGATTATTAGGCTTTCTTTTCCCCGCTCTTTCAGCTCGCTTCATTCCTTTTTGCAAATTAGCATCCTTGCTTGGTTCCTCAATCGGTATACCTAGAATTAAGAGTCTTACATCAGTTATTGGTATAAATTAAGAATTTGAGGACATAAAATCATTGTAAATAAATCCCTAAATGAGTCCAAATTTCAGACTCATCACAATGATATCATCACTTCTGATAATATAATACGGTTGGCCCCCTTAGTGGTTTGAATACATACAATGGTAATCTTGGAATTTTGAATAGATAATGGCCCTCTAGACAATTTTAATATATAATGGCCCTCCTGGCATTTGAAGATGTAATGTCCCTCTTGGCATTTGAAGATGTAATGTGCCTCTTGGCATTTTGAATACATGATTCCCCTCCCAATGGTTTGAATATGTAATGACTCTATTGGAGTTGAAAATGTAATGTCCTTATTGGCATTTTGAATATACGATGGCCCTCCCGAAGGTTTGAATATGTAATGGACGTCTTGGCATTGTTATTAACTTCTTTGGTAATACGACATGAATGACACTTCCCTTGATAAATATGATGTCCCACTAGGTGGTGGTATTATCTCATTTGTTAATACTGTAGAAATGTCCCTCTGAGTGGTAGTATTATCTTATTGTAATACTATAGAAATGTATAAGACAATTTTCCACTGGGTGGTTCACGTTACCGCGTCTGGATATAAATGAGATTTTTTAAAATTCTTCAAACATTCTTGATGATAAAAAATGTAATTTGATGCCATTGTAAATGTTTGTACATATTGAGAGTGATGCTTTCACTTGTTCATATTTTGAATATCTTGTGTTCATTGCGACTCATGCTTTGTTAGAGATTTGAACGAGGTGTTGTTATTCATATTCTGAACTATTTATTTTTCTTATTAAGAACTTCAACAACTTTCTTGTACCTACAAGAAGATTGTCAATCATATAGACATGTATCCACAAACAAACTGTTAGTTTTCAAAACTAACTGGTCTGTGTTGATTTCTTCAATCGCTTGCTCCTTGTCTTGCTATCTTTAGTTGATCAATTTGATCTCTTGCTTTTGGATAGACATAAAATGAAATTATACAAAATATTTGACATATTAATACATTTGTAAGGAAAAAGAATTTTTCGAGAACTAATTTGGAAAAGGTCACTATCAAATGTCATGTCATGCATAGCTTAAGTGGATGTCCTTGGTTAAAAACTTTTGACGTGTTCGATAGCTTGTCCTAAAGAATTAAAATGATGCTGAATCTTGAAAAATTTCTAACATGGTCCTCTCGAAATATATTATAATTCTGAAGTTTTGCAACTGGCTCTGAAATACAATGGTGTTGGAGATTGCTGAAGTTGACTATGAATTTTAACGATGTTAGAGATCATTTGGAGTTAGCTCTAAACTTCTAATCCTGCTCTAAATTGATGCATGAGGAAATTTTTGAGGTCATTCTCAAAATATGTTGTCCTGGTTAGATGTGTTCGAGTAACTCGAATTGTTGATATATGACATGTAGAATTTTTTAGACCCTTTCAATAATTTTCTTCTAGTTGCAACTCAAAATGTATTATCTCTCTCTTTAGAATTTTAGAGTCCCTCTCATAAATTCTATCCTAGTTTCCATTGTTAAGAGAAATGGAAATCTTACAGGGATATGACTGAGCCATTGTGGAGCCTACGTATCCTGTTGAAGCAGAAATAAGGTCAAACGTAATTCCCTTACCGAGGATTGACAAAAATAGAAAAAAATTGAAGGAAACAATTGAGACTGACATAGGCCTCTACGTATTTCATTATTGAGAATTCAGGTCAGATATAGTTCATGTACAAGGAATAAATATTAAAAATGGATAAAGGGGTGATCGAGGCAACACAGGTCGCCTACGTATCTAATTCTTGAGAATTTATGCCAGACGTAGTTCATTACAAGACATAATTTTCTAACTATATAATATAAGATGATTACACGCAAATGATGAGATTAGAAAGAAAGAAATAAAAGATATTTTGAGCCTTCAAACATAATATCTTTGACAGTACCTGAGTCAATTGACGACTCGTGAGATATATGTCTATGTCAACCACGACATGTCATCGATCAAATGTATCCATGTTTTGTCTAAGCAAATCAATGAGTTCTCTTTTCTGAGCTTCAGTCAGATAGACATTGATTCATGCTTCTTTGACACATTCATCCTTTTCTAGATTCACAGTTTTTGTGTTATCTGATTCAACTTATCCTGGTTCTCTAACAGTTTCAATTTTTTGTCGATGTCTTTAGATATCATGGTCTTCTCTTAATACTCTTAGAATACATTGTGATCTACCTTATTTGTTCATTCAGCTTATGATATGACATGACATGATGCTGACAGCTTTAAAATTATTTTTGTTGGAATAAAGACAGTTAGATAGCAAAATTAAAGCAGCAGGAATAAATCTTTTACAGTACAGGTGACTTTCATTGAAAATAAGGATATGTGAACTTTATTCATGACCATGGGCCATTTTAATTTTTCTTTCAAAACGTTACGAGGGAAGTTAAAAGCTAATTAGGTAAAAATACATAAAAGGTAGGTTCTGGTCCTCCTTCACACTACTATCGATTTTATAAATAGCATAAAATTCATCTTTGTCTATCAAGATGATCAAGGAAAAAAGAGCAGAGTGGAAGTGTAATTAAACACTTGCTCTATTGGCTCGACGTCTCGTCTAGCTGGGGTTTTGATCATCTCTTTAAGGACAACATCACTTTCTTAAAAAACATCCCCAAATCTCCAAGACTGTCATTATTGACATATTCCTCTACCAAAAAGGACTGCTTCAAATGAGGCAATGGCTTTGGTGATACATGATTAACCTTCTTATTTTGAATCTCTTTCGTCACAAAAACAAAAGCTTGATGGGATGTCATAATTGCAGAATTAAGTTTCTCACTTACGTTAAGAGAAGATACAACTTTCTCAAGGTTTTTCGGGTTGGTTGTTATTATAGATTTACCACACACCAATCATCTACGACATCAATCATGTTAATAGTGAACCCTCCATAATTCAATAGTTTATTACTATTGGCATTGGAAGTGAAATTTTGAAGAGTGACAATTCTTTGATCAATCAAGTCCTGAATTTTATGCTTTAAACCATTGTAATTCTTAATGGTATATCCAACACCTTATGAATGGTAAAAACAACGATGATTGAACATTTAATGTCTAGAACTGACATTGACATTTTTGGATCAATTGTTGGTATCAGACCAACTCCTTTCAATCTCTCAAAAACTTGGGTTCGACTTTCAAACAAAGGAGTTCTTCTGATGTTTTTTACGAGGAAGATTGTCATTATTTCATGGAGGTAGGGGTACATAATGATAAAGTGGAGTATTTTGGCGCGTATGTGCTGGTGTTTGGAACTTTGGGTATTGTAGAGTTTGGTAGCTATGAGGGGCATTTAGGTAATTTGAAAATTTGGCTTGACAACTTGATTGAACATTTGGTTAATTTGGAAATGGATATTGGTAAGTTTTTTGGACATAAAAGAAGGGGTAAGGATTTTGTGGAAAAGGATAGGTTTTGGGTAGTAAGGGCTTTCGAACACTGTGATGAACATGTCTCCTTGATTTTTGGCTCGATTCAAATGAGATAGAGGAAAAATATTCCTTTTATATCCTTAATGAACTTTAGGATTCATATTGGAAAGTCATTTAGATGATTTTTCTGGTCTTGAGACCTTCTTCAATATTTTGACCAATTTTGACTATGTCATTGAACTTCTTTCCTACAATGAATAATATCCTACTGTAGTACTCCAACTCTTGAATGCACACACAGACTTTAGTAATTTCTTTCTCAGTCATGGGAGAGATAACCCTTATAGGCTTTTTTCTCTAATGGTATGCATACACTCGATAGCTATTGGCATAATTCTGGTGTTTCTCTCTAAAGAGTATAGATTGGGAATAAATTCTACACTGTAACCGAACCTTTTGATGATTTCGTTAGCCAAGGCATTCTGACTTAGCCATTGTTTAATTTCTTGATAAATAAACCATTCAAAAGATTCTACTTTCATACTTCGACTAAGGGGCGACATTAACAAAACATCATTGTCACGACCCCAAAGTACACCCTAGAATATAGGCATCCTTCAAGTCACTACACGACATTCTAGACCTGTCAGAGGTCTTGTACAAGCCCTTAGACATCATTCATCGCATATATGTACAAAAATTAGTAGGGAATTAAAACTTTTCACAACAATCGAATAATATTTCAAAATCTCTTTCATAGAAAAAGATAGAAATGCTAAGTCTCTTTGTAGCCATCTTAGACAAACGAATATCTTGAGTCACAACCCATACATCAACAAAACTGAAGTTTCAAAGTCTAATACAATGTCTCATGACAAAAAAAGCTTAATATAACTATGTCCTCGAATCAATTGAGGACATACCCAAAAGATGCTTGAAAGGATGCTAATTCCAAGCTTGGTTCCGAAAACCTCCTCACTTTCCACCTACACCTTTAGATATAAGACAATATATGGAATTAGTACATTAGAATGCACTAAGTATGGTGACATGCAATTAAAACCATGCTAAAAGGACATCTGTATATAATATGCTTTCATGCTCTTTTGAAGGAAACCTCATAAACAAGTATAAGAAACCACTAACAATTCAACATACACATATAAGACATATTTCAAGTAATCCGTAAGAGACAACCACTACCTCATATAATCACATATACCTCCTAACAAAGGTCATCTTAAGACTCACTTAAGTAAGTTATGAAACGACCACCCATACAACCCCTTCACACATACCGAAGAGATCCTCAAGACTTCCTAAGATAAGATTATTCACTTTTTACCATTTAACTCCCTACCTAGAATTACTCTAAGACTCACCTAAGTAAAACATGAAGACATGCACATACACCCTCTTCAAGCCTACCTAAGCAATCCTTAAAGCTACTCTAGATAAGTACCTTTTCATTCACATGCATTAACTTAGTCAATAATAGTCATTAAGAAACTTAAGAGACATTCACATTTATAAGACTTCACATAATGGTCTTGGAAGACCTAGGGAAACCACATACTAGAACCTTCAAAGCCTACTCGTGCAATGTATATATAGCGTTCCATTCCACTACCTAAATGTTGTTCTCAAATACTAGAATGCATCCCACATGAGGAGAATGGGCATTAACCGACATAGACCATACTAGCTAGGCATGGAATCCGGAGTCGACCTTACTCCATGGACGGTGTTCTACTTGCGAAGGGTAGAACTAGGACACGTCCCATGTAGCACATGGTTAAGGAATATCAAGGATATCTTTTTACTGTAACGATCTGTTTAGTCGTTTTGAGCAGTAGAGTTTATTTCTGGTAATAGCTGTCTGGGTCGACGGATCCCACGACGGACCGTCATGGGCATGACGAACCGTCGAGGGGGTCTCGTTCCAAAACACTTAGACTCTGGAATTTGGGTACTGAGAATAACTCTCTGAACTTTGCAACGGAAGAGCAGCATGGACCGTCGTAGGCACGACGGACCGTCACAGAGTCTTTAATGAATTCGACTCTCTGAACTTTGTGACGGAAACAGTAGGACGGACCGTTGCAGGCACGACAGACCGTCACAGAGTGCGTAACCCTGACTGGGTCAGATTTCTGTTAAAAGTTTTTAAGGGGTGTTTTGGACTATTCCTGCTTATGATTATAAAGTTATTGGTTTAATGTTAATAATCCAATTATTTGGGGGTTAAAAGAGATAACCTTGGAACAAATAGTGGGTTACTTTTACCATCTTTTATACTTAATTATATGATAATTAGGGTAAAAGAAAAAGAGTTTGAATAAGGAAAAACCAGAAAGAAAAAGAGAGAAACGAGCGAGAGAAAGAGAAGAATGCAGCTTTGGGAAAGTAGATTGCTTGATCACGATTCTTCGGTGGAGGTAGGTTATGGTTTATACTATTTCATAGTAAACTCTAAATAGCGATTGATATGTATTGGATGGTATTGTAAAGTCTTCTATATGCTTAATTGTGTTGTTGCATGCTGTGATTATGTAAATATTGATGGTTTATAATGATGATACTGTGGAGTCTTAAAAACCTTAAAACCTCTCTATTAATGATGATGCCTTGGTATAAAAGAAGGCTTGATGAACTAAAAGAATGAGAATTAGAGGATCGGAGTGTCACGTTCCGACACCAGGATAGTAGAGGATCGGAGTGTCACGTTCCGACACCAGGATAGTAGAGGATCGGAGTGTCACGTTCCGACACCAGGATAGTAGTGGATCGGAGTGTCACGTTCTGACACCAGGATAGTAGGGGATCAGAGTGTCACGTTCCGACACCAAGATAGTAAGATGAATGAATATTGAGGGGATCAGAGTGTCACATTCCGACACCAGGATAGTAAAGAGAATGAATCTTGAATTATGCTAATATACTCAGGTTTAAAGAACCTAATTCCTAAATGAGTATGATGTGGAGGCTTGAGTCCTCATAGATGTGCTTGGTGTTGTGGCCAATGGTTATGGTACTTGTTGTTGTCACCTGTTAAGTATTTGGTTGATTTTATGTTATTATCTAATATATATTGCTTTCTATTTTGAGTTGGCCGACGATATCTACTCAGTACTTGTGCCTTGTACTGACCCCTACTTGCATGTTTCTTCTTTGATATTTGTGGAGTGCAGCAAACGGGCCATCGACTTCAACTCAACCGCAACTCTAGCCAGACCTCAGCATCAGATTTCAGGGTGAGCTATTATTCCTAGCTCGGACTGGATTCTTTCTTTCACGTCTTGATGTCTTCAAGTTTGGACATGGACCATCTGTTTACTTATTTTAGCTTCCTAGATACTCTTAGATTTAGTAATTTGAGGATAGATGTTCTTGTGGTGATGACTTCCAGATTTTGGGAATGATAAGTATTAAATTTTAGAAGTTATTTATTTGTTATAATAATGAGTTTTAAGTCTTCCGCGTTATATTCTGTTTATTATGGTTGAAATGTTAGGGTTTAGATTGGTTGGTTCGCTCACATAGGAGGATAAGTGTGGGTGCCACTCACGGCTCATTTTGGGTCGTGACAAACTCTAGTCTCAACTTAAGTAGAGTCACTACCACAAGCATATTCTCTTAGTGCTAGCCATGTTCTCATAGAGTATGTTAAATCACAATACCAAAAAAAGACTAGGGCTGCCACTCAATTGTCAATAAGGATAGCTCGATGACTTTCTTAAAGATGGTTTCATGCTGTTCCAGCCAACCTATCTCTAAGTCCATCATTCACACATGAATGATACCATTACGACTTTAAACTTCAAGGATATTTTAACGTTCTTTCTAGTTTGAAGGTTCCAAGTCAATGACCCTCTTAACCATGTTCAATCATACATTCATATACATGAGAAAGGTGTTTAAACCTACTAAGTCAAGAGTTCATATTTACATTTTTCATGTATCAAGTAGAGGGACATAGGTCAACTAGGAAGAATCATACTTCAACATCAAGTATAAACATATCAAGACATCACCATAGTCTACTATATCCACATATCATCAACTCATGCTTTAACATCACATATACACATGTACCACATAATCCTTCACAAGATCATCTACAACATAATAACATCAAAATTCATAAAGTAATGCCGACAAAGCCACATTCTTCAGAATTATAACACATAAGCACCACTACCATAAATGGACTATACCAATTATCACAATTGAATAGAAATTCTACACTATATAAGAACATTAGGTCACCTCACTACCCTTTCTTCATCAGCATCAACATTCCAAAGTCTTTTCAATCAAATTCACTTCACCAAAGTCTCTTACCAATAGCCATACACACAATTCCAATCTAATATGAAATCAAACAAATGAACCATTACAATATAATGTGATCATCATCAAATTTAGGCAGCATATATACAATTTTAACGTGATCATTACATAAATCAATAACCCAAAGTAAACTATACAAGAATTAAATACAATAAGGTCATGATCAAATTACTCACATTATAGACAAAATTAGGATTTCATGAATTGCATTGGTTCATAGGATCTTGATCTAAAATCATTCAATAACATAAATTATAACATAAATTATTGATTCAAATCATTTTATGCATGAAACCATGGCTAGAAGTCAAAATAGAAGATCTCATGTTTTGAGAAGTCTTCAAAAGTCTTTAGAGTTAAACTCCTTGAAGAAAAAGAGTTCAAGGATGAAACATCATACCTTGGTGAAGAAAGTCCATGAAAATGATGAAGATAAAATGGATAAATCAAGCTCATAGCCACAACCTTGCTTCAAGCTTCAATGGAGTTCTAGAGAATTATATTTGGGGTCTTGTGTTTTCTTTTTTATTAATGAACTCAACTATAGGTTCTAGACTTATAAAGTGACTTAAAATACCTAAAAGCACCTTAAGTAATCGCCAAATATTTTATTTAGAAGCTAGGTTAAATTCCCAAGTTACCTTTACCTTGGTTGAGAATTTTCAGGAATTAGAGGAACCAAACGATGCCTATAGACGATGGACCGTCGATGGAACGACGACACCGTCATGTAGGTTCGTCATTTGAGACAGAGACCCTGCAATTTGAAGGCTTAGATCCCACACCTAAGTGTGGAGAAATGCCTTCCTTTGACTGACCATTCCTTGGACGACAGGGCATCTCTAGAGCAGTCGTAGTTAGAGACTACCTTGGGAAGTTTCAAGTCCAAAGTTGGGTCCTCCTCAAGGACCCTTAGGTCGTCCTTGGGGAGTCGTTCCCAGACGTTTCAACCCTAAATATATGTCTAGATGTTAGGAACCTCTCCCGTCAATTGGAACTCAAACCAACACTTAAACATGCAAAGGCACACTAGAACACACAAGCACGTCTCAAGGCTAACTTTAAAATGTCTTGAACGTTCTTGGGTGTTTGACCTCCAAACCCTTCCAAACTCAATGCACTAACTCTTGACACTATAATTAACCATTTTAATACCTTATCAACTCATGATACACATGTTAGGCTCTAATTTTGACAAATTTATTATTAGGGTTTTACAATCATCTTTTCCAACTCCCACAAATTGGCTGCAATAAGACCTCAAATGAGCAAAGGGATTTCCAACTCCACTAAAAATGTCAAATTTTGGTACTGTAAAACCTTCCGGAAGGTCCAAATGTGGATGGATGCACAAGTCTTCATAGTTCAATAAAACAATATCTAGGGTATATCAGAAGTCATTCATTGCATTCATAACTTCCTCTCTGATGTTTTTCTTAGTATTTCCTCTTATGACCTTCCGCTCCTTCTCAATCTCTTTTTTCTCATAATAATTAATTTTAAAATGTGTGCTAAGTGGAGGGTATAATTCTGAATGATATGGGAATATGAAAAGTGGGTTCCAGAGGTATGGGTTGAGTAGTAGGTGGACTTTGAACAATTTGAGTAGGAATCTGAGGAAAATTCTACATATTGATGGTGTTTGGATTTTTAACACCTTGAAAATCCAAGACAAGTCTTAGAGACTAACATAAGTTTCATGGGGTCTAAGCACTGTTTTAAGACCTATTTTAATTAATATAGGTCATTTAGGAAGTTTAAGAACCAAAATGTCCAAGAATATCCATGACGTTCGAAAACTAGTTCTAAAGGGTACTAGCATGCAATAGCCTATTTGACTAGCTTTAAGGAGTCGAAAATCTATGAAATTAAGTGGAAGGGTGTATAACAAGTGTTTAGGATTATTCATGGTCTAAAGGTCCAAGTATTACTCCCCAAGGACCAACCAAGGGCCCTTGACGAGGACCCTAGCACGTAGGAGGCAACACCTAGGCAGAGTGCAACCACGAGAAGCCATTAACAGCTTGTGTGTGGATCGACGAGGCGTAGATGCTCAGCATCGCCCCACACTTAGACAAAATGTTGGAGGCCCTCAGATGCAAAGCCTTTGAAATCAATGACAGTTGTGCAACACAGAAGGCACAATGCCTGTCGACTCTTAGACGGACCGTCAATGGGGTTCCGTCTGTGATGGTCTAATTTTCTGCATTAATTTAAGTTAAGTCCAATTAAAGTAATTAAGGGGTTTAGGGGTTATTTAGGTATTAAAGAAATATTAATTAACTAATTTTAACCACCCATATAAAGACCCCAACCCTCATTAATCTAAACACAACTCTCAAAAAAAACTCTCTTCCTTCTCTCTCTATTTGGAAGCCACCATTGAAGACAAGCTAGGGGAAGATTTTGGGGGCTAGAAAGGGACGATTTCACCATCAAATATTCATTAAAAGTTAAGGTATGGGATATAATTCACCTTTGAGACTCTTTCCTCAAAAGGTTCCTTCAAAATTGATTTCAGAAGTTGAGTTTTCATGTGGATTTCATCCAATTACGAAATTGATATTGGGTGAACTGAGTTGTTTATGTTTTATTTAGATTATAATGGATATATTAACATTTATTTTAACTTTATTATGGTAATTGGTGATGGTTTGACCTAAATTGAAGAATATGATCCTTAACCCTTAACCCTAGGTTTGATCTTGATGTAAATTGGGTTGTGATTGATTCAATTTTCTTGATTATAGGTTAAATCACGACTAGATGATGTTATTAAATCAATAATAAACAAATTAGAATGAATTGTTTTCTTTCATGCTAATCTTAAGAAGTAATCTAGGTTATGGAAATTGGCCTAAGTAATCTTGTTTTAAGCATCGATTTGGTATTGAATTATGGTGTACTGACTCTTCTAGTATTTTTATCATGTTCTTTATTCAATTATAATATTTAACATATAAATTGGATTGAATTGAGGTTTTTCCTAAATGATGAACCATGAAGAAGATTTGGTAAGCGTTGGAATCTCTATCTTTACTTCCAATTGTGATTAATTGTGGTTAAGTCATGATGTTCTATTGGAGTATGCCTTATATTAGGATGATAGGGTGGTATGATGTTGAATTTAAATGTCTTGATTATGGTTGTGAGAGTGATTAAGATGTAAATGCTATAATGATGGTGATGTATACCAATGTGCCTTACTATGAATTAATGTGTAATGTGTTAACCTCACCTACATAAATTAAGATGAAAGGATTTATACTCATACAATTCTTATTGAGCTATTGATGATGATGATTATACAAGGCGTAGACCTTATGACCTAAATAAAACTATGATTGATAATTAAAGGCTTAAAGACATTTTAAAAAGAGACTCTAGTTTAACATCGAGTGAACTAGATTGAGGAGTGTCCCTTCCCACATAGGAAAGGTAGGAGCATTACATTATTTTTGAGATTGGAGACTATAGTGCATGGAGCATAACGAGGGTCCCAATTATATCTCATAGTTCTTGAACTATGTTGCCTTCATAGAAATATTAGCTAGTGGATCCACGTAGTTGCTATGTTTTGTGTTTTGGTACTACCTTGGCAAGTAGTCCGCCTTCTTTCGGTGTAGGGTTTTATGATACCGGATTCTACACTAGCACATGTGGTGTATGTCGGTTAGGGCAAGATGTTCTCAAAAGGTAAAATAAATTAAAGAATTGAACTCTAAGTAGGATAAACTAAGGAGTCTAGCTTAGTCTAGGTAGGGGTATGGGACTCTACCTAAGCATTGCACTAGTTAGCCTTGAGGGGAGTCTTAGGAGGATGTTATTATATATGTTTATGTTGTGATGATATATGATATGTACATGATGAACTTGCACATTGTTGATACTATATGTTGGTTAGATCACTTATTAGTATGTGTTGGGTTATATTGTTAAAATAAGATTAAATGTACATCTAAATGTTATATTATGTGAAGTTGGACATTGGTTATGGTTTCTTGTTGAGGCTACTTGATTGATTAAGGTTATGGGGTTTTGCTTGGTCATTGCACTTGTTGACTTGATAAGGATTCCTGAGTAGTTGTCTTGCTTATTATGATATAATTGACTCTTATTATACTTGTGATGTTATTCCTTGATGATAGGGTGGTAGTAAATCATGGGTTGAAGCATATTACTTGTTTGAGTTAGTAAGCAGGTTTGGTTGATTGTTATGACTTGCTTGATTTTGCATTAGACTTTTCAAAGGGTAAAATGACAAGTTTTGAATAAATGTCCCTTTTTAGCATGTTTTGTTCTTATATGTGCATATGGTCTCATACTTAGTACATGTGGAGTACTAACCCCATTTTTTTTTCCCAAACATTTTAGGTTTCGGTCGTTAAAGGCTCATTCGAGACGACTTGAACAAGGCTTGGATATTCTTTATCATCCAAGTTTGTAGGTCCTCACTTTCCAAGGGCGATGCCAATATCTTGCCTATGAAGTTCCTTTGTTTTTCTAAGACTTTTATGTTCATTCCACTTTCACTGTGTACGACTTGTATAAGCCTATATGTGGCTACTTTACATTGATATAGGGCTATGCCCAAATTGTGATGATCATTTAGATGGTATGAGATGAGACAATCTTTGAGACTATCTTCTATCTTATATATATATATATATATATATATATATATATATATATATATATATATATATATATATATACACACATACATACATACATAAATACATACATATATATATGTGTGTGTGTGTGTATGTGCAATAAATGTAGAAGGCTATGTAACCTTCCTATACGAAGGGTCTATGTATACTCGATACGACTATATTATGTGTATATAGAGGTCTATGTAAATCTCCAAGTAGATGAAATGAAAAGTTTTAAATTTTTCCGCATTTTCAACCTATGAATGTAATGACATGAGACTAAGGGGCTAGTCTTAGTCCTCAAAGAGGATGACAACACTGGTTAAGTCTAGGGGGAAAACCCAGATTTGACAGGATTTTGAAAAGTAGGTAACTTCTGGTGTGAAAAGCTAGCATGATGTGGTTTAGGGGCGGTTAGGTTGATGATGGGAGGTTTTGAAATCATAGATGTGGTTGAGTTGTTTAGAAGATAGGCGGATGTTGGATTCGAAGTAGGAAAATAGAGTGGAGGCCTTTAGTTATTTGGGGTAGAAGTGTTGGCAATGATAGTAAGATTTGCGAAATCTCAATTTTTATCTATTCAGCAATTTGTTTGAGCAATTGTGCAATTCTGTTTAGCTATGATAGGATCATTCATATTAATTTTTGTCAATTAGTGTTTTCAACATTTTCAATTACTTTTTTTTCGTTTGGACAAACTTTGGTTTGAGAAGGAATATTTGAGATCTTTGGACCTTGTGAAGTATAGATATCCACCCTTATTTCTCAACACAGATTAGGTTTGAGTAATTAACAAAAGTAAAATAACTCAAGAGATAAATGTGTTACTCTATGTGGATACTAAATATTACAAATATCACACACATGACTACAAACACATAAGAGTTGATTTACTTGAAGATAAACTAGCCCTCACAAATAGAAAAGTGACTCAATAGACAATTACTTTGATTTTGAGCTTAGTGAATCGAGAATATTGACTTGCGTGGAGTCACTGGCCTTTTGTATTTCTAATTGGTGTACTTCTGATTTTCAATTAAGATGAAACTCTAATTTATTTGGAAGAGCGAAAAAAATATAACTTTTCACCCGCTCTTAAAAGATTGTCTACATGTCTTATAAAAGAGTATTCAGGTTTTACATAGTTCTAATGGCTTGAATCTTTTTTTGCTTTGAGAAAGGAAATTGACCCTTATTTCAGATGAGAAAGTAAGATTTAGAATTTTAAAGTGATGTTCAAATTTTATTGTGAAAGTAAAGACTCCAGGAGCATTTTGACGCAATTTCAATAATGACTTGATATTTGTGCTTAGGGAATCTAAAAACAATTCAAAAAGGAGTGATCTAGAATATCACAAAATAAAGAAACATATTCAAACAAACAATTGTAACACATAAATAGATTTTAGGCAATTTAAACAGATATATGACTTTTTATGTCAAGGATAGACCTAGTGATTTGAAGATGTATTGCATCATTTGAAACATTTCATTACCTCGAAATTCAAATGTATACAAACTTTATGAATGAATGTCACGACCCAAACCGGGTTGCGACTGGCACCCACACTTACCCTCCTATTTGAGCGAACCCACCAATCTAACCTTAACATTTCAATATAATATCAACAGAAAGTAATGCGGAAGACTTAAACTCATTAAATAAAGACCAATTCATTAACTTCTAAAATTCAACATCTATTATTCCCAAAAATCTGGAAGTCATCATCACAAGAACATCTACGATCAAAAGACTAAACTAAGAGTATTCTAAAAGCTAAAAATACATAAGAAGCTAGGCCATGCCGGAAGTTCAAGGCATCAAGCCTTGAAGAAGAAGATCCAGTCCAAGCTAGAAGCATTAGCTCACCCTGAATTTCCGATGTAGTAAGACTGGATTGAATTACTGTTGAGTTGAAGACGATGGCACGTTTGCTGCACTCCACAAATAAACAAGAAGAAAACATAAAAGTAGGGGTCAGTACAAAACACGGGTACTGAGTAGATATCATCGGCCAACTCAAAATAGGAATCAATATATACCAAGTAATATCATAAAATCAACTATGATACTCAACATGTAGCAACAACAAATACTATATCATTAACCATTACCGTCAAGTTCACACATGAGGACTCAAGCCTCAATACCATACTCATTTGGGAATCATGTTCATTAGATTGAGTATATTAACATCTTTCAAGATTCATTATCATTATTTCTCTTGTGTCGGTACGTGACACTCCGCTCCCTCAATATTCATTAATCCTCTTGTGTCGGTACGTGACACTCCGATCCCTAAATCTATGTGTCGGTTCGTGACACCCGATCCCCTAAATCTATGTGTCGGTTCGTGACACCCGATCCCCTAAATCTACGTGTCGGTTCGTGACACCCGATCCCCTAATACTACGTGTCGGTTCGTGACACCTGATCCTCTAATACTACGTGTCGGTTCGTGACACCCGATCCCCTAATACTACGTGTCGGTTCGTGACACTCGATCCCCTAATTCTACGTGTCAGTTCGTGACACCCGATCCCCTAATACTATGTATCGGTTCGTGACACCCGATCCCCTAATTCTACGTGTCGGTTCGTGACACCCGATCCCCTAATCTCCTTCCATCAATTCATCAAGCCTTCTTTCTTACCAAGGCATCATCAATCCCATTATTTTAGTTCATCACGCCTTCTTTTATACCAAGGCCTCATTATTAACAAAGAGATTAGGATTTTGCAAGATTTGGGATTCAATAACTTCATCATGCTTATATAATCACAATTATATAATTACATTCATGCAAGCATACAATTAAGCACATAGCAGGGTTTACAATATTATCAATACATATCATTCTCTATTAAGAGTTTACTACGAATATCGTAAGAGAAACCATAACCTACCTCCACCGAAGACTAGTGATCAACAAGCTATCTTCTCAAAAATCTTGCTATCCTCTTCGTTTCTCTCTCTCTCTACTCGTTCTCTTTCTTTTTCTGTCTCTCCTTGTTCTTTCTATTTTTCTTATTCAAACCCTCTTTCTTTTACCCTAATGAACATATAATTAAGAATAAAAGATGGCAATAATGCCCCACTAATTAACTTAAGGTTACCTCTTTTAACCCCCAAGTAATTAGACTTATTAACATTAACCCACTAAAGGCAAGAATAGTCAAAAACGTCCCTTAAAACGTATGAAGAAATCCGACCCAGACTGGGATTTGTGCAACCTGTGACGGACCGTCGTGCCTGCGACGGTCCGTCCTGCAGGTCGTCGCAAGGTTCAGAGACCCAAATTTCCACCAAGGGTCTGTGACGGTCCGTCACACCTGTGACGGTCCGTCCTGACATTTCGTTACGAAGTTTAGAGAGTCGATTTTCAGTACCCAATTTTCAATTTTTCTAAGTGTTTTGAAACGAGACCCTGCGACGGTTCGTCGTGCCCATGACGGTCCGTCGTTGGGTCCGTCGCCTCAGCTTGTTTTTCCAGAATAAAATCTGCTGCTCAAAATGACTAAACAGGTCGTTACAATAGATACCAATTTACCCATCGTTCGTCCCCGAACGATCAAAAGAAGGAAAACAAGGGCGAAAAGGAGTACCTGAATCTGTAAACAGATGTGGGTATTTTTCTCGCATATCCGCCTCCTTCTCCCAAGTGGCTTCTTCAACGGGTCGATTCTTCCATTGCACCTTGATGGATGCAATCTCTCTTGACCTCAACTTGCGAACTTCTCTATCTAAAATAGCAACAGGCTCCTCCTCATAAGACAAGTTCTCATCAAGCAAAACTGAATCCCAACGGATAATGTAGTTTTCATCCCCATGGTATCTTTTCAACATCGACACATGGAATACCGGATGTACTCTGGACAGCCCTGGAGGCAAGGCTAACTCATAAGCCACCTCTCCTACTCGCTTAAGTACTTCAAATGGTCCAATGTACCTTGGACTTAGTTTACCCCTTTTACCAAACCGCATCACCCCTTTCATTGGTGAAACTTTCAACAAGACTTGTTCACCCTCCATGAACTCTAAGTCTCTAACCTTTCGATCTGCATATTCTTTTTGTCTACTTTGCGCCGCTAGAAGCTTTTCTTGAATAAACTTCACTTTCTCTATCGAATCCTTCAAAAGGTTGGTACCCCAAAGCCTAACCTCAAATGCATCAAACCAACCAATGGGAGACCTACATCTCCTACTATACAATGCTTCAAATGGAGCCATATCAATGCTTGAGTGATAGCTATTATTGTATGAAAACTCCGCTAAGGGTAGGAAGCTATCCCAATGGCCACCAAACTCTATCACACATGCACGAAGCATATCTTCCAACACTTGAATCGTTCTCTCAGACTGACCATCGGTCTGAGGATGAAACGCAGTACTAAGGTACAACCTAGTACCCAATTCCGCATGCAATGTTTTCCAAAACTTAGAAGTAAACTGCGTACCTCTATCTGATGTGATGGATAGTGGAACCCCATGCAATCGCACAACTTCCGAGATGTAAAGTTTGGCTAACTTCTCTGCATTGTAAGTCACCTTGACCGGAATGAAGTGAGCAGACTTAGTTAACCTATCAACAATTACCCAAATAGAATCAAACTTTCCCAATGTCTTGGGAAGACCAACCACAAAGTCCATTGCAATTCTCTCCCACTTTCATTCAGGAATGGGCATTCTCTGAAGTGTTCCTCCGGGCCTCTGGTGTTCATACTTTACTTGTTGACAGTTTGGACACTTGGCAATAAAGTCAACAATATCACGCTTCATTCTACTCCACCAAAAGTGTTGCTTTAGGTCACGATACATCTTGGTTGCACCCGGATGTATAGAATACCTTGAACTATGAGCCTCTGTCAGAATAGTGTTGATCAAATCATCGACGCGGGGTACACATACCCTTCCCTTGATTCTCAAAACACCTTCCTCATCGATTTGTGCTTCTTTAGCCTCCCCTCGCAATACTTTATCTTGGATTCGCCTTAGTTTCTCATCATCAAACTATTTTCCCTTAATTTTGTCAAGAAAAGAAGATCTTGACTCCACACTAGCCAACAATCCTCCCTCCTCATTTACTTCTAACCTCATCAAGTCGTTAGCCAGAGTCTGAACCTCTCTAGCCAATGGTCGTCTAGAAACTTGCAAGTGAGCTAGACTTCCCATGCTTCCCGCTTTTCTACTTAAAGCATCTGCTACAACATTCGCTTTTCCCAGATGATACAAGATAGTGATATCGTAGTCCTTTAGTAACTCCATCCATCTCCTCTGTCTTACGTTCAAATCTTTCTGAGTAAAGACATACTGAAGGCTACGATGATCCGTGTAGACCTCACACTTAACCCCATATAAATAGTGTCTCTATTGCTTTAATGCAAACACTACCGCAGCCAATTCCAAATCATGAGTTGGATAGTTACGTTCATGCACTTTTAATTGTCTCGAAGCATAAGCAATCACATTCTTCTCTTGCATTAACACTGCACCCAAACCCGAATAAGATGCATCATAATAGACAATGAAATTCTTACCTTCCACTGGCAAGGTGAGAATGGGTGCGGTAGTCAACAAAGTCTTAAGCTTCTGAAAGCTTTCCTCACACTCATCCGACCATACAAATGGAACATTTTGCTTAGTCAAGTTCGTCAGTTGGGAAGCAATAGAAGAGAATCCCTTGACGAATCGGCGGTAGTAGCTAGCTAACCCAACAAAGCTCCTTATTTCTGACACATTAGTAGGTCTTACCCAATTCTTCACTGTCTCAATATTAGAAGGATCCACCATCAGTCCATCCATAGAAACCACGTGTCCCAAGAAAGACACTGCATCTAGCCAAAACTCACACTTAGAGAACTTGGCATAAAGCTTTTTCTCCCTCAACATTTCCAATACCATTCTCAAATGCTCTTCATGTTCCTTCTTGCTCTTTGAGTATACCAATATATCATCAATAAATACGATCACCAAGAGGTCCAAATATGGCTTAAAAATACCATTCATCAAGCTCATGAACGCAGCAGGGGCATTCGTAAGACCAAAAGACATCACTACAAATTCGTAATGCCCATACCTCGTTCGAAAAGCAGTCTTTGGCACATCCGTTGCCCGTATTTTCAATTGATGATAACCGGATCTCAAGTAGATCTTAGAGAAGACACAAGCACCTTGTAACTGATCGAACAAATCATCAATGCGGGGAAGAGGATACTTGTTCTTTATGGTTACCTTGTTTAGTTGTCTGTAGTCTATACACATTCGAAAACTCCCATCCTTCTTCTTTACAAACAAAACCGGAGCACCCCAAGGAGATGCACTTGGTCTAATAAAGCCTTTGTTTAACAACTCTTCAAGTTGGGCTTTTAACTCTCTTAACTCCGCGGGAGCCATTCTATAAGGGGGTATAGAAATGGGGCGAGTACCCGGTTCAAGATCGATACAGAAGTCAATATCCCTATCTGGTGGCATACCAGGAAGATCTGCAGGGAACACATCCAAAAACTTGCGGACTACCGAAACCGACTCAATCGAAGGTACTTGGGTAGTGTCATCCTTGAGATGTGCCAAGAAAGCTAAACACCCTTTACTAACCATTTTCTTAGCACGAAGAAAGGAGATGATACGCACCGGATTGGAAGTGTAGTCACCCTCCCACACTAATGGATCTGTCCCAGGCTTGGCTAACGTCACCGTTTTAGCATTACAATCCAAGATCGTAAATTGCGGAGAAAGCTAAGTCATACCCAGAATTACATCAAAATCGACCATTTCTAAGATAACCAAGTCTACATAAGTATTGCCCCCCACAAAAGTTACAAGACAAGACCTATACACCCTTTCAACTATCACAGACTCACCCACCGGAGTAGAAACACGAATACATATGTCAAGCAATTCACAATGTAAGTTAAGACCATTAGCAAATGCGGAAGATACATAAGAAAATGTGGATCCGGGATCAAATAATACAGAAGCCATGCAATCACAAACCAAAAGATTACCTGTGATGACAGCATCAGATGCCTCCGCTTCAGACCGCCCAGGGAAAGCGTAACAATGGGCCCTATCGTTCGTCTGTCCGTTGCCCCTACCATGTTGTGATGTAGTGGCTCCATTCTGCCCATCACCTCGGCTGTTTTGGTGACCACCATTTCCTCGACCACCACGCCCTCCAGAAAAACGGCCTCTACCATGACCACCTCTACCTCTAGCTATTGGGGGTCTGTAACTCTGTTTTGGACAATTTCTCCTAATATGTCCAGTCTCCCCACATCCGTAACACTCTCTGGAGTCAAGCATAGGTCTCTCAGAGAAGTGTTGACCGGTCTGAGGTGGTCCCCCAACTACAGTCTGTAGTGAAGACTGAATTGGTCCAACTTAGTAACTTCCCGAACCCTGTCCTCTAGTGTAAGCACCATTAAACTCACCTCTCTTTCGAAACCTTTTTGATGTCGATGTCGTAGTGAAGTCGTCTGGCTTCACTCCTTCCACTTCTATCACAAAGTCTACCACCTCTTGGAAGGATTTTGCCGTTGCCGCTATCTGTAAGGCCGAAATCCGCAATTCTGACCTCAAACCCTTCACAAACCGGCGAATTCGCTCTTGTGGACTGAAACACAGTTGGGTGGCATACCGGGATAATGCACGAAACTTAGCCTCATATGCATTGACCGACATCCTACCTTGCTCTAGGCTCAAGAACTCATCCCTTTTCCTATCCCTCAAAGTTCGGGGGACATACTTCTCCATAAACAAGCTAGAGAATGAGGCCCAAGTCATAGGTGGTGCCTCTGTTGGTTGACACTCAATATGTGACCGCCACCACATTTTGGCGTTCCCTTGAAACTGATAAGTCACAAACTCCACACCAAACCATTCTACTATACCCATCTTGTGTAGTAGCTCGTGACAGTCAACCAGAAAAATCATAAGCATCCTCCGATTCAGCACCCTTGAAGACCGGAGGTTTCAATTTCAAGAACTTACTGAAAAGTTCATGCTGATCATTTGTCATTATAGGACCAGTAGTCAGACGTGGAAATGTGCCTATGTCCAATGAGGCCTCCATACGAGGAGCCATAGTGGCTGCATATTGTACTTCTGAAACCGGAGGTGTTGGCGCAGAAAACACTGAAGGTGCCTGACCTTGATCAGACAACCCACTGAGATAGGCGAGAACCTGATTGAGCATCTCTGGGTAGGTTGGGGTGGCAATCCCTCATTCTGCACTTGTTCAGTTTCCCCATCCTCCCCTTCTCTTATTACTTCCTCAGTCGGTGGAGGAGTCACTGCCCTAGTATCAGATAGGCTAGGTGCTCGTCCTCTTCCCCTAGAGGACATCCTCCCACGACCTCTACCACGGCCCCTTGCCGCTGTTCTTCCTCGAGCCACAGCCCCAGTGACTGGCTCAGTTGTTTCTTATCTGGCCGGTGTTGGTGTTGGCGTAGTTGTTGCTCTAGTTCTAACCATCTGCGAAAGAGAGTGAAGATGGTCAGATACCAATTCGTATCGCCTAGATACCAATTGGACTCAAGTAGTAGCACGAAAGAAAGAATGAAAGAGTGAAATTTTCCTAAAGTCTTATAGCCTCTCAAGGAAAAGTAAAGGTGTCCCCTTACCGTTCCTTAAGACTCTACTAGACCTGTTCTTGTGTGATGAGACCAACGAACCTAATGCTCTGATACCAAGTTTGTCACGACCCAAACCGGGTTGCGACTGGCACCCACACTTACCCCCCTATGTGAGCGAACCCACCAATCTAACCTTAACATTTCAATATAATATCAACAGAAAGTAATGCGGAAGACTTAAACTCATTAAATAAAGACCAATTCATTAACTTCTAAAATTCAACATCTATTATTCCCCAAAATCTGGAAGCCATCATCACAAGAACATCTACGATCAAAAGACTAAACTAAGAGTATTCTAAAAGCTAAAAATACATAAGAAGCTAGGCCATGCCGGAAGTTCAAGGCATCAAGACTTGAAGAAGAAGAAGATCCAGTCCAAGCTAGAAGCATAAGCTCACCCTGAATTTCCGATGTAGTAAGACTGGCTTGAATTACTGTTGAGTTGAAGACGATGGCACGTTTGCTGCACTCCACAAATAAACAAGAGAAAGCATAAAAGTAGGGGTCAGTACAAAACACGGGTACTGAGTAGATATTATCGGCCAACTCAAAATAGGAATCAATATATACCAAGTAATATCATAAAATCAACTATGATACTCAACATGTAGCAACAACAAATACTATATCATTAACAATTACCGTCAAGTTCACACATGAGGACTCAAGCCTCAATACCATACTCATTTGGGAATCATGTTCATTAGATTGAATATATTAACATCTTTCAAGATTCATTATCTTTATTTCTCTTGTGTCGGTACGTGACACTCCGCTCCCTCAATATTCATTAATCCTCTTGTGTCGGTACGTGACACTCCGATCCCCTAAATCTATGTGTCGGTTCGTGACATCCGATCCTCTAAATCTATGTGTCAGTTCGTGACACCCGATCCCCTAAATCTACGTGTCGGTTCGTGACACCCGATCCCCTAATACTACGTGTCGGTTCGTTACACCCGATCTCCTAATACTACGTGTCGGTTCGTGACACCCGATCCCCTAATACTACGTGTCGGTTCGTGACACCCGATCCCCTAATTCTACGTGTCGGTTCGTGACACCCGATCCCCTAATACTACGTGTTGGTTCGTGACACCCGATCCCCTAATTCTACGTGTCGGTTCGTGACACCCGATCCCCTAATCTCCTTCCATCAATTCATTAAGCCTTCTTTCTTACCAAGGCATCATCAATCCCATTATTTTAGTTCATCACGCCTTCTTTTATACCAAGGCCTCATTATTAACAAAGAGATTAGGATTTTGCAAGATTTGGGATTCAATAACTTCATCATGCTTATGTAATCACAATTATATAATTACATTCATGCTAGCATACAATTAAGCACATAGCAAGGTTTACAATATTATCAATACATATCATTCTCTATTAAGAGTTTACTACGAATATCGTAAGAGAAACCATAACCTACCTCCACCGAAGACTAGTGATCAACAAGCTATCTTCTCAAAATCCTTGCTATCCTCTTCGTTTCTCTCTCTCTCTCTCTACTCGTTCTCTTTCTTTTTCTGTCTCTCCTTGTTCTTTATATTTTTCTTATTCAAACCCTCTTTCTTTTACCCTAATGAACATATAATTAAGAATAAAAGATGGCAATAATGCCCCACTAATTAACTTAAGGTTACCTCTTTTAACTCCCAAGTAATTAGACTTATTAACATTAACCCACTAACTTTATAATTAAGGCAAGAATAGTCAAAAACATCCCTTAAAACGTATGAAGAAATCTGACCCAGACTGGGATTTGCGCCACCTGTGACGGGCCGTCGTGCCTGCGACGGTCCGTCCTGCAGGTCGTCGCAAGGTTCAGAGACCCAAATTTCCACCAAGGGTCTGTGACGGTCCGTCCTGCCATTTCGTTACAAAGTTGACAGAGTTGATTTTCAGTACCCAATTTTCAGTTTTTCTAAGTGTTTTGAAACGAGACCCTGCGACGGTCCGTCGTGCCCATGACGGTCCGTCGTTGGGTCCGTCGCCTCAGCCTGTTTTTCCAGAATAAAATCTGCTGCTCAAAACGACTAAACAGGTCGTTACAATGAATGAATAAGGATACACAATATGGAAAAGAAATATCAATAATCAGTCTCACACAGAGGTACAATCCTAAACTAAGCTTCCATGAAAAATCTTTCGTCCTTGATTTCTTGTCATCTAAGGATGTCCAAGATTTAGGACACAATGATAACTTGATCCTTCTTTGGCTCAAAAAATATATTAAGATCTCTACTCAAGAGACACTGGTTTTCCAAGTGGCGTATACATCCTTCAAATTTAAACACATAAGTATGATCGTCTATTAAGGTCATGTCGTTTGGAATCAAGATGGTCTTTCTAATGGGTTCCAACATGTGTAGGGTATTGGTTCATCTTAGTTTAATGCGCTAACTTGCGGAATTTGGTTTCGCTCTACACTAGTTGACTAAGAGTGAGGTTTATTTGAAGTGGATTGGTGACCCACAGACAAATTAGACTGGGGAAGTTGGGGACAGTGACCATCCAATGGCCAATTACATTCGCCAGAGTACCCCAAGAAATAGTTTGGTTAAGGAACGACTGCAGCCCGAATAATCGTCTTTTAAGTTTAAAAAAAATCATTTGATGGAATAGGTTATATGCACGCAATGACAATTGATATCATAATTTTTTAATAAGTAGGTAAATATAAGGTAAAACAAATCCAACAAAGATTAAAAAAAGTCAAACAGCGTTAAGTCATTATGGTTAGGACTTAATTAATTCCCTAGTGGAGCAGTCATTTTTGTTATATCGATAATGAGAAATAAAACACTTGTTTTCACACAAAAAACAATTTAACTTTTTAAGGAAAATCAATTTTTTTTAAAATAGAGCGGCTACTAAATTTTTTAGGAAAATCAAGAAAACTTATAATTTTCAAAAGACTTAAATAGAAAAATCATTTGAAAATATCAAAAGAGAGTTCGTGGTTCAATTTACACATCAAGAAGGTGTTAGGCCCTTAAAGTGTCCGCTAATGCACAGTTGACATGCGACTTGACTAAATATTCTACTACCATTGAAAAGAATTACTTAAAGGAAATATTAATTATTTAAAAGAAATTTAAGAAAATATTTTAGAAAGGAAAGTAATTTTTTTTTAAAAGTGACAAAGTAAAGAAAGTTAATTAAATAAGATTAATTAAATGAAAAATTATCATAATCAAAAGTAGTTCATCTTTAGAAGATTTAATTAAATTAACCAAAACAAACATAGTTAAGCAAAAAAGTTATAATCAAAAAGAATAATAAGGGGAAACAAAAATCATAAGGTTGGGCCCTTGCCCAAATTTCAATTTGTTGGGCTGGGAGGCGTAATTTCCTTCATCCTGTCCTAATTCTAAGTAATTCAATCTTTTAAGACTATTTATTACATTTTGTTTTGGGGTTGACCTAATTTTCGTTGTATCATTGTGCATACAACTAGTGTATACAACATATATCCTGCAAATCAAACACAAATTTATTGTATACATCAGTTATTTGTATTTTTACATAAGTCTCAGATATTATTTGTATACTTGTATACATTCAGAGTTTACAACATGCTTTCAGTCAATATTTCTTAATATTGCTATCACTTTTAAACTGTGTATATTGAATAAGAGTAAGTATATCATGAGTTGAGCAAAGCCAAGGTAAGTGTTATTTCTTACTCCTTTTCAAGCCTAAGTGTTGTTTAGATTTCCAACTCACGTACTCGTACATTCAATGTACTGATGTCAGTTTTCTTGCATCGTTTCATGATGCAGATGCAGGTAAGCAAGATCATCATGCAGTGCATCGTTGAGCACTCCACAGTCAATTGGTAAGCCTCCTTGCATTCTGGAGGACATTCCTTTTATTGCTTTCTAGCTTAGTCTATTAGGATGTTGTTAAGTCTGTCTCAACATCCCTCTTCAGTCAGTTTAGATGCTTCGTAGACTTTTAGTAGTTCAGTTTGGAGTTAATTTACTTTTTGAGACTCAAGTGTCATTTTGGTCAGATTAATTTATGAAGTATTTGTTTTTAAATATGATTAATTCTAGTTTAGTCTTCCCATAAGTTAAGTAAGTCAGACCAAGGGCTCGCTTAGGGGCCAGAAATGGTCTCCAAGTGCTGGCCACGCCCAATATGTAAGCTCGGGCCGTGAAAAACTTGGTATCATAGCATAAGGTCAAGAGTCCTAGGGAGTCTATAAAGTCATGTTTATAGAGTCTTAGTCATCGGTGTGAAGCACGCCACATCTATGATTAGGAGGCTATAACATTTAAGAAAGTTCTAATTCTTTCATATTCTTTCGTGCATTGAGTATATCTCAAAAAATCTCTCTCTAATTTGTGCTTACGCGTATTTTCAAATCATCATGCCTCCACGAAGAGCAGTCAGAGGTCGACCATCCCAGAGAAATGTTGATCAACAAGAGGTCCCGAATGCACCAAATGTGCAACCCCAAGAAGAGGTCACAAATGTCGAATTCCGGGAAGCTATCCATATGTTGAGTCAAGTTGTAACCAACCAGGTCACGCAACAGAGAGGAGCTCGACACGAAGGGGATGACACCTTGAGATTTCATGAGATTGTAAGAATGAATCCTCCTAGTTTCACCGATAAAACATCATTGAGGAATTGAAAAACTTTGTTGTTGGTTTAGGTCGTGATTCAAGCAAAAAAGGTAGGGTGTAATGTTGATTGGTGACATGGACATATCAAGGCTTATGATCTATGTGCAACAAGTTGAAGAGGAGAAGCTAAGGTATAGAGAGGAATATCAAAACAAGAAAGTGAAGATTGTGAATGAGTCTGGTCAACAAAAAGGTGGTTCAAGTCGACCACAATTTCAAAAATTAAAGGGGCATGCACCAGGTGTGGTAGAAATTACTCTAGCATCTGTCGCGAAGGCTCTGCGGGTTGTTTCAAGTGCGGTCAGATCGGGCATTTCATGAAGGAATGTCCCACGAGTAAGCAAGGTAGTAGTAATGGGGGCAATAGAGATCAATCTTAATCAGTGGCTCCACTAGATATGACTGCACCTAGAGGGGCAACTTTTGGTACGGGCTGAGGAACAAACCGCTTGTATGCCTTAATAATTGCCAAGAACAATAGAATTCTCCAAACATTGTCACTGGTATGATTCGAGACTTTGACTTTAATTTTTATGCATTGCTAGACCTAGGAATGAGTTTATCTTTTGTAACTCCCTATGTTGCTATGAATTTTGAGATTTCTCCTAAGTAACTTAGCGAACCATTTAGTGTTTCCACGCCTGTTGGTGAATTCATTCTAGCAGAAAGAGTCTATCGTGATTATGCTATTTTCGTCAGTCACAAGAGTACCATGGCTGATTTAATAGAGTTAGATTGGTAGATTTTGATGTCATCCTAGGTATGGATTGGCTTCATGCATGTTATGCATTTAATAGATTGCAGAACTCGAGCTGTCAAGTTTCAGATTTCTAATGATCCAGTTATAGAGTGGAGTACCAGTTCAGCAGTGTCTAAGGGTCGTTTCATTTCATACCTAAAGGCGAGGAAATTAGTTTCTAAGGGGTGTATCTATAACTTAGTCTGAGTTAATGACTCAAGTGTTAAGGTACCTTCCCTTCATTCAGCTTCTATAGTCAGTGAGTTTCCAGAAGTCTTTCTTGATGATCTACCCGAAGTCCCTCCCGAAAAGAGAGATAGACTTGGCATATACATCATCCCAGATACTCGTCCTATCTCTATTCCGCCATACAGAATGGCACCAGCACAGTTAAAAGAACTAAAAGAGTAACTGAAAGATCCATTAGATAAAAGTTTCATTCGACCAAATGTCTCACCTTGGGGTGCTCCGGTCTTGTTTGTTAGGAAGAAGGATGGGTCCTTTAGGATGTGTATGAACTACAATCAGTTGAATAAGGTAACCATCAAGAACAAATATCCTCTTCCAAGGATGATGATTTGTTCGATCAACTTTAAGGTGCTTCTTTCTTTTCCAAGATTGGCCTCAAATCAGGCTATCATCAGTTGAAAGTAAGGGAAGATATTCTCAAGACAGCTTTTAGAACAAGGTATGGACACTGTGAATTTTTGTTTGGTCTTTTGGCTTGACAAATGCACTTGCGGCATTCATGGACCTTATGAGCAGAGTTTTTAAAACCTTTTTTAGATTTTTTTGTCATCATTTTCATTGATGACATACTAGTTTATTCAAGGAATAAAGAAGATCATGTTAGTCACCTCAGGATTGTTCTTCAGACGTTGAGAGATAAAGAGTTGTACACCAAGTTCTCCAAGTGTGAGTTTTGGCTTAAGTCCGTGGCATTCTTGGGCTACATTGTTTTTGGTGAAGGGATTAGAGTCGACACTCATAAGATTGAAGCAGTTCAGAGCTGGCTTAGACCCACATCTCCAACAGATATATAAGGATTTTCTTGGGCTTAGCTGGATATTATAAAATATCTGTTGAAGGATTTTCCTCCATTCTTATCCTTTGACCAAATTAACTCAGATGACGGTCAAGTTTCGAAGGTCAAAAACTTGTGAGAAAAGCTTTTAGGAGTTGAAAAAGAGATTGACTACCGCTCCAGTTTTGACCTTACCAGAGGGTACTCAAGGCTTCATGGTGTATTGTGACACATAAGAGTTGGCTTGGGTTGTATGTTAATGCAGAATGGCAAGGTCATAGCTTATGCTTCCAGACAGTTGAAGGTTCATGAAAAGAACTATCCAACTCGTGACTTAGAATTGGCGGTAATAATGTTTGCTTTGAAGATATGACATCACTATGTGTATGGTGTTCATGTTGATAAATTCACTGATCACAAGAGCCTCCATATGTGTTCACTTAGAAAGAGCTCAACCTCAGACAAAGAATGTGGTTGGAATTACTCAAGGATTATGACATGAGTATTCTTTACCACTCAGGTTAGGCTAATGTGGTTGTTGATGCCTTAAGCAGCTTGTCCATGGAGAGTACTTCCCATGTTGAAGAAGATAAGAAGAAGTTAGATAAGGATGTGCACAGACTTGCACGTTTGGGAGTCAAACTTATGGATTCCACAGAAGGAGGCATGGTAGTGACCAATGGGACAGAGTCGTCCTTAGTTTCAGAGGTGAAAAAGAAGCAAGA
Source organism: Solanum lycopersicum (assembly GCF_036512215.1). Classification (NCBI taxonomy): domain Eukaryota; kingdom Viridiplantae; phylum Streptophyta; class Magnoliopsida; order Solanales; family Solanaceae; genus Solanum; species Solanum lycopersicum. The sequence continues at coordinate 40,657,250 of NC_090803.1, forward strand.
CCAAGACCTTATATTGCTTGATTTTTAGGTAAGTTTCCATAACCAAAGAGTATTGGCTTTTGAACAAGGGGGAGATGGTGTGCTAAATTACCAAGATAGATTATGTGTACCTAAGGTGGATGGACTCCAGGATAGAATCTTAGAGGAGGCTCATAGCTCCTGATAATTCATTCATCCGGGTTCCACCAAGATGTATCATGATTTGAGAGAAGTATATTGGTGGAAAGGTATGAAGGAAGATATTGCTGAGTTTATTTCCAAGGGTTCAAATTGTCAGCAAGTAAAAGTGGAACACCAAATACCTGGAGGTTAAGCTCAGAATATAGAACTTTCATAATGAAATGGGATATGATTAATATGGAATTCATCACAGGCTTGCCAAGATCACAAAGGCAACATGATTCTATTTGGGTGATTGTCGACAGCATGACAAAGTCAGCCCATTTCTTGCCAGTAAGGACTACTTATTTAGCCGAAGATTATGCAAAGTTGTATATTCAAGAAGTGGTAAGACTTGATGGGGTTCCGGTCTCCATTATTTCAGATAGAGGTGCACAGTTTACTACACAATTCTGGAAATCCTTCAAGAAAGGTTTGGGTTCAAAGGTGAATTTTTGAGCACTGGTTTTCATCCTCAGACAGATGGACAAGCAGAACGTACTATCCATATCTTAGAAGATATGTTGAAATCTTGTGTGATTGACTTAAAGGGAGATTGGGATGATCACCTACCTCAGATTGAGTTTACTTCCAACAATAGTTATCATTCGAGCATCCAAATAGCTCCATATGAAGCTCTTTATGGGATAAGGTGCATATCTCATATTGGGTGGTTCTAAGTTGGTGAAGCAGGGTTGATAGGACCATGTTTAGTTCCCTTAGATTGTGTTTAGAGGTTTACTTGCTGAGTACCGTGTGGTTTGGTATCCGCCCCTTGCTTCCACAATTTTTTTATAAGTTACTAGCCCGGATCTTTGTGATATATTTTCTTCTTTTTCGAAGCTTCTTAGAGATTTGTGAGGTAGTTGTTTGTCATCTCAACAGACCTTCTTACTCCACTTATGATCTTGTTCTGCTATGGAAACAATGTCATATGAGACTTTATTTTCTTTTGATTCATTTGTAATACTTTAGAGGATTGCACATGTGACAATCAGATTTTTGAGGTATTTTTGAGTTTTTTATAAAATTTCCGCATTTTATTGTAACGGTTGAGTTTTAGGCAAACTTGTCTTGGTGGGATAAGACGAGTGTCATCACGTCCATTTTTGGATTGTGACAAAAATGAGTAGAATTTTGGATTAGAATTTGAATTCCAATTTCATATTTTCTTGTAGAGATAAGTTTGAATAGCTGGAATCGGTAAAAATCCTCAATGAATTTTTGAAGAAAGTCGTCTGATCTTGAGCAAGGACGAGCAAGAACATGATATTGAGATACCTGAATTATTCTTCAATGTTCTCTGTACAAAGATGATAGGGGAGAAGCGGAGAGGACATGCACTGGGATTATGGAATCCCTAGGTTGCATTTTGAGTTCTTTGTGTAAAATAGAAGAACACATAAAAGGATAATTTGATAGTGTTATATGTATTTAACAATGGTGTATTGTGAGAATTGAGTTGTTGTATTATTATTGTCAGTTGAAATGGATCTTGGACTGCTAGAAATTAGAAAAAAAAACAAAATTGATCTTTTAATGAGTTGAATGTGAGGTAAGGAAAGGTTATACATGTAATAAGGAGATGGCCAATGGATTGCAAATCTAGCAAATTTAAGTTTAAACTTAACCAAATTGAGTTTAACTAGTGAATTTGGCTAAGATTTAAATATGACAATGATATGATCAATGAACGAGATTCTTAATTTCAACGAAATAAAATAATAAACTTAATTAAACTAAATGTCCAAAAATTAAAATCATAATTTAAACTAAACTAATTTAATAAAAAATTTAACTAAAATATAAAATCTTTTGAGATGATTTTCGAGTATTAATAAAATGCATTAATTATACACATAATTATGTGAAACAATATTTATTACTTAGAATTTATAAATAAAAAAAGTGACAATTATTTAAGAAAAAGTTGAAAACAAAATGTGAATTTCATGAAATTAATTGTTTCAAATCATTCGAAATCAAACAAACTCGATGATTGATTTCTATAGTGGGGTTTAGAATTAGGTGTCAACGGCTAGTACGTTTTATTGATTTTTCTATGATGTTTTAGTGGATGATATAAAGAAAAGGTGGCTAAGTAATGTGAGGGGTAATTTTATGGTGTAACGTGAGATATTCATTGAAAAAATTGATAAAAATGAGAAAAGTTGATGTTTTTTTAAGAATTGATATTTGAATTTGATTTAAAATTTGGAATTAATTTTTAAAATTGAAACTTAATCCTACTTAAAGTAGTGATGATTTGTCTCATCTCTATCAGAGTTTGTATTTTTCCATCCAAGTTTCTTCAGATGTTTTTAATCTCTTCAAAAGTATGTCCCCCAAGAACGCCTAGAGTGCCTTCTACTTTCCCCAACATTGGCTAAATATCTCGACGACATCCATCCCTGCATTAACTAACTCTCTACTGAGCGAGACGTACTCAAATAGGATCTCCATATCATTCTCGCTCGTTTCTACCATTCTTGGGATGTAAGCTCTTCATTTTGCTTAACCTCGAACGACATATCATTTTCATGTTGTTGACATTCCTCTTTTTGCCACAATGATTCTTGACTACATCATCTTGGGTGACATTGGCTTAAGTGTTAGAAACATTGATTTTTTCGTCATTTGTCGTTTCTTTAGTTGTAACCTGGCTCTGATATCATGTTGTCATGACCTTACTCTTTTACTAAGTACACATGCGACACTTGACAATTTTCTCACTTTCTTGCACCACTTGCTCACGATCTTGCTATGCCAAGTCAGTCTAAGATTCTAGGAATCTCTATGAGAATGAAATAAATAACATAAGAGGATTGCTTGGAAAGATTGTATTGTAGAGAAATTTGTTGATTTTTGTTTGATGATTTTACAAATGGATGTCCCTTTATTTATAGTACTAACTTTGAGACTAAAGTGTAAATAATAGTTATTACATAGGTCCCTAGATATTTACAAAATAGTCCTCTCTTTAGAATGTACTACAATGTTAGAAAATTTCAGGACCTTTCATGCAAATCCTAAAAACTCTAGAAACTTCCATAGGAACTCTCTCTATTTCTCTACAATATTCTACTAATAACTAGCCTTTTTCCTATAAAATTCTTTTCAAATGGACAACTTTGTGTCATGTGTTACTTATGTGGCATGATGACGTGGTGAGTCGTCACAAAAGTCTAATAAACTCTGTCAAATGCTAAGTTGATCTCAAATTGAAATGAAGTATAGATGTGTAATAATTGCGAAAAAATTACCTCGCATAAGCAAAGACTTGACATTCTTAAGAGTTCCTTAACTAATATCAATTCCACATCCAAGAAAAAAAAATTCTTATTGAACCTCATGTGATCAAGGGCGTCAATCCATTAAATACACAAGAATATCAATTCAACTAACTGAAACAATAAAATCAAATCCAGGTTAGTGAAATAGCCAGATTCAAATTGGAGAACGTTAATTAAAAGAAAACAAAGTATTTTTTTTAAAAAAAAAATTGCTTTAAGCATATTATCAAGCACTCTTGTTGCGTATTCTATGACAAACATGCCTCCTGTGGAAAATTCAAATTTCATTGGCAAATTACCGATCATTTTTAATATTTTCTCCAAGAGATGATGCTAACTAAGGTTTTCTCAATGCTATAATATTGTTAATTTTTTAAAAAAAAAAAATTAATACATCTTGCATAAGTATAATCTAGTCTAGCTAAAAACTTCGCTATTAATTCAAAAATAAAATTATAAATAAAAAAATAAACAAGGAAAGAAAAAAACATATGAAAAATAAATTGGACAGAGAGAAAACAATGTCCTTACCGAATGGAGAAGACAAATGAAATAAAGAGGTGACAAGGTGCTAGTAGAAGACATTTGGCTTAATAGGTGTCACCAAAAGAGTATAGTAGAAGATATGTTGCTTATAATGTGTCATTGAAAGAGTAATATGATAGAGCTGCAATTGTAGATATAAGTGAAATGACTACTTTGTACTTAAAGTGCAATTTAATTGCCCCAAACACACATGTTGATATTATACATTTCCAATTTAGCTGTAATTTTTATTGTTTTAAAAAGTCTTCCTTCATATTTCCTTATATTTGATATTTCAAAATTTAAAATTTCCCCCTTCTTTCAAGATTATCTTTAAAGTCTTCTTTTCTTTTTCTATATCCCACTGTCTCTATTTCCTTACTATATCCCTCCCGTCATCATCTTTCTCCCCTTCTTCTATTTTTTTATTGTCTTATTGTAATTGTCATTACTATCAATGTTCATCCTTTTAATTGTATTCACTCTGTTCTTATTCTTATGAACCATTTTGTTTGATTTGAAAAAATAATGATTTAAAATTTATTCAAAGCAATTTTATACAAAATGAAATAGATACAATAGTTGTTGCTGCAACAACTACGATAGTTGCTAACTTCAGTGATTATTTGAAATGTTTCAATAATTTCAAAAATCATTTGAGTTGTTATAACTATTGCTGAAATTATCATAACTACGTCGATGTAGTTATTGTAATATTCAAATAATAATTAAAGTTTTTGAACAATTTAAGTATAATTCTAACAATATTAATATATATGAATGAAAGTGAGAAATGGAGTCCATGAAGGGGATGATGATTAAAATGATGAAAAATATGATGGTGATGGAAGAGTAAAAGTAGGAGATGGTGATGATGGTGGTGGTAGAAGGGTTGACACGACGACGACAAAAATGATTGGGTTGATAAATATATGACCTTTTAAAGGTGCATATCTTATTTACGTATGTCACATTATTTATTTGTGATTGACATATATTTACATCATTTCATATTGTATGTCATATGCTTGCATAGATCATTATTTTCATTATTATTATCTTTACCGTCAACTTATGCGAAATACACTCAGAAAGGCTACGAAACAGTTCGCGGGGCTATTTCAGGTCTTTTTACTTTGTGAAACAACAATATCTTTATCGTCGGGTTATTGTGAGGATGACTTCTCGTATAACATTTTTATCACATTTTTCTCATTTTTGTTCTTGTTTTTACGGACAATTTTGTTTTGATTTTGAGATTTTTAAAATATTTGATTTTTTAATTAATTAAAAGAATTATGCAAATATCAAGCAGATATAATTGTTGTTATAATAACAATTAGGATAGTTGCCACTTCGTAATTATTTGAATTGTTATATGTTAGTTTCCTTCACAAATCAAATACGAATTTATATAGACAAAAATAGAGGAAATAAAAAAAAATTCAATGAAGTATTTCTTACCTTCATGTACTTCTTTTTTTATTACAAATCACACTTATATGAGAAAAATGAAAGAATAATTGTGAATGTGAATCTTCATGAAACTAATATAAATTTATAGGCAAAATGAAGGAATTTCATACGACACATAAACTTATAAATTTAAATTGGAATGAATATAAAAATCATGAGACTCATGAATATTATTAAAAGTAAAATTAAAGAGGGACAAGTCATGGGTAGTAACTCCTAGTGAATAAATTCAAAAATAAAAATAAAAATACTTAAAATGTAAAAAAAAAAATAACACTATGATTTCATGATTAGAAGTGAGATAAACAAATAGAAAATAAATATAGAGAGTTTTTTTTATTATAAATGTTCATACATTAATAAAGTATTTATTTGTATATTTGTATAAATAAATTAATATATTTTTACAATAAAATAATTAATTTAAATAAAAAAATAAATAAATTATGTTTCTCTTTTAATTACAACTGAGATAAATAAATAAAAAATATGAAGAGTTTTTGTTATAAATGACTCACCATTAATAAAATATTTATTTGAAATAAATTTAAGTAATTTTTTATGATGTATAATATTTTTTTTAAAAAAAAAAACTAAATGTAAATGGAGGCCATATAGAGGTGTCACATCACCTCCTTTATGGTCCTCATTTACAAATATATATATATATATATATATATATATATATATTGATTCACATCTTTTGGTCGCTCTCTACTATTTTTTCAAGTTTTTTCAGATAGAAATATAGAAAACAATTTTAAAACTTCGCAACTTATTAGTTTCATTTTTGAACTATTGACAGTCTTAAAAACACTGCTTACTTGACTAACGAAACATAAATATTCACATGATCTTGCCACATGGCTGAAATATATTTCTAAATTCTTACCAAGCTTATAGGTGTTTTCAACACTTTTCTCGATTTTTTATTCATATTCTCACATTTCTAGAAGAGTTTGAGTCCACTTGCTAGTATACTTAAGTTCAATCAATCAAATAGGAAGATATTTTCAAGACGGTTTATAGTTCGAGAATGGAACTAAGAGTCTGTTGGCGTATTGCTGTTAAAAATTGTTTATTTTTAGAAGTATTCTTTTAAAGAATAATTTTTCAAAAAGTGTTTTTGAAAAAAATTAATTTGTACTTGATAAATTCATTTGAAAAATATTTTCTATAATCAATTTGTTTCTGACTAATTCTTTTTAAAAAGTGCTTCCAAGAGTCAAATTACAAAAAATGTCAAGTATCAATAATGTACTTCTATTACTAAGTTATTGTAAAACTAAAGCAAAATAAGACAAGAAATATAAAATATAAAGCAATAGAAATAGGGAGACAAAAGATGAGAACATTTTTTATTCTTCAAAGTATTCATCTAATCTTTAAGTGTATACAAAATGAATTCTTATGCCCCTATTTATAGTGTAACATAGAGACATTCAAAAGGTTAGTCATAAACATGACATTAAATATGAATATAAAGAAGGAGGTTATGGAGGTGAAATGTTACAATAATAATTATCATAAAGGTGGAGGTTATCTTCATAATGGAGGGAAGTAATATAGTAACTTCTTGGTGTAGTGGATAATCTTCATAATGGAGGGAAGTAATGTAATAAACATTTTGTGTAGTGGACATTCACAATATATTATTTTATAACATAAATTAGTTTATAAAGAGAAACTATTTTAAATATCAATTAGAAAATTTAAATTATATATATATATATATATGTATATATATAATTGGTATTTTTTTTCTAATTTTGCAAAAAATATTAATTTTACCTTTTTTTAATTCTGTAAAATAATATGTAAAATGATATATAAAATATAAATTTATCATGTAAATGAAATTTAATCAAATTTATTGCAAATGCTAATTAATTAAAATGGTTATATTGGTAAATATGTATATACTGAATACATATTTTATTTTTAAAAAAAATAATTTTCTACTTTTTTAATTAATAAGAATCATAAATTTTTAACTTTTTTCCAATAACGAAAAACTGTTTTTACTTTTATTTAAAAGTGATTTTTCTAATTTGTTATTTTCAAAAATGTTTTTTTCCTCAAAATAAGTAAATATATTTTTCAATACTTCTTTAGAAGTTATATTTTGAATAAACACACACAAAAAGGAATAAGTAAATGATAATTGTTATAAACAATTTGTGTTATAGTGAATGTCTAATTATGTGGAGTCCTTGTAGGATATGGTTAGGAATCCTATTTGGGGACCAAGTAAGGTTTTCACTATAAATAAAGAGTTCCCCTTCATTGTAAATAAGATTTGTGAGAGATCTATGAATCCTGAATATACTATGAATAAGAGATCTTTTCTCTTTGCTCTACTTTCTTGTTCTAATTTTATATAGTTTCATACCACGTTATCAGTACGATTGTTCTATTCTTAAAGAATTATGTAGAAGACGGAAAAAGTGCAAAAGAGATTTTGCATAAGTTATGCAATAAGGTTCTTATATCTTCAATGTATGATTTATCTTTATGTTATAATTATTTATGTAACAGATCTGGAGGTACCATCTAAAGTAAGTATTTAAAGAGACTTGTTGACTTTTATACACTTAATTTTAATTAATTGGGAAGAAAATTTCTTAATTTATTTTAAAAATTGAATAAGCACAATTTAGTGAAAGATATGTTTTCAACCTCTATATGAGGTATGTGATCTATTAAGCTATATTTATTAACTACTAATGTTGATTATAATAAATTAATAATTTTAATTTTGTTTGTAATTGTGATCATATTAATGATCATCAAAAGTGATAAAATTGTAATTATTTTAAAGGCTTGAGGTTGAGCCTCATTGTGGGTAAGACGATAAATTTAAGTTTTATCGTGCCAAAAGAATAAGACGATGGATTTATGTCTAATCGCACAAAGAGGATAAGACATTGGGTTAAAGTCCTAATGCACCATGATGATACGATATTGGGTTCAAGACCCGTCGATTTATGACCTAAGACACTTTTATATGGATAAGATATTGAATTTGAGTCTTAATGCACCATATTGATGATATAATAATGACTAAAGAAAAACTAATGTGTTTTAGATGAAGAGTCATGAAATTTACTGAATTTACTCCATTACAAAAGTGAATGTGGTATTAGTGCATAATATGTCTGAAAGAAGACAAATGATTGAATAATGCACATAAAGCTATCATAATTTGAAAAGCTCATATGTTTGTGTTCCATTCATGAAGAATGAGAACTTCTGATAAATGTGAAAATATGAATCCATTCTCTAAAGGGAATGAGGTGTAAGCCACCATGCTAGGCATGTGAAAGATTGCGACCTTTGATCAATGATGTGGTATTACCAAGAATGTCTCTAAGAAGACATTTATTATAGAAAAGTTTTATGTATCTTCAGGCTTGTATTGGATAAGAATTAATGCAATTGAGGAATATTCTATGGTAAATAAGAAGTTTACTAATTTCAATACTTTCTTAGTTTGACATGATTGTCTGTGACATCGTTAGTCTATAATTTTAGACGAATTATGAAAAATTAAAATGGACATCCATGGAAGAAACTAGAAATTCTTTTAAATGGTGAATTCTTTTATACTACTTGTTAGCAAGGCTAGCTAATTGTGAGACCATCATAAATGAAAGTTGAGATTGACTCTGCGTTCTAAGAACATATACAAATATTTGTGGACCTAGTCATCCACTTAGTGGATTGATTAGATATTTAATGGTGTCCTAATAAATGTTTCTTCTATATGGTCTCATGTTTTCCTATTATTATCTCGCAACTTGATGTTTGCAAAAATGTTGGCACAAATAACATGCACTACTATAAATTTGACTTACTGCAACGCTTATTTAGCAACGATTATACCATCGTAGCAATAACTCACCTATTACAACGGTTATAACCGTGGCCAAATATCCTTGAATCTATAGAAAAATTCTTAAAATAAATTGTTGTATAATCCCTATAACCGTCCCTATAGAGAATGTATAGCAACAAGTTTTAAAACCGTCGCTATAGATAACTCTATGGCAACAGTTTTTTAGAAAAATAATTCTGATTTTTTAGCCCTAAATAATTTTCCCTCCTAAAAAAATATATTTCCCTCCAATATAATTTCGCAACCTCCTAAAAAAATAATTCTGATAAATTAACTTTTTAAAAAATGTAAAAGAAAAAGAAGAAATTGTTTTCAGAAACCCTTATTTTTTCAGAAACAATGTGAGAGAGCCTTTTTTGGGTGAATCTGCATGTGAAAGGAATTTCTGAAGATTTTGGTGAGAAAAACAAAATTTGTTGGTGAAGCTGTTGGTGAAGCTGTTGGTGAAGCTCGTTGGTGAAGTTCGTTAATGAAGATCGTTGGTGAAGCTATTGGTGAAGCTCGTTGGTGAAGAGCTGTTGGTGAAGTTGTTGGTGAAGCTCGTAGGTGAATCTGTTGCTGAAGCTCGTTGCTAAAGCTCGGTGGTGAAGCTATTGCTCAAGCTCATCGAGGAAAACAACCAGCTCGTTCTTTTTGGTGATGCTTTTGAGGTTCGACTACGAATTCATCTTAAAGGTTAATAATGTTTAAGTTTTCTATGCTAGTTCATGATTTCTAAGTCCCCATTGAATTAATTTTGAAAAATCTTAAAGAATAATGTATGGGTTAGTCTTAAATCTATGTTATTTGCTCCAATATAGTTAGTGTATAAACTTCCCCTGTTTGATTCTGTGATATATAAGAGAGTCGAAATCTAGTGCTTTAAGTTTGTGGATCTGTAAGTATTTCTCTCTGCATTTTTTTTGTTCCAGATGAATTCTTCCTTAATATTCCCCATTTGATGTGAATCTGGACAAAAATTACTCCCAAATTACTTCCCTGTGACCCTGTGTTCTCTCCTCTGTTTTTTGGTATTCATATTGCTGATCTCAACTTGTTTCGAATTAAGTCTTAGTTATCTTCAATTTTGTTTTTGATTATTAAGAGATGTTTAAACTTGAGTATCACTATCGTTTTACTTTGAAATACATTCGGATTCTGATATTGTCTATGTCTTTTGCTTGTTCGATTGAATGTTATCTTCCTTATGAGTCACTGCCAGCATAAACTGTAACGCATAATGCACTTCTGACAATATCATTAAGTCTTTCATCTGCAAATATTTCCGTTAGTCAAACTATGGCATGCTACAAGCACAAAATAAGAAATGATAAATGTTGTATGCATTAACATTTACCTGGTGTTACATAATCAGAGAGATCGAAGTCAATGGCTTCTAAAGGAGAGTTCTCATCCTTAGAAACGAAAAGAAAATTCTGAATAGAACAGAAGAACAACTGTCACTATAATGAGCTTGGAAACCAAGCATACGAAACATAGAGTGACGTAAGAAAGAAATGACACTACATTTGTTCACATATATGGTGGGATTAGAAGAAACCCTGGAAATTTCTATTAGATACCGTAAGAAAACATGCAGATCATAACTAATTTCTTCAGTGGTCTGTCCGAGACACAAACCTCTGTAAGCATTTTCATTTGGTTGAGCTGATTTGACTCTCTCAATACTTTACAGGGGCTTATGCAAAATTGTAATTGGGTTGTCAGAATTCATCGTGTGATATTATGTTACCAAATAACTCATGAATGATCTTTTAATCACCAAATTAGTTGGGCAGGATCCTAGGTATCCATAATGAAATTGCACCTATAAAATGGAAATACTCACTCCGTCTACTGTGAACTTGTTACACATGATTTATATATCAGCTATTAAGTTTTTTTTAAAATCATATCAGTTATTAAGTTGAGAGTAATATAACTACTATGATGACGATGCCTTGAGTGTTTTCTTTGTATACTTGAGGTTATTATTCATGCAGCATGCTATTGTTCTTGCATTCATGCTCTTAATGTCCATCAACAAAATTTGTGCAAACTAGTAAACTTCACTCTATTCCTTAGGTTCATTCAGAAGTTCTAAACATAAGTAGAGTGTTCATTGCAAATGAATATTTGAGTGTTATATGTAGATTAAAAATAACTCCATTACCTCAGGCTTTAGGTCGCGATGAACAACCCGTTGAAGATGACAATACGAGACCACGCTTAGAAGTTGTACCATGACAGCTTTGGCATCGTCTTCCGAGTATTTCCCATCCCTTCAAAAGAAACTGGAGTCAGGAAATTCACATAGGAGAATACCAAGCATGCTAAGCTGAAAATATTTTAAGTACCCACCTTGCAAGTATCTGGTCCAACAATTCTCCTCCTTTACATAACCTGAAGAAGATCTTACAAAGATAAGTACAAACAAATGCAGAAAACATAAAAGACAAAAATGATAAACTAAATAGATTTCTCTTATGATAATACGACAAGCCATGCAAACATTTGGAAGGATGTAGACCAAATAAAACAAATTCTTTTATGTCAGAATGCTGAAGAATGACAAGTTACCCTGAAACACAACTAAAAGCAGCATTAAGGTTGACAATTTCAACTTACTCCATGACTATATAAACATTTTCCCCGTCCTCATAGGCATCATAGAATTGAACCAGATTCCTATGTCCTGTTAAAGCGCGCAATATTTTAACTTCTCTCCTTACATCCTCAATTGCAATTGTTGTATTCATCTGCAAAAGATTCCTCAGTCTCATTAAACAAAGAAATAATTCAATCAGGTTATACTGCTCTTGTCATGAAAATATAGTCCTTGTCTTTGTGCCACTGTTTTTTTTTTTATGTGTGATTAAAAAAAAGAAATTTTTTGATGGAGTTTTATAAGCTAAGCTACTTATCTTGGACTTATATCTCTTATATTTTTTCCTCTCTTTGGCTTGGTTTCCTGATAATATTGTGTGATTATGTTATTTATAGGCTTGGCTGGTACAGACCCAAAGGTAACACTTCAGGATTTTTGAAGTAGTTCGTTTGGAACCCGAGAAGGCTGATTGGTAAGAAATTGAAATAAAAATTTTCTGCTATATGGTAGCTAGTTGTTAGATTGACCAGCTAACTCCCTTGTATTTTTTTTATAAAGAGAATATGAGTTGTTATGGTTTGTCCGAACTACTTTTTCCATGTGAACAATCAACTTTGTTATTGTTTTACGATTACATGAACTGTTTTGCTAGAATCAAAACTAATGTATTGATAGTTATTTTGTTTACTTGTTGTAGTCTATTGCTATAATGTATGTTATTTACTCTAATCTAGGTCTTCCCTTATTGCTTTGAAATGTGTTTGCGTGTGCCTTTAGTCATTCATTTGTATAAAGTTTATTAAATGGTGGAAGCTGCTAATAACTTAACTTCTCAATATTTTTTGGTTCTACTATTAGTGTTGTAATTGTTTGTTGTTGAATTGATGTGAAGGTTTGAGATTCGATTAATCTAAAAGTTTGAGTTGTTAAGTTCTGCCGATATTATTTGTACGCATGAATTTATTGGCTTTAATGTTTTGCACATGTCATGTAGGATAAATATTCAACGGATTTTGGAGATAAAAGTTGGATGAATCTCCGAAGATCCACCAATGAATATATTGATGGAGTTAATGATTTTCTTGATAAAGCATTTGAACGAGTTTCCCAAGGAAATGAAATATTGTGTTCTTGTAAGAAGTGCTTTAATCGTAATTGGCATTTCCGAAATATGGTAGAGGATCATTTGATTTGCCATGGATTTGTTCATGGATACACCAAATGGGTTTTTCATGGTGAAGGATTTTCCTCAAGAAATACGCCACATCCAACCGATGAAGAAGAAACTTCTAACATGCATGACGACATTGATATAAAACTTCATGATACTTTTAGAAATATAGTAGATGATCAGAGACATGAAGGAGTGAGGGAGGGGCCACATGAAGATGCAAAGAGATTTTTTAAATTAGTGGAGGAAGGGAAAGAAGAGTTGTATCCAGGGTGTAAGAATTTTTCTAAGTTGAGTTTACCATCCGGCTATACTTGTTTAAATGCATTCACAAGTTGACTGATGTGTCCTTTTCAGATTTGTTGGACTTGATAAGAGAGGCATTTCCATTTGCTCAGATACCCGACTCGTTTTACAAGGCAAAAAAGGTCATAAAAGATTTGGGTCTTCATTATGAGAAAATACATGCTTGCACTAATGATTGCATATTATTTTGGAATGACAATGCAAAGTTAGATAATTGCTCTGTGTGTGGAGCTTCAAGATGGAAGAATGTTCATAATGACTTAAATAACAAGGTTACGAAAATCCCAGTGAAGGTGTTAAGGTACTTTCCTTTAAAACCTAGGCTTCAGAGGATATTCATGTGTTCTGAAACATCTGTAGCTATGAGATGGCATGATACTGAACAACTTATAGATGGAAATTTAAGACATCCTGCAGATGGTGAAGCTTGGAAGGATTTTGATTCATTGCATCCTGACTTTGCTAATGATGCTCGTAATGTTAGATTGGGTCTTTCAAGTGATGGTTTCAATCCATTCAGAACTATGAGCATTTCCCACAGCACTTGGCCAGTTATGTTGATGAACTATAATTTATCTCCATGGACTTGCATGAAGTCGGAGAATATTATGCTGTCAATGATTATTCCAGGTCCATCGTCTCCCGAAAATGATATAGATGTATACTTACAACCACTGATTGCGGAGTTGAAGGAACTATGGGAAGTGGGAGTTGAAACATATGATGCTGTAACTAATCAAACATTTCTAATGCATGCAGCTTTATTGTGGACAATTAGTGATTTTTCAGCTCTAGCAATGCTTTCTGGATGGAGCACCAAGGGGAGATGGGCATGCCCCACTTGTAACCATAATACTTGTTCCCAATATCTCAAACATAGTCGCAAGATGTGTTACTTGGGTCATTGGACGTTTTTACCTCATGATCATCCATTCAAAAGAGATAAAAGATCATTTAATGATAAAGAGGAGCATAAAGTTGCACCTACTCCATTATCAGGTGCACAAATTCTTGAAGAGCTTCGTGAATTCAATAATGTATTTGGAAATAACAAAAAGAAAAGAAAACGAAAGAATGATGGTCCATGGGAAAAAATCCATATTTTTGAGTTACCGTATTGGGCAACAAACAAATTGAGGAACAATCTTGATGTGATGCACATAGAGAAGAATATTTGTGACAGTGTGCTTGGGACTTTATTGGATATACCTGGAAAGTAAAAAAAGATCATATAAATTCTCGCTATGACTTGTATGAAATGGGGATACGTAAAGATCTTCATCCTCTAAAAGATTGTGATACAGGAAATATCCATCTAGCTAAAGCTTATTTCTCTATGACACCAGATGAGAAAAAGTTATTTTGCACCGTCTTAAAAGATGCCAAATTACCAAAAGGGTGTGCTTCTAATATATCAAGTCGTGTGCAAATTGAAGAGATGAAAGTATCAGGATACAAAAGTCACGATGCTCATTTCATAATGCATTACTTGCTCCAGGTTGCAGTCAGAAAAGTGTTACCCAAGAATGTAGCTATGGTCTTGATTAGATTGGGAAATTTTTTTAGAGCCACATGTAGCAAGGTTATAAGAAGAAGCGATCTTTATAAGATGAAAGCAGAAATCATAGATATTGAATGTGAGCTTGAAAAGATTTTTCTTCCATCCTTTTTTGATATAATGACACATTTACCTATCCATCTAGTAGATGAAATTAAGCCTGGAGGCCCAACTCATTTGCGTTGGATGTATTCTACAGAGAGAACTATGTGTGACTTCAAGGGGCTTGTTCGTAATCGAAAAAATCCCGAAGGCTCAATAGTAGAAGGTTTTTCAGCTGTAGATTGTTTGAACTTTATTTCCATATACCTACCTAATACGATGAAGACAAAATTAAGTAGGTGTGAAATAGAGGATGATGAATACATTCAAACAAAGGAAGGTGGTGTTTCACATTTATTTCCTAAGACAAGTCATCCAATTGGAAGTGAGAATATAAGGAAAGGCAAGATTTTTAACATGGAGCAGCATGAGTTGTTTGAAGCACATCGATATACTTTGTTCAATACAGGAGATGAACAAGTACAGGCATTTATCAAGTAAGATAAAATACTCGTTTGTTTTTAAACTTCATTTAGATGTTATGATAATGTATTTCAAATTTCATTTCATTTGTAAATACACATTGATTAAATTACATTACATGCTTACAGGGAACATAAGAGCTTAACTGATAATCGTACTAGAGGCAATGCATGGGTAAAAACACAGGTCCATAGTAGAGAATTTGGTGATTGGTTTAATGAAAAAGTTAAAAATATTGAAGTGTCCAATCACTTAAAATGGCTAGCTAAAGGGCCTAACTTTGTGGCAAAAAGATATACTGGATATTTCATTAATGGATATCGATTTCATACGAAGACACGGGATACCCCTTGTAAAACTCAGAATAGTGGAGTGACTTTGTCAGCCACAACGGATAGTTTTGCTAGTGCTAGGGGACCAAAATCCTGTTGAAGGAATGGTTCTCTATTACGGAATTATTCAGGATATCATTGAGATTTATTATTGGGGTTGCTTTATTGTTGTACTTTTTAATTGTGATTGGTTTCATAATGAAGTCGATGATTATGGATTGACTCGGGTATATTTCAACAAAAAATGTAGTACAAATGATTCTTTTGTACTAGCATCTCAAGTGCATCAAGTTTTTTATGTGGAAGATCCGGTTGAGAAAAATGTTTATTATGCAAGAAACAAAGTCCCTGTGGATTTGTATGATTTGGAGGAAGATAATTGTCCTAATATTGAAGAAACATTTTGGAGAGAGCCTAATGATGATATTGGTTCATCAGAAAGATTAGTTGATGTAGATGTTAGATGGTCTAGAGAAGATCTTCCTGTTGATATCATCGATGCTCCTTCCATTGCACAACATTCACAAGATGAAGCTATGGAAACATCGGAAGAGGAGAATGACTTTGATGATACTGATTAGGATTGGATGGATGTTGATGATTGACAAAGGATCTTGTGGACTTGTTCAAATACATTATGTTTTTTTTTCTTATAGTAAGTAATGAATATCATTTGAGATGCATCATATAGATTATGAATGTTGAGTAAACTGTATTTGCTATCTCTTCTTTTTATTTCTATGTTTTTTTTCTTCATGTTATCGTTAAATTACTACAACTTTTGGATTATTAGTTTTGGTAAGTCCTTTTTCTCTCTTATTGATCATTTTCATTCTTCTTCTTTTTGCAGTTTCTCTGAGCAATTTCAATATATTAGTGGACCAGCAAATCACTAGGCTCTTATCTCTTTATTAAGGTCCAACACTCCAGCTTCGTTCTCTCTTTGAGTACTTAATGTACATTCTATGAATGTGATTGAGTGCAGAAAATATTATTGTGGACAGTAACAAACCTACTGTGTGTGATTGTGGACAGTAACAAACTTGTTGCTCTCTTATAGTTTCACCAATTGGCACCTAAAAACACTCTAAATCTTGTGTGTGATTGTGAACAGTAATAAACCTACTGAATGTGATTGAGTGCAGAAAATATTATTAGAATGTCCCTTAAGGGTACATTTTATTTTCAGCTATTTGTAATATCTTGGTGATTGATTTGTTTAAGTATTGCAGGTGTACACTGCCATACATTTTAACTTTTTAATTTCTATTTTCACACAGGTTTGAATAGTCATAGCTATGAGTCAACAAGAAACTTCAAAAAGAACCAAAAAAGCCAAAAAGAAGACATTTGCTAAACCGGGATCGTTATCATTCTTGGCAAACAAGAAACGATGGTTATTGACAACAAATGAAATTATTAAAGAAATAGAGTGCGAGAAAGGACATCTGCTCAAATTAATTGGAGCAGAACAATCAGTAGCACCACAATCTGAAGCAAAAAGACAATTTGTCGAGGAGTTGTCTTTTGAAAATCAGCCTGTCGAGGAGCTGCTTGTTGTGCAGCCTGTCGAGGAGCTGCCTCTTGTGCAGCCTGTCGAGGAGCTGCCTCTTGAGCAGCATGGAAAAGATTTTCCTTTCGAGGATCAAGTGCAAATGAATTTTGTCACTCCTCGAACAAATGATCAACCTGAAGAACAAGGTAACATATAAGATTACAAACCTATTCTATGTATTCATAATTTTTAATTATATTTCTTGTATTTTCTTATAGCTGGAGATGTTTCCACTTCAAATAAAAGAGGTAGAACGCAAATGTATGATGTTCATGCCCGAAAAGAATGTAAGTTGATCATACTGAATAGTCAAAGTAAACCTGTTGGTCGTACGGATGATGTTGTCATAGAGCTAAGTAGCTTCCTAGGAACATTGGCTAGAAATGCGGCTCTTTGACCATTTGATATATTGGATTGGAGGAGCATGGACACTAAAAAGGATTTATGGGATTATACCAAGGTTTGTAGTTTACAATAATAAATTATTTGTAAAAGTATTTTACTTCTATTGGCTAATTGAATGACACAAAATTATAGGGAAAATATATTATTTCTGAAGCTGCGTACCATTGAGCTATGGTAACAATTCAAGATGCTTGGAGAAGACATAGAAGTGATTTGAAGCTTAATTATTACGATCCATATGACAATGATGCAGTTCGAATGGCAAAAAAGCCTGGTCATATTCCAGAATGTCAATTTAAAGAGCTCCTCAAATATTGGAATTCTGAAAAATTCAAGGTAAAAATGTAGTTCAGAATCTCAATTTTTTGAATAAGTAGCATTTGTATTATAGCTCCGGATTTTTGCTCCCTTCCCAGCTTCTTCCCACCTAGTGACCCCCAACACTTAAAAGTTGTTAGAAAAAATAGTACAAGCCTGCATAACCTTCTCTTTGACTGCTACAAAAGTAAATCAAAACATATAGTAACCATCTGAATAGTATAGGTACTAAAGCATCTGGATAAAGTGCCAACACTGTCTGCTATGACATAATTGTCCATAGTGTGATATCGGTGTTGCTGACATGATAGTATTGATTCTGCTTTACCTGAGGCTTGGTTGGTACTTTAGTGTCTAAAGTAGTGTGATAATAGTATATATTCTGCTTTATTTTTTCTTCTACTCTCTTCTCTATTGTAATATTTTGCAGCTTTTTTCTTCATTTATTGTGATAGTCACATGCATTTTACAAGACACCTTAACACTATATAATGATTGATATTGACAGATTGTTATAAAGGAAAAATAGACTGTTATAAAAGAAAGACAGACTAATATTGACCTCATCTAGTACACTATATAACACTAAGATACCTTCGATTAACATTACTGATTCATTTCTTTGCAGAAAATGTCTGAAACAAATGCAAAGAATCGAAAAAAACTGATGAATCCACACACTGCTGGCAAAAAGAGTTTCGCTTTAGTTCGTAATAAGCTGGTGAGTTCTCTTATATATTATTTTTTTAATGAAATTTTCTTTTGGATCTCTTCCAGTGTGAGTTTATTTTTTATATATATTTCAATTTGACTAGGAGAAAGATAAGGAGACAGTATCATCTAAGGATCTCTTTGTGGTTACAAGAACAAAAAAACCTGGTCGTTTGTACAAGGCCTCAAATGAAGATACTACTAGTAAAATTGTATGTGCCTGTCTATTTTTTTATTGAGATCAATTATTTATTTCATAAGATTGTGTTTGTTGGATATGCTTTGGTAGGCTGAAATGGAGGAGATTGAAAAACAAATAAGCATAAATGGTGAGTATGTTGATGCATTTTCAAGCGTCATGGGTCCTAAACATCCGGGACGTCTAAGACTATATGGCGCAGGAGTTACAAAGACTACTTTGAAAAAAAAAGTTGGCAATTCGGAATCAACTTTAAGTGCAACAACTGATGGAATGCAGCAAAAGCAAGAGAGGATGCAGAAAATGGAGAAACAGATGGAGGAACAAAAGAAAATTGTGCGACAAGAAGTTATTGTAGATGTTATTGCATAACTTAAGCATGCAGGATTAATTGATCCTAACATATTGGCAGCATTGTCGACTCCTTCACCAAGAGAATTACTTCTGTTCAAGGGGCTAAACAAGGTTGGTATCGCTAATTCTATGTTTTGATTGGTATTTGTTGTTGCTACTTGCTATAGGATTAGAATGGAATAGTATGCCATTGATCTAAGGAAGTTGGGGAAAAGTTAGGCAGAGGATCAGTAAATGCCTGATTCATGAGTTTAATGTCTGAGTTATTGTTTGTTCTCTGATAGTTTAATGTCTGAGTTGCTGCTTGTAGTCTGGTTCATGAGTTTTCTGGTGCTGCTTGTAGCCTAGTAGAGGACCAGTTGTTAGATTCATGATTTTTTTGATACTTGCTGCTTGTAGTCTGGTTTCTTATGGTTTCTTCTTTATGTTAATTAAACATGTCTCTTGTAGCATGATAGTGTTGTTTCTACTGCTTGTAGTTTGGACTCTTGTTTCTGCTGCTGGTCTCGTTTCTGCTGTTGGTTTCTTGTAGCATTATAGTGTTGAATCCTAGCTTCACGATTACGTTTAGTCGAGCCAACGTAGTAGCTAATTACTGCATGTATAGTAGTCTGGTCTCTTGATTCTGCTGCTGCTTGTAGAAGTTTAAATGCAGCTAGCAGTTGAATGTTATTGGCATGTGTAGTAGTCTGATCTCTTGATTCTGCTGCTGCTTGTAGAAGTTTAAATGCAGCTAGCAGTTGAATGTTATTGGCATGTGTAGTAGCCTGGTCTCTTGTTTCTGCCGCTGCTTCTAGAAGTTTGAATGCATCTAGCAGTATAGTAGTCTGGTCTCTTGATTCTGCTGCTGCTTGTAGAAGTTTGAATGCAGCTAGCAGTTGAATGTTATTGAATGCAGCTAGCAGTTCAATGTCTCTTGATTCTGTTCAATGTCTCTTGATTCTGCTGCTACTAATACATGGTTGTAACATGTATACTTGTTAATTTCCAAGATTTGAGGTTTGCTAAATTATTTATATATTTTTCTGATTATATGTAGGTGATGAAATCGAAGAAGGTGATGAAAGCAGTAGTGAAGACTTGACATAGGAGCTGAAGTATATATTGATGTAAACTTTATTGATATTCTAGAAATCATATATTTTTGAAGATTGAAAATTCTATGGAATGTGTTTCACCTTTTTTGGATGCTATAAAAAGATTTGTATATTTTGCTTTAATTGATATTAGAATCACGGATCTTGAATTCTAATTAAGGTAATGAACATTTATTCTCGTTAACGATTTATGTGTATTTTTATGTTATAAAATTGATTCTCATGAATGATTTAGTATATATATAGCAGGTATATATTAGCTTACTAATATTGCATTAGAATTGTTGCAAATAGCAGGTAATAACCGTTGCAATAGGCATTAAGCCACAGTTCTACAATTGTTTGAAAGTGTTGCAATACCCTATAACAACCGTCACAATAGAGTGAAAATGGTGTGTTAAATCGAAAAAAAACTGTAGCCATAGCCTTAACAGAACTGATGCATAAACCTCTATTACGACGGTTAAAAATCGTACAATACGTCCATAACCGTCAGCAATTAATTCAAATGAGAACCGTGGCAATAGCTCAACGTATGGCTACGATTATGTGAACTGTCGCACAGAACCGTAGCAATATCTCTATTGCTACGCGATCTGTTGTAGCGGTTGTTGTAACCGTAGCCTTAGACCTATGGCTACGGTAGTAACGTCAATTGCAACGATAGGTGAACCGTGACAGTAGATCAAATTTCTAGTAGTGATGTTACATGCACAATTTTCTTTAGATTAGTTCATTCAATGATGGGATCACGACTCACCTAAAGGGTGAAGTATTTGAGAAGAAATAAATCTGAAAATTACTCTTTGATTAATAAAATTGAAATTTACTCATATAATTGTAAATCAGAAATTTACTTTAGCAAAAGGCACATGAAGTTAAAAAATTGGAGTTTACAAGTACTAATAATTTATTAGTTGGCATGAATAATTTGGTCATCTGAAAGATGTGCATACTGAGTTATGAACATACATTGAAAAACTAGAAGATTCTTCAAGAATTCTTTTGTTGTTTGTTCTCATGACAAGTTGATTGGATCAACTAGTGTTGAGATTAAATCTCTAAATTCTGAAAAATAAAAAAGGTGAATATGAGCCGGTTCACCTATCATGTGAAATGATAAAAAGATGTATTTATAAAACAATCACATGTGCGTTTGTTGTCAACATGTAGTTTGACATTCACAAAATTGTTTGTGCAAAAATAATTGAGTTAAGAGCACAATTTCAAAATATGTAATCAAGACAATTTATCTTGATAATATTGATAAATACTCAAGATGTTGTGACATTAAATGTCTGAGATAGTGAAATCAATGTCTGTGAAAATAAAGCTCCATGTGTTGATTTGAAATATAATACCGCATACAAAAGTAATTGTATGCATCAAACCAATCAGATTTTCTTTCTGTTGATTTATGGTTAGGGCCATATATTTTTCATCTGATTATTTTGGTATGTAGCATATAATCAACGAATATACAATGATGCACAAAGATAGATTCTCCAAAAGATTGAGATATATATTAGTTTGTTTAACATAAGGGGGAGACTAGAAGCAACACAAGAGTTGTAAATACATTTATTGAATGTCCCTCGAGGATAAAGTCTATGACATGCATAAAGCATGATGGACTAATCAATTCTAAATAAAATAATCCTTGAAAAAAGGGGAGGATCAAAGAATCAAAATGATCATAATAAGGATACAATATGCTCTTGGAGAGCCTACGACATAACACTTTATGAAACCTCATTAGAGGGGTAACTACCTAAAAATAATGAAGTGATGAGATCTCAATAAGTTTTGTCGTATTGTGAATCGATACAAAATGGTATATCGTTGACGATATTTTTGACACAATAGCGCGCAATATTGTAAAAGATGACGAGGATATGAATTCTACATCTATTAAAGCATGCTAGTGTAGAAATAATTATCAAGTGAAAAGTGACATGATGCATCTTGGTAAACGTAAAGCTTATTTGCAATCTAGGCACTAGAAGATGTCATACATCTAATATTAAATGTTGTTACTTGACAAAATTGATATGAAAATATCCAATGGGTTCAAAATCTGTAACGACCTGTTTAGTCGTTTTGAACAACAGATGTTATTTCTGGAAAACTGGCTGAGACGACGGATCCCACGACGGACCGTCATGAGCACGACGGACCGTCGAGGGGGTCTCGTTTCAAAACACTTAGAAATTCTAAAAAATGGGTACTGAAATCGACTCTCTGAACTTCGTAACGGAATGGAAGGACGGACTGTCACAGGCGTGACGGACCGTCACAGACTCTTTAAGGAAATTGAGACTCTGAACTCTGTGACGGAGCAGCAGGACGGACCGTCGCAGGCACAACGGGCCGTCACAGGCTGCGTAATCCCAGGCTGAGTCGGATTTCTTTAATGTTTTAAGGGACGTTTTTGACTATTCCTGCTTTAATTATAAAGATAGTGGGTTAATGTTAATAAGTCTAATTACTTGGGGGTTAAAAGAGGTAACCTTGAGTTAATTAGTGGGTTATTATTGCCATCTTTTATTCTTAATTATATGCTAATTAGGGTAAAAGAAAGAGGATTTGAATAAAGAAAATAGAAAGAACAAAGAGAGAGAGGATCGAACGAGAAGAGGAAAACACAAAGCTTTGGGGAATTTGCTTGCTTGATCACTAATCTTCGGTGGAGGTAGGTTATGGTTTTTATGCTATTCGTAGTAAACTCTTAATAGTGAATGATATGTATTGGGTAGTGTTGTAAACCCTTCTATATGCTTAAATTGTATGCTTGCATGAATGTGATTATGTAATTATGATAAAATAAGCATGATGAGGCTATTGAATCCTAAATCTTGAAAAACCTCTTTGTTAATGATGATGCCTTAGTATGGAAGAAGGCTTGATGAACTAAAGTAATAAGATTGATGATGCCTTAGTATGACAGAAGGCTTGATGAATTAACGGAATGAGATTAGGGGATCGGGTGTCACGAACCGACACGTAGAATTAGGGGATCGGGTGTCACGAACCGATACGTAGAATTAGGGGATCGGGTGTCACGAACCGACACGTAGAATTAAAGGATCGGGTGTCACGGACCGACGCGTAGAATTAGGGGATCGGGTGTCATGAACCGACACGTAGAATTAGGGGATCGGGTGTCACGAACCGACACGTAGAATTAGGGGATCGGGTGTCACGAACCGACACGTAGAATTAGGGGATCGGGTGTCACGAATCGACACGTAGAATTAGGGGACCGGAGTGTCACGTTCCGACACATAGTAGTAGGGGATCGGAGTGTCACGTACCGACACAAGAGGAATAAAGATAATGAATCTTGAAAGATGTTAATACACTCAATCTAATGAACCTAATTCCCAAATGAGTATGGTACTGAGGCTTGAGTCCTCATGTGTGAACTTGGCGGTACTTGGTAATGATTATAGTATTTGTTGTTGCTACATGTTGAGTATTGTAGTTGATTTATGATATTACTTGATATATACTGTTTTCTATTTTGAGTTGGCCGATGATACCTACTCAGTACTTGTGTTTGTACTGACCCCCTACTTTTATGTTTTCTTCCTTGTTATTTGTGGAGTGCAGCAAACGTGCCGTCATCTTCAACTCAACCGCAATTCTAGCCAGTCTTCAATTACACCGGATTTCAGGGTGAGCTAATGCTTCTAGCTTGGACTGGATCTTCTTCTTCATGTCTTGATGCCTTGAAGTTCCGGCATGGACTAGCCTTTCATTTATTTTGGCTTCTTAGATACTCTTAGATTTAGTAATTTGAGATAGATGTTCTTGTGATGATGACTTCCAAATTTTGGGGATAATAATAGTTGTTGAGTTTTTAGAAGTTATTCAATTGATTTTCATTAGTGAGTTTAAGTCTTTCGCATTATATTGTGTTATTATATTGAAATGTTGGGTTTTGTATTGGTTGGTTCGCTCACATAGGAGGGTAAGTGTGGGTGCCAGTTGCGGCTCGATTTGGGTCGTGACAAAATCTAAAGCATATACAACTTTTTGGAAAACTTGTTTATCATCCTTATAAGGATTAAATAGATTCAAAATGCATAGAGCATATACAAGTATTATTATGCAAGTTGACGACTAGAATTAAAACTCTTGAAGAGTTTTCAAAAGGCAATAGATTATTTGCTTAAAGAAGTAGAAGTTGCAGAAATATTTGATCCTGAAGGAAAGATTCATAAAAGCAAATAGAAGAAAGTATATCTCGTCAAGGTTTTTCTACACTCATAAGCTCCCAAGAATGGTGATATCAACACGCAAGAGGTCTATTCAAGTAATATTATTGTTGATTTATTCACCAAGTCTCTATCAACTATAACTTTCAAGAAGATGGTGCACAAGCTTGGAAAACGAAGATTCTAGTCTCTGCATTGATGTTCTCATACTCTTTTTTCCTCATAAGGTTTTGTCACACTGGATTTTCCTTGCAAGATTTTTAATGAGGTATCCATAATGCGTATTATTGGACGCTAGATTTTTTCCTACTGGGTTTTATCTAGTAAGGTTTTAACGAGGCACATAATCTACCGACATTCAAGGGGGAGTGTTATAAACAATTTGTGTTATAGTGAATGTCTAATTATGTGAAATTCTTGTAGGATATGGTTAGGAATCCTACTAGGGGACCAAGTAAGTTTTTCCGTATAAATAAATGATTTTCGTTCATTGTAAATAAGATTTGTGAAAGATCCATAAATCCTGAATATACTATAAATAAGAGATCTTTTCTCTTTGCTCTACTTTCTTCTTCTAATTTTATATAGTTTCATAACAATAATAATAATTTTGTGTAGTATAGTAAGTGTATATATAAAAATAAAAATAAAATAAAATTGGGAGTGAACTTTAATATTAATATGAATATGAATAAAATAAGAATAGGGTAATAAATTTGAGCGGATGCAAAAGTTGAATGAATTGTGGCATAATTAGTGGGTTGAGATCCGCATACGTTCCGCGCTCTCTCTCTCTTATCTCGTCAAAAATATAAAATATAAAATATATATAAAAAAAAAAAAATCATTTTCTTCTTTCCCTCTCTTCTCTTCTCTTCTCTCTCTGGGTTGCCTTTTTTTTCTTTTCTTTTGTCCCTTATCAACAACACAAACACAAATACACTCTCTTCCTTTATTCTCTATCTGATTCTCCATTCACACCAACAAGAAACCAGCCAAGAATCAAATGTTTTCTTCAATTTTTTGTTATTTTTATTGATTTTTTTCGAGTTTCTGAAACCCTAACCCTAGTTTTCTTTTTGGTTGTGCCGTGGGGTTTGGTGCAGTTTTGGCTGATTTTAGGACCTTTATTTAATTCTTCAGGATTTCTTTGGTTCGGTGGTTGTGGGTTTTGTTTGATTTTGTGTGTGGGGACGTGTGATGCAAATTAGGAGAAAAAAATTAGAGGGTAGAATTGATGCCGCCAGAGCCATTGCCTTGGGATCGAAAGGACTTCTTCAAGGAGAGGAAGCACGATCGGTGGAGGGAGCCTACACCCCACCACCACTACACTTCTTCACGATGGAATCCTGATTATCGTTCTAGAGCCACTTCTGGTGAGTTTTTATGCTTCCCTTCATCTAGGGTTTTTCTTATTTTTCATACCCTTTCGCTAATTTATCCTTATGGGTCGATCTACAAATTTCTGGGTCTAATGGTTTTTGTGTTGAAGCTACTACTTTACTAAAATTACAATTTTATTGCTTCTTCATGCTTGGATCTGTAGTCTTTCATTTCTTCGGTTTCAGTTATATGACTCAGCCAGACATAGCTTGTATCTAGGGCTGATCTGGTGCTAAAGCTCATGATATTTTTTCATATATGTATGCAGATCTGTGATTTTCTTCTTTATCTCTCAGTTTATGCTTTATCCCAAGTTTAAAGCTCATGTGAAATCCATTTTTCTTCTAAATACCCTTTTTATTTTATTTGTATCTGATGATTTTTCCAACCTAATTATATTGGGGATTGGAATTTTTTCTGCTGAAGGTCATGGTGGTAAGCAGGGTAGTTATCACATGTGTCCTGAAGAACCTGGACATGGTTTCATGCCTTCTCGTTCGAATGATAAGATTGTTGAAGATGAGAGCAATCGGCCATCTCGCGGGGATGGTGGGAGATATGGAAGAAATAGCAGGGAAAATAGGTCCTTTGGTCAGAGGGACTGGAGAGGTGGTCACTCCTGGGAAGCTGCATCCCCCAGTGGTTCTGCAAGACAGAACGATGCTACAAATGATCAGAGGTCAATGGATATTGCGGTGCCTCACAGTCTTTCTCATCCTCATTCTGAGCATGTTAACACATGTGATCAATCTCACTCCAGAGAGCAGCACAATAAGAGTGGTAGTATTAACGGAACTGCAAGCGTGGGGCAAAGATTTGAGAGGGAGAGCTCGCTGGGGTCAATCGAATGGAGGCCATTGAAATGGACTCGGTCTGGAAGCTTATCATCAAGGGGATCATTAAGTCATTCTGGTAGCTCAAAAAGTATGGGAGTGGATTCTAATGAGACAAAGCCTGAATTGCAGCTTGGAAACTCGAAAGCTGTTAAATCTCTTACAGGGGATGCAACTGCTTGTGTAACTTCTGCTACCCCCTCTGAAGAGACATCTTCCAGGAAGAAACCGCGTCTGGGTTGGGGAGAAGGACTGGCCAAGTATGAGAAGAAGAAAGTTGAAGGTCCTGAGGATAATGCTGTAAAGGTTGGAGCTTCTATATCTGGTGATAGTGCGGAACCTGGTCATTCTCAGCCCTTGAACCTGGCAGATAGAAGCCCAAGAGTTGCTGTTTTTCCCGATTGTCCCTCTCCTGCTACACCGTCGTCAGTTGCTTGTAGTTCTTCTCCAGGTATTATTCTCAAGTAATTCCATATTGTAATGTTGTGAAATTAGGTTCACAGTGTGTGGTCCGAGCAGAACTTGGATCTTTTATTGAGCAAAAATTGCCAAAGGATTAAAGGAATGCCAAATGAACAAATAAGAGGCTGAGAAAAGAAAACTAGAGCAGAAGAATGCTGGAAAAGACAGTATCTAGGTAGTTGTTTGTGTTAAAGTGTCTAAACTGTCAGGAACTGTACATTCTTTTGGGTCTGTGTTTCACTGTTCTAGCAACAGCGACAATTTTTTTGGCCTTATAGCTTGTATTGCCAGATATTTGGGAGGCCAAAAGTACTTATTCCTAAAAAGTGAGATGCTTGTCAAGTTTTTGAGAGAAAGAAGTGCTTCTGACCTGTAGCATAAGCTGCTTTTTAGAAGCTAAAAATTAGCTTTTCCCCAAAATTTCGTAAAGCACTTTTGAGAAACATACACCTAGACTCACTTTTAAAAAGCTTGGCCAAACACTAATTATTGTTCAAAAGTGTGTTAAATTTATGTGGCAACATACAAACTGCTTATCACTAGAAGTACTTTTTGAAGAATACTTCTCTAAATAAGCTGATTTTAGAAGTTTGACCAAACATGCTATTAATTTGAATGCTAAAAAAATTAATTTATGAAAATGCTTATTTGTTCAATGCAAAGTGTAATGTCCTTATTTTCAATTATAATTATTGGGTGAAGATCATGGATTTCTGATTTGATTCAAAATCGTTGAACTTTGGTATTTACAGGCATAATATGTAACACAACCTTTACCTTTAGGATACACGTATTACAAGTTTGACAAAATTTTCCAGTTACTGAAATGTTATATTTATAGTACTTGATATGCTGCTCTTTTTGAGAAAAACTTGATATGCTCTTATTCAACAAATTCTAGTATCTAGTGCTTGACACTCTTAAGCTCTATCTGTTCTTTTTGGCTTCTTTGCTGATCCTACACATGAAGTGAAGAGATTTTTTTTGAGGTCCTTATACTCATTATGGCCTAGCATTGAATAGACTGGGTATTCACCTTATCAAGATCTCAAATCAATGATGGGGTCTGTTTGGCACCTCTATGTGACTCACTAGCTTATAACATTTTTTAAGCGTGGAAGCATATATTTTGCATCTTCACTGCTGCATATCCCTGTCTTGGAGGCTTTAATATTCTCAAAGTGGAGCTTTCGAGTGCTTCAATTGTTCAAAAAAGAGAGTGCGGCTCTTATTGGCTGGCTCCCATCTGTTGTTGTTTGCCTAAGGACAAAAGCATGTCTATGTTTCTATGTAGTGTGGTTTTGTAGCAGAATCCTAGGGATCTCCTTCCATTGACAGTATTGAGTAGAGAAAATTCATGTGCTCTTCATCTTGTCCATAGTCATCGCATTGGTTTTTATTTTTCGCTGTCCTTTCTTTTCCTTTTAAGTGGGTTGATATGAAATTATGGGTTTGCAGTTGAACACCCAGGAGCTAGACAATTGAGCCTTTTAGGTATAAGAGATTAAGAAAAGAAGAACAATTATTCACAATTTGTTTCTGCTTGGCTCAGAGGATTAGTATCTAATTCACAGTTTTTGCCCATGCTTGATATTAACAGGTCTTGAGGATAAACAATTAGTCAAGGCAACAAACATTGATCAGGATGTTGGTAATTTATGTGGCTCACCCAGTGTTGTCTCCCAGTATTATTCTGAGGGATCAGGTTTTAACTTAGAGAATTGGGATCTTGCTCAAATTTCCAACTTGAACTCTTCAATCAATGAATTGCTACTATCAGAGGACCCAAATTCTGTGGACTCTGGTTTTATGAGATCAACTGCAGTTAACAAGTTGATAGTGTGGAAGAGTGATATTACTAAGGCCCTGGAAAAAACTGAAGTTGAGATTGATTCACTTGAGAATGAACTGAAGACATTTATCTCTGGACCTGAAAATAACCAGCTTGTTCCATCTGCTTCCTGTTCTCCACCAAAAGATTGCTATGCAAATTCTCAGGAAGATCAAGGCGCTACTTCTAATACAGCTTCCAGACCTGCTCCTTTGCTAGTTGATATACCAGATGATTTGATGGGACAGGAAGAGGCTGATATACATGGTAATGAGCCGGCCGAGGTGAAAGTAGAGGACATTGATAGCCCTGGTAGTGCAACTTCGAAGTTTGTTCAATTGCCCTCTGAGAAAAGTGTGGAACCTGTTGTTTCCATGAGACATGGTGGAATGTTGATTTCAGATGACAGTATGTCTAGAAGATTGAATGTCAACATGTGCAGTATAACTGAGGAGAAGGCTAAGTCTAGAAGTTCAGATTTAAAGCTATGCAACTTCAACGAGGAAAAAGCAAGGGATGCAATTGCTTGCGGGGAGAGCTCCCAGCCAACTGCAAATCATTCTGATTCCTCTTCCAATGGCAGTTCGAATTGTGGAAAAGATGCTTTATATAATTTGATAATAGCTGCCAACAAAGATTCTGCAGAAAGAGCATTTGAAGTATTTAAGAACCAACTGCCTGCTAGCAAATGCAGTTTTGATTTTTCAAGAGCGGTCAGAGGCTCTTCGTTTCAAATTGATCCTGCGGTTAAGGAAAGATTTGTTAAGAGGAAGCAGTTTCAACAGTTCAAAGAAAAGATAATTGCCTTAAAGTTTAGGGTACATCAGCACCTTTGGAAGGAGGATATTCGCATGCTTTCCGTTAGGAAGTTTCGTGCAAAGTCTCAGAAAAAGTTTGACTTCAGTCTGCGCCCTGTGCAGATAGGACATCAAAAACACCGTTCCACAATTCGTTCACGATTTTCTGCTACTGGTAAGTTATTTCCTTCTATCTTTGCTGTACCATTAACTCTTTGTGCTACTTTTCCCCCTCTTAATATAGCCCACAATTAGCTTAGTTGCTATGTTATGAGTGCGTATTTTTAGGTGGAAGCATTATTGTTATATAGATTTAAATTCTGAAATACCGATGTGGAAGAATTTTCAATATCTGGATTTTTGGTCTTTTGCTGTACCCTACTCGCTTCTTACCTCAAGTTGGTATTACTATCTATTGAGTTGAATTTTGTGTTTGTGCTGTCTTTATTCAAGGTTTGGGTGCATTATCCAACATTGTGATCCAAAGTTAAGGAGTAGTTAGGTGAATCAAAGTTAAGCCCTATAAGTCTTGATGATTTGGAGCGAAGTGAACTCAATTTTGTTGTTCATAGACGGGGAGTAGTCAGACATAGTTATAGCTCATACTAACCAAGAGTGGAGGTAGAGGAAGAGAGTTTCATGCTCTGGTCCTTTTTTTTTTGTCAATGTCATGGTATTGTCCTCATCGGTTGAACTCTATTTTTAAAATCTAGATTGAGTTTCTGCTTCAAGTTTCAGTCTCCCGTGCATGTGCCAGCATTGTAGAAAGAATTGTTGTTCAATTTGACAACTTCAAAATTATTTAAGGGATGTTTTATACTTAATGTGGTTTGTGCATTCGCTTTAATTAAAAATTATTGTTGCCGAAGTTTTGCTGTAAGGCTCTCTCTACTGAGAGGGAAGTTTCTCCCCCTTTTTTCCATTTGAAAATTTGTTTGTTATTCTAGTGCAGAAATTATAGCCATTTGCTTTTCAGTTGGTTTATTAAGTTCTATTATAACAAAAACTGTCACCATTCTAAACAAGTTGGTTGGCTATATGAATCTACCACGGACCATATTCCCCATTTAAATTCATCTGAGGCAGAAAACATATAAGAGTAAAAGTGGAAAGTACTGGAAGTTTTTTATATGTCCTACTGGACTACCTAATACCCAAGTTAAATGTATCCTCCGCCCCTCCGGGAGTTCTGTTGCTTCTAGTATGCTGACTTCTGCATGAGTAATTAAAATTCTCTATTGAGAGGGGACCTCAAACTCATGCTTTTTGTTTTTTAGGTTGGTCATTATGCCAGATATCTTTTTGACAACTTATTGAGTTTGTCTCAGTTTTCCTGACTGTTGTTGCATGACTAATTTATGGTATCCAAGTTGGATTGTGTTGGACACGACTTCCTTTGATTTGAATTTATTTTTCCATCTCTTAAATCAGCAATAATCGTACTTTTAATCATGTCTGATATAAGCAAGGTTACCTTTCAAATTTGATTGTGGCTTGCAATAAATTTCAGAAGGACGAGAATGGTGTTTCCTATATAGCGCTTTTGATCTTTTTGTTTGTAATTTAGATATCTGCAGTGTCCGTGTCCTTTTTTACTTGTGTTTGATGCACTTGAGCTGAGGGTCTTTCAGAAACAACCTCTCTCTCGGCCCCCTCATGGTTGTGGTAAGGTTTGCGTACACTCTACCCTCCCTAGACCCCACTTAGTGGGATTTCAAGGCGCATATTGTTGTCGTCGTAGTCCCCCTTTCTGTTTTTTTTGTTGGGGTTTTCTTTAAAATGTTTTGGGAAGGTCAGTAGTATTTAAGTATAAGGATTGTAAGATTGTTGTATGTGTTTGTGACTATTTGTTAGTTTGTTTCTAATTGAACTAGTGCTTTAATTATTGGTCCCAAGGGAATGACACGGGTTGGCTGTTTGGTTGGGGCATTCAAGTGATGACAGCATGCATAGATAGCAATCTGTTTGTGATTATTTGTAAGTTTGTTTCTAATTGAACTAGTGCTTTAGTATTGGTCCCTAGGGGGGATGACTTGGGTTGGCTGACTGGTTTGGGGCATAAAGGTGATGACACCATGCATAGAAGTAACAACCTTACGAACCCAGTCTTAAATCCCAAATAATAACACGAGAGATCCCGTATGCACCCGGCTCAGATACCCTTCATTTCAAATAATTGGTACTTAATATCTGTTTCTGACTTCTGTACATAAGTGTGGATCTGTTTTCTTCTTTGGTGTTAGCATGCCTAATGTCTTCATTTGCCTTCATGTTGTCTTCTTTGCAATACTGATTTGAAAAAAATGTTTCTTTGCCAATGCAGTTGGAAGCTTAAGTCTGGTACCGTCATCAGAAATATTGAACTTTGCAAGCAGGCTGCTCTCAGAACTTGGGGCAAAGGTCTACAGGAACACATTAAGGATGCCTGCTTTAATTTTAGATAAGAAGGAGAGGAAAATGTCAAGGTTCATTTCAAAGAACAGTCTGGTGGCAGATCCCTGCGCTGTCGAGGAAGAAAGGGGTCTGATCAATCCGTGGACCCCTGAGGAGAGAGAAAACTTTATTGACAAGCTTGCTGCCTTTGGGAAAGACTTCAGGAAGATAGCTTCTTTTCTTGATCACAAAACAACTGCTGACTGCATTGAGTTCTATTATAAGAATCACAAATCAGATTGTTTTGAGAGAACAAGGAAGAAATCAGAGTACTCTAAACAAGCAAAAGTTTGTTCTGCAAATACATACCTTGTTGCTTCTTCTGGGAAAAGATGGAACCGTGAAGCTAATTCTGTTTCTCTCGATATCTTAGGTGCTGCATCAGCACTTGCAGCTAATGTGGAGGATAGTATTGAAATTCAGCCAAAGGGTATGTCAAAGTATAGTGTTCGAATGGTCAATGAGTACAAGGCGTCCAGACTCAATGAGTTGGAGAGGTCGAACAGTCTTGATGTATGTCATAGTGAAAGAGAAACAGTGGCTGCTGATGTTTTGGCTGGTATTTGTGGATCCTTATCATCAGAAGCTATGAGTTCTTGCATTACGAGTTCAGTTGATCCTGGTGAAGGGAACCAGGAGTGGAAGCACCTGAAAGTGGGTTTGTCGACCAGATTGCCCCGGACTCCTGAGGTTACCCAGAGAGTTGATGATGAAACCTGTTCAGATGATAGCTGTGGGGAGATGGAACCTACTGATTGGACAGATGAAGAGAAATCAACCTTCGTCCAAGCTGTGTCAGCTTATGGAAAGGATTTTGTTATGGTCTCAGGATGTGTTGGAACGAGATCCCGTGATCAATGCAAGATCTTCTTTAGCAAGGCTAGGAAGTGTCTTGGATTAGATAAGATTCTTCCTGGATCTGGTAATTTGGATAGGCTTGATATGAACGGTGGAAGTGATCCTGATGCTTGTGTCATGGAGACCAAAAAATCAAGTTTGATGTTGGAAAACGTATCTGATTTATGTATGGATGCAGGGATTTTGAAGCCTGATTTGACCAGTTCTGATGACAGAGACGAGGCTGGAGAACTGGATTCTGTAGATACTGAACTTGTGTCTAAGAATTCAGTTCAGGTAAACTGTCATGTAGATAAGCAAGAGGTGGATTTTAACAGGGACTGTGAGATTCAGATTGGTGTTTGTATTGGAAGTGGTCAAGGGGATGAGGATCTGATTACAGTTTCTCGGGAAGGTGTTGAAATTGATGGAGATGCCTCAGAGATTGGCCTGCCTTACATACCGTGTGAAGTTTCTACCAAGCCTTTAGGGGAAGAAATCAGGGGAGTTGTTTCTTCGCCTGTACATGATTTGAAAAATAGAAAAGCAGAAAAAACTGAAGTAAGTAGGTCGAACTGCTCTTTGGAAGACAGAAAGCCCAATATGGTGTTGTTTGGGAATAATTCTCGTCTTGCTGCTGCTAGGGGAGGGGGATTATGTCCTCTTAATGGATCCCGGAATATGACTCAGTTAGAATCTGATTCTGAGTGTAAGCTAGATGTGAATTACTTAGAAAGCAATATTTCGTTTCAGAGGAAACAGATATCTGAAGCTTCTAATGCTGATAAATTATCAGAGCTGGAACTTGAGAATGTTGGTGATAAGCAGTGTGAGAATGCTACTCAGTCAGCTGAGCAGCCCTTGTCAAGCACTTCACGGTCAGCCCAGGTTGAATCCTGCCAGATTCTTGGCAGCTATTTATTGGGAGAGTCTACTCTCACGGAGAATGGAGATCCAGGCTGCAGAGCTTCAGCTGCATTGCAAGAAGTCCAGGTGGGTAGGAATCTACAATTAGATACATTTTCTACAACTTGCTTTCTCCAGAAGTGCAATGGTACGAATCGCGGTGGTTGTTCTGTTTCTGATCTGGTTCCTAACCGAGAACAGACAGGAAGTAGTTCATCAGTTGTGGAGAAACCTTGTAGGAATGGCGATGTGAAATTGTTTGGACAGATTCTCAGTAAACCATGCCCCAAGGCAAATCCCAGTTCTAATGCAGAGCCGATTGATGGTAGCAATCAGATGTTGAAAGTTGGTAGCAATTCCTTTAGTGCAAGTCATAGTTTAGAAGGCAATTCAGCCACTGCAAAATTCGAGCGAAATAACTTCCTGGGTTCTGAGAATCATCCATTGAGGAGTTTTGGTTTTTGGGATGGGAGTAGAATTCAGACAGGGTTTTCTTCGTTGCCCGATTCTGCTATCCTGCTGGCTAAATATCCTGCGGCATTTGGTAGCTATGGGTTATCTTCCACCAAAATGGAGCAGCCTAGTTTGCATGGGGTTGTGAAGACGACTGAGCGGAATTTGAACAGTCCCCCTGTGTTTGCAGCAAGAGATTCAAGTAGCAACAGTGCAGTAGCAGGATCAGATTATCAAGTGTACAGAAATCGAGATGTGCAGCCTTTTACAATAGAGATGAAACAGAGGCAAGACGCAGTATTCTCTGAGATGCAAAGAAGAAATGGGTTTGATGTTGTTGGTATTCCGCAACAAGCAAGGGGGGTGGTTGTCGGAAGAGGAGGGATTCTGCAGTGCAGTGGTGTGGTGTCAGATCCGGTGGCTGCCATAAAAATGCATTATGCGAAAGCTGAACAATTTAGTGGGCAGGCGGGAAGCATTATGAGAGAGGATGATTCTTGGAGAAGTAAAGGGGATGTGAGCAGGTAGTTGAGGCCAGACTCTGGTGGTTGGTCTCCCTGTGGCAAGTGTCTTTTTGCCACAAATGTACAATAGTTTTTGTAAGTTTAATCCAGGAAACCATAGGGCAGTAGACGGTTACAGTAGTTGCCGTCTTTTTGGTTGCAGAATTCTAGGGTCTGTAATATTTGCAAGTAGGTTTGTATTTTGTTGTATTTGATGGGGAATACAGCAATAAATTATCAAGAGTTTGGTAGGTGGAGCACATTTCGCATGTTTTATGTTCCAATTTTTTCTCCTTGCCCTCTTGTGTTGTTATTATTATTGTCAAGTGGTGGTTGTTGTAAATCCAATGACATGCAAATTGTTATCTAAAGAAAAATTAAAAATAATAAGACCAGGTCCCATCGTGATGATGTGATGGTGATAGTAGTTCTCACAGACCAACCATAAATATCTGCCCCCCACCCCCAGCATATGCTGTAGAGATACCTCTTGTTTTTTTGACCAATAAAAAAGAAAAAAGATTTAATAAGGAGGTTGGTATATAGCTTGTAGCTTGAGTTTGAAGGATTGCAGAATCCATCTCTCGTCTAATTTGAAATGAGACATCTACCAACGTAGCCTTGTTTAATTCAATTGTCCAACATGATCTGTCAATCCTAGATGCTCAAGACAGTAAGTCCGTTAGGCCGACGTGACCCTTAATGGGGTTGAGTTGTCATTTTTTATGGAAAATTAGAAAACTAGTCAATATTTCTAACATAATTATTAAAAATATCTATATTTTAAAATAACTATTAAAAATGTCAATATTTGAGCAAATATAATGTATCCTAGTATAATAATAAGAGCAACTTTCACATATAGTAAATACAAAATTCATATTTGTATGCTAATAACAAAGTTTACATAGTTGCGCTTCATAGCAAACAAAAATATGTATATTCGTTATACATATATAAAGGAACCAATTGTATAATTTGTATATGTATAAAACGAGAAAGAAAATTGGTACGGGAATATTTGTATTGTATAATTACAAGTGTATAGGACGAACATATATGTATTTGCAGGTGTATATATAATTTTCTCTCGATTTATACAAACAGAAATACAATTTATACATTTCGTTTCTGTTTGTGTAAGCGATAGAGGCGAGGGTGACATCGAAATCTGGGAGCAGGGAAAGAGAGGAAAGAAAGGGAGAGTGACGAGTGAGAGTTTGAGGGAGAGAGGTGACTGACAAACAGTTTGCTACAGGGCACAATTAAATCAAGGGAAAAGGGTCAAACCCCTCAACTTTGTTTTATTGGTTGATTTTACCCTTACCGTTAAAAGTAAGTTATTTTTACCCCTGCCGTTAATAAATTCAACAAATATATCCTCCTTGGACGGAAATCTCCAAATCAATTTGAAAATTATCCGATTTTTATTAAAAAATAACCAGATATAACCATATCCGACCCATCTAACTAAATAACCCAAATAAATATACTTAATCAACCAAGATTATAATTCCCAAAAAGAGAGAAACAATTCCCAATTTGTGTCACATTTTTAGATTGCACACTATTTGCCACACAATATCATCTCCAAAATTTTAAGACTGATTCCGTCTTTTTATGTGACTCAAGAATCTGTCAACTCCTTTAAATTTGTATCGAAGTTGGGGTTTTTGCATTTGATAACTCAAACAAACTCAATAAGAGCAACTATGTAGATCTGCATTCAATTTGGGCTCTTTTTGTTTTCGATCCATGAGAAGAAGCCATCACTGTCCTGTATTTAGTTTGAATAGTCATAAAAATTATGGTATTTCAAGCATTAGAAGAGTTATTCTTCAGTTCATTGGGAAAAAATTTCATTTGTGTTTGCCTTTGTCGGTGTTAATTGTGAAGTTCTCAATGGGTTGAGAGAAGATGGGATGTTGGCAAGAATAAAGTAGTCGTACCCATCAATGGTGTTGAATCAGAATGTCCAAAAAAAACTACTAATTTTGACGAGTCATGCTACTGGTGTGTTCACAAGGCAGCTGTTGAAGCCTTGTCAACTTTCAACAAACAATTTGAAGTCTTTTCGATTGATTTTAATAGACAGTGTACGATTTATGTGTTAGCTATAATAAATATTGTGTGTTCTTTGGGTACTTAACCAGGAACATTGAGAAGAAGGGGAAGAACACTGAGATGAAGAAGATTGGAAATGGGTTAATTTTTTTTATGAGTTTTGTTTAGTTTAGTGGGTCGGCTTTGGTTTGGGTTAATTTTTTTTGGATAATTTCAATAAAAATCGGGTAATTTCAACTGATTTGGGGGGTTTTCATTCAAGAAGGGGTATATTTGTTGAGTTTATTAACGACACAAGTAAAAATAACCTATTTTTAAAGGCAGGGGTAAAATCAACAAATAAAACAAAGTTGAGGGGTAATTTTGACCCTTTTCCCTTAAATCAAAGTGTAGTAATAACATTTAATTTGATTTATTAATTTGCTTTTATATACAATTTTTCTTATAATTTATTTACCTCCCTTTTTCTTCAAATTGAGCTCACTTTTTTACCCCAAAAAGACTCTTTTACCCACTTTTCTCTCTCTATTTTTTTTCTGCACATTCTATCCTCTCTCTCACACACACGAATTTTCCCCCATATTAACAAAACATACGTTTGTCAACAATTCTCTTTCATATTTCTTTCAAAAAAAGTAAAATAAAATTCTCTATCATCTAATTTCCTCTTCTAGTTGCTCTTCATGTTTTTATCTTCCGCCTCTCTCTTTCGTAGCTTCTGATTTTTTTTCTAGAATTCGTGATTTATTTTCATATTTGAGATTTTGTAGATTGTAGTAATGTAATTGGCATTCATACATCATATATTATTGGGAAAATTACGCGGATAAGCAAACTTATACTATTTAATTACTCATCATAGCTATAGTTTGCAATAATTACCACTCGCGACTAATATTATACATTAATTACGTGGGCTGACTTCGAGTTTGTATAATTAGTCATGTTTGTATATGTTAATTCGCCAGGATATACAGATAAATATGTATAATATACAATTTTTTAGCCTATATACACATACAATATACCTCTCTCCCACTCTCTGCCCTCTCTCACTCGCCTTACTCCTCCCTCTCTCAATCACACTCGCCTCTCTCCTCACTCCCAATCTCGCTTGCCATTTACACAAATATATATGTATAATATACAGTTATATACATATACAAGTCACCTCTCTCCCACTCTCTGCCCTCTTTCGCTCGACTCTCTCCTCTCTCTCCCAGTATCGCTCGTCTCTCTCCTCCCTCTCCTAGTCTCTCTTGCCATATATACAATTACATATGTATAATATACAATTATCTAACTAATATACATATAAAATTCACCTTTTCCCACTGTTTCCCCCCCCCCCCCCCCCTCTCTCGCCTTTGTCCTCTCTCTCCAGTCTCGCTCGCCTCTCTCCTCCAAATAACATGAAGCTACAAATTGTAATTATCAAACTATAGGTATAGAGAGTAATTAATTATTTTTAAGTGGCTATATGTGAAAGTTTCCTATATTATTTGTTATTTTATACATTCATATTTAATAATTTCAAGATTTCGCATATAATGTTAATAATGCACAAGTGAATACATATTTGGATTTGGTGAATAAAATATCGAGAAAGGAACATTTCAGACGAAGAGAAGAAAGTTGCAAAAATTGTATTCATATTAGTTTTTATTTGTTAATTATTTTCTTTTACTTAATATTTGTATCTTTATTAAGAACATTACATTTTTTTTAGTTTGTAGTCGTTTCAATAGGTATGCCAAGCAGATTTTTATTTTCTAAGTTTAGATGTATCTTTTTTTTCACAATCAATTTGTATTTGTTTAAAAATATTGTATCCTTCCTAAACAAATTGTATTATTTTCATTAGGTATGCTTTTTCCCCCATAATCTTGTATTTCTATTTCTTTCACAATAAATTGTTTTTTTTTCTAAGAATATTGCATCCTTCCTCAATATATTGTATTACTTTTATGCTATTTCCCCCCTAAATCTTGTATTCTTTCACAAATTATATTCATATTTAAGTTAGATTATATTGGAATACAATCATTAATATTTTTGTAGTACAAATAAAAGAAAAATATATTTGAAAAAAATGTTTTCTCAAAATAAAAGACTTTTGGAAAGAATGTTGCACCATAATTCTACATACAAGGTATATGCTGAGAAAAAAATTCATTTGAAAAGTTTATAACAAAAGTGATGAGTGCTCAAGGGCAAGAAGGGTTATATGGACAAAAAATTAATCAGTTTATGGAATTCATATCAAATTTAGGAGGAGATTAACAAAGAATTATTTGGAGAAAAACATAATTTATTTATGAAATTCATATCAATTTAGAGGGAGGGTAAGGAAAACTCAATATTAATACTGACATGTTGTAAAATTTAAGAACAAAAGAATATTATAAAGATGAAGACAAGAATAATATGACACAAGAGGATCAATATGAGATAACTTTCTTTCTTTCAAGTGTTCACCAAATCTTCAAGTGTATACAACATGAACCCTTATGCCTCTATTTATAGTGTAGCATAAAGGCATTCAAAAGGTTAGCCATAAACATGACATTAACATGAATATAATGCAGGAGCTTATGAAAGTGAAAAGTTATAAAAATAATAATTATAAAGGTGGAGGTTACAGAAGTTATGATTATCTTCATAATGGAGGAAAGTAATGGAATAAATTCTTGATGTAGTGGACATCCACAATATATTATTTTACAACACTCCCTCTTGGATGTCCATAGATAATATGCCTCGTTAAAATCTTATTAGAAAAAAACCATGTGGAAAAAATTCCAGTGAAGGAAAAATATTACATATATCTTTAATACACTTGAATTTTTCCTTGTTAATAACCTTATCAGAAAAATCTAATTGGGATAAAAACATGGTTAAAGAAAAGAGTACAACACGTATTTTTCTCCCCGATAAAAAATTTACTTGATATCTCATAAACAATGCATTCCAATCTTGTATCACAATTTTTCAAATATTGATGATGACGATCTTTAGTGAATAAATTTACAATATTATCACTTGAATGCATCTTTAAATTTATATCTCACCATTTTGTTGAAGATCATATGTGAAAAAGACTTTTGGTGAAATATACTTTGTCCTATCTCTTTTGATTGTATCCTCCATTCAATTGAACTTTATATCATTTTTGTATATGGTGGCTGAAATATTCTTTTCAAAAGAAAATCACATATTTCCTGAATATGATAGATCATGATTCCAATCAAACACACTCTCGACTTAATTCATAGATCAATATTATTTTTGCATAATTTAAAGAAGTGGTTACTAATGTGATTTTTTGAATCTTAAGTCATTGTTGTGTCTCCATACGTAAATATTAGTCCATTTGCGATCGAACTTTATACTGATCAAATAAATATTTTTCATGTACATAATCAAATCATTTCAGATTCGACAATTGATCATTTTTGTAACAACCTGAAAATGACTATGCTAAGTAATGCTTCAACGTACCTATAATGCCTGGATTAGATCGGGTTCACACGACTTGTTGCGCGTAGAACCAGACCTCAGAACCTATGCACTAGCCAATCCAACCAACTTGGTGAGTTTGTTGAGCTAGGCAAGGTGAGAACCAATCATGTAGGGCACCGAATTGAAAAGATTCACCAAGATGAATTTTTACCAGACTTAAAAGGAATCTTAGGTTTGGAGGGCCTAGGGGTAAAATGATCTTTTCCAGGCTAGGGGTAGTATTTTAATTATCCTAAGTATTTAATTAATTAATTAATTAATTTAAAGAGGAGGGAAATTCGGGTAGGGTTGGCCGAATTTGACCCTTTTTCGCAAGTTAAGCTTCACCCGGGTTCGATCCTTGGTGGAAGCAATGTTAAATTTATTAATTTATATTAATTAGACGATTTAAGTAAGGGCATAATTAGTAAATTCACCTAAGCCTTTAAAAATCAGATTTTATTAATTTATGAGGAGTCCTAGTTTGACTAATTCCAAAACTAAATCTCCTAATCCTAAGCTACCACTCATTCTCACGTCTCTCTCTACTTCTACCTCACTTGCACGATTATTCTTCAATAAAAGAAAAGAACATAACAGAAAAATAAAGTTCATCAAGAACTTCAACGCTAAAACTCAAAAGCAAATTAAGCTTCAAAACGAAAAGAAAAAATTCAAATTCTCAATGGATTGTGCTTGTGATTTCAGTGGTGAGATGTCGGCTTAGTGGGGGGGGGGGGGGTTTGGCAACACGTAAGAACATCTTTGAATGACTTCAGGTATGAATTTTCTTCCCTCTTAGTTCCTTTCCCAAGAGACCCTTAAAGTTCAGTCTATTCATGTCACGACCCAAAACCGGATCGCGACTGGCACCCACACTTACCCTCCTATGTGAGCGAACCAACCAATCTAAACCTTAACATTTCGAACATAATAAATAGAAAACAATGCGGAAGACTTAAAACTCATTAACAAAATCAATAATCAACTTCTATAACTCAAAACTTATCATTATCCCCAAAATCTGGAAGTCATCATCACAAGAACATCTATGATCAAATTACTAAACTAAGAGTATTCTAAAAGCTAAAACAAGTAAAAGCTAGTCCATGCCGGAACTTCAAGGCATCAAGACATGAGGAAGAAGATCCAGTCCAAGCTAGAAGCATTAGCTCACCCTGAAGATCCGATGTGACGAAGACTGGCTAGAATTGCGGTTGAGTTGAAGATGACGGTACGTTTGCTACACTCCACAAATAAACAAGAAGAAAACATAAAAGTAGGGGGTCAGTACAAACACAAGTACTGAGTAGGTATCATCGGCCAACTCAAAATAGAAAACAGTATATATCAGGTAACATCATAAAATCAACTATGATACTCAACATGTAGCAACAGCAAGTACTATATCATTAACAATTACTGTCAAGTTCACACATGAGGACTCAAGCCTCAATACCATACTCATTTGGGA
This sequence comes from Solanum lycopersicum, assembly GCF_036512215.1. Classification (NCBI taxonomy): domain Eukaryota; kingdom Viridiplantae; phylum Streptophyta; class Magnoliopsida; order Solanales; family Solanaceae; genus Solanum; species Solanum lycopersicum. The sequence continues at coordinate 40,699,416 of NC_090803.1, forward strand.
ATTATGTTCATTAGATTGAGTATATTAACATCTTTCAAGGTTCATTATCTTTATTTCTCTTGTGTCGGTACGTGACACTCCGCTCCCTCATATTCATTAATCCTCTTGTGTCGGTACGTGACACTCCGATCCCCTACTACTATGTGTCGGAACGTGACACTCCCATCCCCTAAATCTACGTGTCGGTTCGTGACACCCGATCCCCTAAATCTACGTGGTTCGTACCACCCGATCCCCTAAATCTACGTGTCGGTTCGTGACACCCGATCCCCTAAATCTACGTATCGGTTCGTGACACCCGATCCCCTAAATCTACGTGTCGGTTCGTGACACCCGATCCCCTAAATCTACGTGTCGGTTCATGACACCCGATCCCCTAATCTCCTTCTATCAATTCATCAAGCCTTCTTTCTTACCAAGGCATCATCAATCTCATTATTTTAGTTCATCACGTCTTCTTTTATACCAAGGCCTCATCATTAACAAAGAGATTAGGGTTTTGCAAGATTTGGGATTCAATAACTTCATCATGCTTATATAATCACAATTATATAATTACATTCATGCAAGCATACAATTAAGCACATAGCAGGGTTTACAATATTATCAATACATATCATTCGCTATTAAGAGTTTACTACAAATATCGTAAGAGAAACCATAACCTACCTCCACCGAAGATTAGTGATCAAGCAAGCAAATTTTCTCCAAAGCTTTGTGCTTTCCCCTTCTCGATCGACCCTCTCTCTCTCTCTCTTCTTGTTCTTTCTATTTTCTTTATTCAAACCCTCTTTCTTTTACCCTAATTAGCATATAATTAAGAATAAAAGATGGCAAATATAACCCACTAATTAACTTAAGGTTACCTCTTTTAACCCCCAAGTGATTAAACTTATTAACATTAACCCACTAACTTTATAATTAAAGCAGGAATAGTCAAAAACGTCCCTTAAAACGTATAAAGAAATCCGACCCAGACTGGGATTACGCAACCTGCGACGGCCCATCGTGACTGCGACGGTCCATCCTGCAGGTCGTCGCAAGGTTCAGAGACTGGATTTCCACTGAAGACTCTGTGACGGTCCGTCACACATGTGACGGTCCGTCCTGCCATTTCGTTACGAAGTTCAGAGAGTCGATTTTCAGTACCCAATTTCAGATTTTCTAAGTGTTTTGAAACGAGACCCTGCGACGGTCCGTCGTGCCCATGACGGTCCGTCGTGGGTTCCGTCGTCTCAGTCTGTTTTTCCAGAAATAAAATCTGCTGCTCAAAACGACTAAACAGGTCGTTACAATTCACAATCGAAAACTAAGGTTGTCTCTGTTGCATGCCTCTGTCATTAGATTCTTTGAAAGATTCAAGTATCCGTTGGTATGATTTCTGGTAGATGATTTTACGGCTGGTTGTAATTACGTGTTTGAATGTGTATTCGAAATTATATAGAAATGAAAGAGGTGTTCCGAAAATGTGAAGTTCGTTAACTTGTTTGTGCATGTGCGTGGTTAATTAGACACGGTTTGAAGCTTGATATTGACATGTTAAAATGTTATAAATTATGTGTGTACGAATATGCTAAAAACGTGATGTTCATATGAGTTCAAAGTTGCTGAATTGAATGATAATTCTTGACTAAAAATGCACCTAAGGATCTCCCTAAAAACTACTTGAAATTTCTTAATGTTTAGCATAAAAGAGGGTGAGCAAATGGAATGCAAAAAGGAAATCAAATTTCCAGCTTTTTGGAAATTTGGTTTCAGCCAGCTTACTATAAAAAAAATTATATTTAATTTTTTTACAAAAATGCATGAGGTCCGTGGGGATTGAACCCGAGACCTCACCATATACAAGTTATAAAAAATTAAATAATAAAATGAGATATGTGGGGATCGAACCCACAACCTCTTGGTCGAATGAAAAAAATAAGGAGCAAATATAAATAAAAATAGGGTGAGGTTGTGGGGTTTTGATCCCACACCCTCTTAATCTAAACGAATAAATCAAGTAGAAAAAGAAAAAGAAAAGAATGTGGGCGTGGGGATTCGATCTTGGGTCTCCCAGGACGAAATATTTAAGACAAAAAAATCAAGAAAAAGAAAGAAAGGAAGTGTAGGTGTGGGGAATGGATCTTGGGTTCCCTAGCCAAGAATTTTATGTCAACAAAACTTATAAAGAAAACTAAGTGTTATACAAGGGATTTGAAATAGGGTTCCCTTGCCCAATTCTGTATTGACACATAAGTCGTACGTGAATAAATGATTAAATGAATGCTGCCTTTAAGGATCGAAACTGAGATCTTGGCATACTTAAAGATGAATAAGTCTTGTACCACATAACCATGGATAAGTATGAGTCACTTAGACAAATTACGAATGAAGCCTCATGGCTTGTGTGTGTGGACTCATAAGTCCAGCATACATTTATAAAGTAAGTGAACCCAAGATGTTATGTGATGAATGATGTGACCCCAGAAGGGTTAAGTAAGAGTGTGAAACACACTAAAAGGTCAAGTGCATTGGCATATGATGAAATGTACATTCACGTAAAAGGGGTGAGTAATTATGAAGGGCAAATGTGCTAAGGCTAATGAATGTTGTGACAATATGATAAGAGGATAATGTGAAATATGAGAGCAATCTCAAATGAGCCTAGGTAAATGTTACCAAAACGTACTCACCTATGAGAGTGTAAAGTTAATGAAGAGACTAGTCTCTATGAACACTCTAATGAAAGTATTGAGGTTAATATATACTTAATACTAATGATGAAATGAGAAATCATCTAATGAGCTATGATGTCCTCATGCTAGAAGCCAGCTTGTATGATGTATGAGATGAATGTAATGGAACTTTATACTGAGCACTGAGGCTAGCTATGAGTGGTGATTCCTTCTTTCGGTAAAGCAAAGGTTCGTGTAATTCTCATGAGATGAGACTTTCCGTCCAGACGGGTATAGGTTTCCTTATATATCCTAGTCTTTGAACCTATGCAGCCAACATAGGGATCAAGCAGGGTTCAACTCCCTATATACGCTAGCATGTTTTGGTTTCACTTTGGCCAGTGATTCCACCTCTTTTATGTGTAGGGTAGACACTGGATTTCGTGATGCTCACATGATCGATGTCGGTTATAGTTATAGTTCCCAAAGAAAGAATAATGCTAGCCTCATGTAATGCATACAATGAAATGAACGATACCAAAGGTGTTTGGGTAGGATAATTAAGAGTTGAACTAGACTTATGTAATGACACTAGGTCATTCTTAGTCATTGCACAGTCAACCCAATGAGAGTCTTAAACTACATCCTAGGTATAACTGGTATTTACACTAGCCTATGAATGAAATGAAATAAAGTACGTACGAATGAATGAAGTAGACTCTTTGTTTAATAAAGAAGGCTCCCTAGTTGAGGTCCCATACGTTGAGCCCTCATTTTGGAAAGTCCTAATGTTAAGTCCATGGTTCCAGGGTCTCATGGCATATGAACGAATGAAATGAAATATGATATGTGCTATCTAGAATATGTTATGTGCTATATGCAATATGTTATGTGTTGTGTGCAATATGATACGTATGATGATGCATGTTACTCTCATGGCATGACTTTTCTAATTCGATTTTGGCAAGTCCACTGACTTGAATTTCCATAACTCATATCGTTAGGAGAGAGCTATTCTAAATCATGCATGTCCGTGGTGTGTGCTTGCATATACCCATACTTAGTACAAGTGTGTACTAATTCTATATATTTATCTACTTTAGGTACAGTGAAGATGGATTTTAGAGCTTACGAGTCGACGCAGAAGTTATCCGGACGTGGAGATTTCATCCGGATTTGGTAGGCCCTCATGCTTTCGAGGATGCTTACTTATTTGTTCTAGCGTAGACGTAGGCATGAGCTAGTGGAGTGTGTTCCACTAGCATTTCTTTCATATTTACTTTCAGACATTCTATTGGTGCCATTTTGGCAACTCTATATTTATGACTATATCTTTCATTTGATTATCTTGATTTAGATGGTTGTTGTGAACGCTTATGAGTTTATGTAAATAGTATTATGCGAGATCAATGTTTTCCAATATTTTAAGTAAACAAAAGTTCAAATTTTCTGCTAAAATTAACTTAGATGAAGTTACGACGACGTATGTAGGCTTGTCTGTGACCTCTGAGAGGTCAACGACGCCAGTCTCGTCTGGGGTCTAGATTTCGATCGTGACTACTTCAATTTTATTGAAGCTCGTCTGTTCTTCTGAAACAAAATCACGCATCTTTTATGTGTTGAGTCACTTACTTTGTTAGAATCTTGTCATAACTTGAATGATACTATGGAAATATTTTTTACATAACTTTCGTTATGTATATCAAATAATCTTCTAACATTTGCATAACCAACAATCTGTAAGTGCACCAATTGTACTAGCACATGATATTTCAAATCATTTTGATGAGATAAAAAAGATACTTTTTCCATGTTAAGCAACCTCAAAATCATTGGATTTTCAATGGAATTGCTTTAAGACCTTTTAAAGTCCTCAGGGGTTTTCATATAACCTTCATTGTCAAGTAGATATAATAATGATTCATTATGCATATTCAAGTATTTCATCTATTTTCAGAACGTAATAAGTCTTATTGCTACCATTGGAGAATATATCTCTAGTTAACAATGTCAAAATTCTTTCGAAAACCCTTTATGTTCCAAGCACAAACCACACTTTATATCTTATAGTTATACTTTCGTACAATGATTCATTTGTACCACATTGACATTATATTTTGATCTATGAATTATAAAATAAAAAACATCACTTTTCTAAGTGAAATAAAATATGCTTGAATAGTGCCAATTATTTATATGTACAAACTATATGACAAATTCAAGTTTAAGATTCTCGTAACTAGTTATAGCATTGAGACCTACTTCCTATCAAAGATACTATCGACGGTCATTTTGGTATTGATTCCAATACGACATAACTTATCGAGATCTCTTTATTTTTCATCATTTTCAGGTACCTGAACCTTTGTCAAGGTTTTATGAATTGTTATGTCATATTGTTCTTTCAAAACACTTACCTCATTACCATGAGAATTTTGATAATTTGCTCGTCTCATTCCTCAAGGAATTTCACATTTGGAATCGTTTAGTTAGTCACGCTTTTGGCGCACGATAAACTCTGTCCTTTAAGAACTATTTATTAAAGCACTTGCAGCCTAATTAAAATATTTGGTCAACAAATACATCTGACAAATTATTTGTAACATTTTGCAAATGATTGTCTCTTGAAATTCAACCTAAATTTTGTGTTGCCACATAACAACATTTATTTTGAACATGACCTCAACCTTTGTAGAAAAGATTTATTTATTTCTTTTGTCCTCCAATAGTTCATAGTAAATATACCACAATATTTGTGTAGTACTCAAAGAATATGACCAAAATGACCACTAATGTCAAAATATCTCAAACCTCCTGTAGATGTGAGATGTGATATTTATCCAACCATACATGAACATGTCCTTATTCAAACGAACTCAAGTCACATTCTCTTCAATAAATGACCATCACCATTTGTACATACATGCTTCATAAGTTTTTATTAGTCATACTTTGACATTATCAAATTTATTTGACCCACCTGAACATCATTATAAAAGTACTAAATGTACTATCATTTTGTATTACTTTATTTTGACAGAGGATTTACAAAACTTTCAAATTAGGTTGCACGAACTAAATGTGCCCAGTAACCTTCCATATAACTTTAATGGCCAAATATTACCTTCACATTTGAAGGACCATCTTAAGAACACATAATGTTCTTTCTTTTAGTTAACACAATTATGACCATTACATTTTACCATACCCATATTCATACATTCAACCACTTGTCATTTTTAGACATAATATGCACTGCTACCACGTTCACATAAGAGAATAGAGCAAATTAATTGGCAAATTTCATGATTTTTAGTAACAAGTATATAACTTTATGTTAGTCATCATCATATCATCACTATAGTGCATTAGGACTTAAACTCAATTCCTTACCCATAAAAAAGATGCTTTTGATCATAAATCAATGAGACATGAACCCAACTTCTTATTATCATGGTGTACCAAGACTTTACTCGATGCTCTACCCACTTGGTGCGGTTAAACTTAAATTCATTGTCTTACCCTTAATCAATGTCTTAATAAACCAAATATATTACCAAAATATAAATATTGAATACCATGAAATATAATTTGAATTTCACTTAAAATTGAATAAAAATGAAACTAATTAATTAGAACAACATGTTGCCATATAGAAATCACAAGTTTAAATAAATTAAAACATTTTAATAGTCTATCTCAATATTGCTATGAAGATTATCATAATTTACTAACCATTTTAAAATAACAACAAAACAAGTTTTATTAGTAAAAATAATATATATGATATGAAGTATACCTTACATGAAGATAATTCCTAAAAATCAAGTAGTACCTACCATTGATTCTTGACAAAGAATGAATAACTCGTGCTGATACATGTTGTAAAACTTAAGAACAAAAGAATAATATAAAGATGAATACAAGAAGAATATGACACTAGAGGAACAATATGTGATAACTTTGTTTCTTTTAAGTGTTCATCAAATCTTCAAGTTCAATATGAACTCGTATGCCTCTATTTATAGTGTAGCATATAAGCGTACAAAATGTTAGTCATAAACATGACATTAACATGAATATAATGGAGGAGGTTATGGAAGTGAAATGTTACAAGAATAATGATTATAAAGGTGGAGATTATGTAGGTTATGCTTATCTTTATAATGAAGGAAAGTAATGGAGTAACTTCTTAATATAGTGGACATCCACAATATATTATTTTATGACAATAATTTTTTCAACTTCTTTGCTCTATTAATTCCTTTCTTTCTTTTATTTTTTCTTAATAGCATTATTCTGTTTTTTCTATCTCTATATATATTAGTATATAAGAAATGGAATAGCACACAGCTGGCCGTCAACATGGCTGCTTCAGCTATGTGCTTTCCTTATAAGTGCATCTTGGCTTATTGGCCAAAGGTTAACTTTTCTTCTTCAAGGTCCCAGGCTCAAACTTAGGTGACAACCTTTTCTTTAATTTCACTTTTGAATTTCTTCCACCTTTAATTTTATGTAAATATTAATATTAATAATTAAAATTTAATTATTTATGTATTATTGTATAATTTTTTGGAAATATAAAATCTTTTTTAGCTAAAACTTTTAAATTGATATAATATTTGTTTCTCTATCAACGTACTTGTTTCTTGACGGGAGACTATCTCTATAATTTTAACTTATAGCAATGTCAATTTCTATCATTTTCGTTGCAAATATTTACAGAAAGTTATCATTATTATGAAATGATAATATTTCATTTTACTTACTTCAATATTTCTAATAAAACTTACTAAAATATAAAATTAATTATTATTATTATTATTATTATCAAATGAAAATATTTCATTTTACTTACTTTGATATTTTCTAATAAACTTATTAAATTTTTACTTATTTAATTATGTTTAGCCATCCCTGTGCAATTAATTATTTTACTTACTTTAATACTTTATAATAAAACTTACTAATTACTTACCAAAATAATAAATAAAATGAATTAAGTGATAATTTAATTTAAAAATCCTAATAATATTGATAAACAAAATAGTACTGAGAAAAAATACGAGGAACAACTTATTCAAATTACTTTAATACTTAATTAAATTAAATTAATTTCACTGTCAACACATATAAATTTAAGGGAAATTTTAACTCATGCTCATTAACACGATTTGAAAATAGTAAAAATTTTCTTTTTGAATTTTTAGAAAAAAGTTTGACTAACTAAATCATAAAGATTTTCATAATATAAAATATATTTTAAATATTTCACATATATTATTGAGCCCGTGGACAGCACGGGCTATCTTTTACTTGTATTTGGAAAATTACATAAATATGTAATATTAAAAAAATATTTTTCATGTATGTCAATATAATTTTTTAAACTAAATAAACAATCTTTAGAATTAAAAAAACTGCATATCTACCTTCGCCTTTTTTTTTTTCTCTTCCTCCTTTTTTTTCCTTCTTCATTGTCTCTTCCTTCCTGTATCATCCTTTTTTTTATTCTTCTTCTTTTTTTTTGAATTTTTTATTTTGAATAATTATTTTAAATCAGTCTTTGTTTATATTTCACTAGTTATATCTAAAAACGCAACGACAAGAAATAGAAAAACCAAAAAAATATACAATATCAGGTTTTCAAATAGAAATTTCAAATAATTAAAATTATAGAAACAAGAATTCAATATTGATGGTTATTATAGAGATTCAAATTTTGAATTAATTGTTGGAATTTTACGAATTTGTGATTAGTTTGGATAGATTATTTCTATAAGTAATTGTCGTTTAGAGTTTATAGCACAATTTTAAGAGGGTTTGATTTAGTTTAGAATTGATTTTAGGAGAAATATTAGATTGAAACTCAAAAAAGGTGAAGTTTATGGAACGGTATCGCGATTGTATTAAAGTTTTATTACATATGTTTCATAATTGCACTAAAATTGTATTAAATTCACGAATAATAAATTTATAATACATTATAAAAACTTCACTCTTTTTTCGTGATATCAACCAAAATAATTTAAGTAACACATTTTTAATATATTTATAACATCTGCACAATACATTTGTAATACATATTGCAAACGTCACTCATGTTCTTGGTGATACAAACTAAAAGAATTTATAAGACACATATGATACATGTTTTATTTATGAATAATACAAGTTTAATTCTATCTATAGATTATTGTTTTGTCTTTCGTTAGTTAAGTTTTTCATTATTGTTAATTTTCTCTTCTAATTCAACTTTAAAATGTGTGTAATTCATTCTTTATTCAAGTTTAATTCATTTGACAGTTTATCACATTTCTTTATTTGTTACAATTAGATTACTTATCTAATTAGTTATTGATACAAGTTCATTTAGTTTACGAATCATTGACTGCTCTTTGGTTTGCGATTAGTTTGGGTAGCAGTTCCTACAAATAGTTTAAAATATCGTTTGGAGTTTATATCTCAATTTTAAGAGAGTTTGGTTAACTTTAGAATTGATTTTAGGAAAATTATTAGATTGAAGCCAGAAAAGGATGAAGTTTACGGAATTATATCACATTTGTATTAAAGTTGTATTAGATATGTTTCATAATTGATTACAATTGTATTAAAATCATGAACAATACATCCTACATTTATAATACATATTGCAAACTTCACTCCCTTTTTAATGATATCAACTAAAATGATTTAGGCAACACACATATAATATATGACAATTCATTTTAATACATATTGCAAAAATCACTCACATTCTTAGTGATACATATAAAAAGTAATTTATAAGACACATATAATACATATTTTATTCAAGAATAATACATTTATAATATGTATTGCACACTTCACTTTTTATTTACGGATACCAACAAGAATAATTTATGTAACACACTAATAATACATTTATAAGACATGCACAATAGATTTTTAATACATATTGCAACCATCACTTATTTTTTAGTGATAAAAGCAAAAATAATTTATAAGATATATATGGTATAAGTTTTATTCATGAATAATATTAGTTTAATTCAGTTTATAGATCGTTGACTTGTCTTTTGTAAGTTTCGTTTTTCATTCATTCTTAATCTCTTCTAATTCAATTTTAATATTGTGTAATACAATTTTAAGGCAATAGAATTTATTTTGCAATTTTTTGATTTATTTGTTATTATTGGATTACTTGTTTAATTCATTATTAATACAAGTTTAATTTACTCTATAGATCATTGTGTGTAATATATTTTTAATTCAACTTTGATATGTGTGTAATACATTTTTAGTTCAAGTTTAATTCATTTTGCAATTTGTTATGTCTCTTTATTTGTTGGTATTAAATTATTTGTTTAATTAATTAACTATTGATACAAATTTTATTCATTCTACGAGAAACAAAAGAAAAAACAAGAAAGAGTGAGAGATAGCGCAGCTGCAAAGAGAAAGCAAAAAATAAAAAAATAAAGTAAGAGAGAAAGTTATACAAAAAGAAAGGAACAAGAGAAAGAGAGAAGAATTAAAAAGCTGAGAGTAGAGCAGTCAATATGGGCTAGCCCACCCCATCCGGTCTAACCCATACAGGCTTTAACATTTTACGGGCCAGGCCGGACTAACCCATTTTTAGTGTGGGCCAGAAAATGGTGGGCCCAGCCCATAAGTACGTGGGCTACAGGCTTACCGGGTTAGCCCACTTTTTAAAAAAATATATTTTTTATATAATTATTAAATTAAATTATAAATTATAATTTGAAAATATTATCATAAATATCGACAAAATAATATTACATTATGTTAGGCCTCATTTGTTTGCACTTAATGGGTTTGAATCTTAATCATTCAGATTTGCTTCATTAAGTGTGTTTATTTTAAATAAATGAATCTTAATTATTCAGATTCAGTTTATTAAATTCGTTTATTTTAATTTCTTATAATCCTCTTAATAGGTATGGATATATCTGAATGAATCAGATCTGTAACACACCCTTAACACTATTCAGACTATAAAATAAGACTCTTATTTTAATTTAACTAAATCACAACAACTCATAAAAGTTGTTTGCTTATTTAATTAATATTAATACATGCTTTCCATTATAATTTTCTTTATTCATATTAACTTAATATACATCTTTTACTTTCATAAATTAAGCAATATATTTGAATTGATAAGCATTCCCATGATATAATATGTAGCACGATTTCAAAAAATAAGAAAGTATTAGTTATTTGATCGATAACAATAATAAATTTCTACAATAAAATAAAATAAAATATCTTTCTATATATATTTACTACTCTATATAAACTAATTTAAATTGCATTATATTAGATTCTCAAAGTATGTGAGTGCAAAAAATACTCATATTAATGATGTAACTTGATGTTGAGTTCTTAAAAGATAAATCATATTACCTTGTTACAGTAAAAATGTTCAAAATAGTAATTTATATGAAAAAAATATTCTGCTAACAAGATTTTTATAATATTTTATTGATACAATGTTTTATTTCATATGTACATTCAGATATTAAAAACAAACTGTCCCAATAATTTAATGTTCAAATTGAGAGACAATATTTTAATATTCAGATGTTTATTCAGATTTACACATCTAGATCTTAATGCACATCTTAATATTTAAATATATATTCAAATTCAGACGTCTTAATCTTAATGGAAATAAATGAGACCTTAATTTCACTACTTATTAATCAAATTCACAAATAAAATTATCTTTATAATATTTAGGGAAAATGCACAAGTACCCCCTAGACTATGACCGAAATTCCAAAGACACACCTTACTAAGGTCGTATTACCCCCCCCCCCTGAAATTATTTTTTTGTAATTTTGTGTACCTCTTGGCTTACGTGGCATCCAAATATCTCCGACGCATCTCAATTGCATGGAGTCACATAGACTGTCACATAAGACAAAATGTGTATAAATTACAAAAAAAAAAAAAATAGTTCAGCTAGTAATAGTATCTTAGTTTAGTTAAGTTGTCTTTTGGATTTTGGTCATAGTCTAAGGGGTACTTGTGCATTTTCCTTAATATTTTATTAAGTTTTTTTTTAACTAAAAATATAAATATCTAAATAGAAATATTAACCTAATTGTTTTGATTTTGGACTCTCATTATTTTTAAATTTTAATATTATATTACATTTTTTAATTAATTTTTATTGGCCCACGGGCCGACTCTATCGATATTTCTCAAGCCCCCCATATGAGCAGACTTATTCAGGTTGGCTAAAAAGCCTTTTTCTTAAATGGACTCCAAAAATCTTAGTCCAGCCTTATTAAATTCCGAATTAGGCCAGGCCAGCCCAACAGACCTAGCCCATATTGACGGCTCTAGCTGAGAGAAAAGAAAAAGAGAAAGAGGCGAGAGAAGAAAAATTTAATAAATATATAGTTTTATTTTATATTATTATAAATGACAATATTGTTTAAAGAGTATATCTAAAACAACTAATTTTCTTTTTAAAAGGGATCCTCTTAAGTAATTAATTCTATTTTGAATAATGGTCAGTGACACAATTGAGTTTTGCCAAATGTCCAAATAGTATTACTAGTTAGGATCATTTCATTATTCGTGGCTACTAAAATAATTATTTTTTAAAAAAAATAATTTATTTAAGAAAAATACAAAAATAGGATATAATTTGTAAAATGTTTTAAAATATAAATTTAAATATTAAAATTACACGTTATTTTTGTATTTATTAATTGTTAGAATTTCACCTCGAAGGGGATATTTTTATGTATATTGGATTATAGTGAGTATGCCCATTATTATTGGATTTATCAATCCTCTAATTTATTCATATAAAAATAATAAAATGAATAAAAAGCAAGCAAAGAGCTATTATGAGGTATTTCTAATTAGCTATTGAAAAACTAATAGATAATACTTGCCGGTGCAACATTTTAAAATAAAATATTTATTAATTTTCTTTTTTGTAGTTTTTTCTAAGCTTTTTCTGATGAAAGATTTACTTTAAAATTATATTTAAGATAGTCATATGTAATTGTAGTCATCATCAATGCTATTGATCTCTCCTACCACATTTTTTTGCTGCTAAAAAGCCCGAAGACCAAATTTTTATTAATCAAAAGAGCATCCGTAAACAAAAATATAATTTACATATATCTCATAGTGTTAAGATCTAATTATATTATTTTCCTATTATTTTTTAAGTTACAAAAGTCCCTTAAAATTTATAGATTTCGGATATGTCACTAGACTTTAAGATACATTAACAGACAACCAGATACATAAACAAACATCTGGATACATAGGTGAGGGATGTATCTGAGAGGGGATAGGATACCTGTTCGAATGTATGCGTCCACATATTGATGGAACCATGTTCTCAATGCAGTAATGTCAGACAGTAAAGAACAAATGCAAAAACATAAAGATTGACAAGCAACGTTACGTGGGAACCTCCTTGCTCAAGGGAGGAAAACCACGAATTTTTTTCAACAGAACATTTCAAACCGCTTTCACTAATATTCAACAAACAAAAGTAAAAGCCGGCTACAACACAAGATTAGCCTGCTAATCTCCCCACTAAGTAATACTCCCTATCACTTAGCTGAGCTTGAGCAGATACAACATTGCGCTTTATACTAATCCTACCTAATTAATATAGATTTAGAGTAAGAACCTAAGTACCCTTAACCTAGCCTTTACAATGATTCACCCAGGTTTGAAATGTTTCTTCTCACAGATGAAACGAATCATACAATATAAGAACAATTACAAGCAAACAGATGCAACTGGTACAATAAGCAACAGAAACACTTCTATCAGGTCCCTTGCTGTTCTTAAAGTTTGAAATTCTCTCTTTGGATGAATGAGTAAATATTGTTGTTGTTTGCTTGATATATACCATGAAGAGTTATTACCCATCAAACAAACAACCTCGTCGCTTCTGATTGGTGAAGTACTCTACATTTCACCAACTTTTTGACGCGGACAACTTTTACAACTGTAAAACACTTTGAAAATCGGATGAGTATTCGTACTTTGCAGAGGACCAGGTCCCTGAACTTGGGAGGCGATCATCAAAACATCTAAGAGCATAAACACTTATCAATTTTCACCTTTTTTATGATGACAAATAACCTGCATAACTCCTCACGTGAGTGTACAATCATTCATTCATATGGTCATAAACAATAAGCATAAGAATTTTGTTTGTCAAATCTTGAGTTAGTGTTATGTCCTAAGAGATTATCTCAAAATGAACACAAACTCTTCCGGATCGCCCATTGGCTGAGCCTGCCTCTCTAGAAGGATGTGCACCTATCACATCAGAGGTGACACCCTTTTAGACAATTGTCTTGTCGTCCTTTCACATACACAGTCTTGCAGGGAGAAGACGTCTTGGATCTCTATGCATTTGAATGAATTAATTAATTTCTTATTTGTCATGTTGACTAAGTCAACCATAAAAAGTTATTGACTGTTGGACAAACACCCTCGTCTATTCTGATTGGGGTAGTGCGCTGACGCCTCACCAACCTATGACATGACAACTTTAAAGTTGTACCCCATTATAAATATGCACAAGAGAACTTAGCTAGGGACCATTTCCCTTCATTTGTGAGGATCATCAAAACACCTAAAATATAATAATAGCACAAATACATCAAATACATAGGTGAGGGATGTATCAAAGATGGGAGGGATGCATTTGAGAGGGGATAAAAAATGTAGCAACGAGAATATAATGATATATATGAGAGAGAATTTTTGAATCTTTTTAAAAGGTATGAAATTTTAATAGGTAAATAATATATCTATTTAGGTAATTTTTCTTAAAAAAATAGGGCAGAGGCCCAAAATGAGAAAAGAAAACGTCAAAAAAAAAAGGTCCCAACCCAAATAAAACTAAGAAATAACAAAAAGCTATGCAAAAAACAAACAATCAAAGTCTTTTAAGATCACTCTTCAAATATGCATCGGAGAAGAAAGAATTTTGGTTGGAACCGGGAGATACTTGGATCGACAACAACGAAAACTTGATCTTGTAATTATTTTAGTCTAGAAACTTCTTTCCTTCAAACTCAATTAAGATTTCACCAAAGACGCTTAAAGTTTCCTGAGTCAAAGTCGCGCCTGGAAATTTTGTTGTTGGGGGCGAGAAACTTGTGGGGCAGGCCACCGCCATTGTTGGTGCGAAGAAGGCCGAACATATGCATGAGTATTGAGAACTGCATATTGGGACGGGTAATAATGCTGAGGAGAATTATATTGTTCTTGTTGGACTTGACCATAAGGATTGTTCATGCCCATTTGAACACCTCTTGATCCAGATGCCGTCATGGACCCTTCCTCCTTTTTTCGATTGGTAAATTTGCCGGATCCACTTTGTATTGCTTGTGTGGTAGCTCTAATGGCTGCTTGACTCACAATCTTACCCGACTTTATGCCATTCTCTACCATTTCTCCGATCTGAATCGCTTCGGCGAAAGGCTTGCCCATTGCGGCGAGAAGATAATGAAAGTAGTCAGGTTCTTGAGCCTGGAGAAAAACATCAATTAACTCGTAGTCTTCATCGGTGGTTTGACTCTAGCCGCCTGCTTCCTCCATCTTATGGCATATTTCCTAAAACTTTCTGATGGTTTTTTTTTCATTAGCTAGGGAATTGCGATCTGGAATAATATCGATATTGTATTGAAATTGTTGAAAAAAATCTTGTGTCATATCATCCCAAACGTGCCAATGAGAAATGTCCTGATCGATAAACCATTCTGATGCTACGCCCGTTAAACTCTCTCCAAAGTAAGCCATGAGAAGTTCTTCTTTTTCTCTGGCTCCTCTCAACTGATTACAGAATCTTCTCAAATGAGCCACTGGATCGCCATGACCATTATATTTATCAAACATTTAACTTTTGAACCCTAGAGGCAAGTGAACATCTGGAAACATGCATAAGTCCTTAAATGAGACACTTTTGTGTCCTCCCAGACCTTGCGTATTCCTTATGTTTTGTTCAGAACTCCTCATTTTCCTTGCAATTTCTTCATGTTCCTCATTCTTAATGTTTTTCTCAACTTCAAAGGGAAAACTGTATTGGTGGTGGTAAGAGTTATGAACATTAAAAGTGAATTTAGGGGCATGACCTTGGCCATATTGATCTTTGAGTATAGGGTCATCATTGGATTTTTGTACCAGTGTCGGTTGAGGAATTGTATTAGTTTGGACAGTAGGCATGAAAAGTGGATTATTCACCATTGATGGTTTTAACGGGTTTACTGAGGAAGTTTCGGCAGTATTGGATGTGTTAATGTAGGGTCCAAACCCAGGTGGATAAACCGGGTCACTTGTTGAGACTTGGATGGGGAATGGCGTATTCACATTCAAATATTCTTGAATTGAAGGTGGGGGACCTTGCTCATTCATCCAAGCTTCGTACATTTCGGTTATCTGTTGTCTTAACATTTTCACCTCTTCTATAGGTACCGATTCTTGCACAACCATTTGGGTTTGTGTGTCGTCATTTTTCGACTCTGTTTCGTCTTTACGTGTAATTTATTCTTTCCCTTTTGATCTTATGTTATATTGATGAAATGCAGCTCTCCTCACAAACCAACCACCTTTTGAACTCTCTAAATTCTCATATATATATATAGAGATATTAAATTCACGTTGTATGTTATGCACCTAGATTTTCATATGTCTATAATGTGTTTTGGAAGATTTTTATGTTTCATCCCGACTTTGGACGACTTGCTTATGTCATTTGGTCCCCTACTTTACTTACTTGAATAATTTGAATGCATTTTGATCGAACCTATTAAAGGTTGCCTACGTATCTTGTTTGAACATGAATCAGATCATTACGTAGCTCATGTGGATAAATTTCTTTCAAAAGAAAAATACTACATTTGTTTAACTTTAAAATGAAAATACCATTCCAATCAAAATGATCAAAATAAAAACATCAAAGTTCTTAATATTAAAACAAAATTTTACGAACTAAAAAGAAAAAAAATCCATCTCCGACATTTCTTGATCTTCAGTTGCCCCCTAGGCTAGAGTAGACCTTGAACAAAGCTTTCGGCAGATGTGAGGCTAATGCACGCGCCTCTCGACCCAGGCTCTCATCACTTCGATGGAGATGACCACCATAAACATCAATCAAGCTCTCTGTCAACTTAAGCACTTGTCCTTTCGCCTCCTCCATACTCTCGTGACAATTCTGCTACCATTCTTCAGTAGTGACAACTGCATCACTCAGATGCTCTTCATGTGCTTGAAGATCTTCAATTCGGTTATGAAATTCTTCACGCTCTTCTATCCATTGATTTCTTTCGGTAGTCATTTCTGCTTGGTACAATATGCAACGGTTTGCGATGCCCCTTTCTCGTCCTATAGAAGTTTTTAATTGATTTTGTAACCTAGCTTGCACATGTATTAATGGGCTCTTTTCTTTCTTATATTCTTCCTCCTGTTGCTCCATAGCACATGTGACAATTCCCAAATCTTCATGTAGGGTTCGAATAGTAGATAGATGCTTCTTTTCAACCCTTTTTCAATCAATGTAACTCTTTCCTCAAATATTGCATCACGTCGAGCCAACTTTTCTTTAACATTTCTTAGGTCATTTCTTAGGATATCTAAAGTAGACCTATAATTTCTTTCACCTCGAGTCGGGCATGCTTGATTCTTACTCCAATTTCCTCTTCTCGATCTATGATTTCTCGCGTTGATCCTTCGGGCATTATTTTGAGAGGGGATTGATCAAAGAACCAATGGAGGTATAAGGGGTCAACTTCTCCTTCAACACGATCATCAATCATCGCTTTCGAACTTAAAGTTCGACTACCACCCCAAAACTTTTGAGCTTCTGATTCTCGATCTCGATCTTCAATGCTACTTCCTACACAAAATTTTGTGTATCCTCGACTTTAGGTAAAATTTGTTTTTGTCCTAGTTGGCGTAGAAATCGGAGGGGTATGTATGGTTGGAACACGCGAAGGTCTGTCAGAACGAAGAATAGACGATAGGAAGACGTAACAATTACCTCGCTAGCAGGAAACCAATGATAGTTCAATGTAATTTTAGATGTCGTCAATTTAAGAAGATAATGTCTCCATGCTTTGACACGTTTTGGAAATTTGTCTTCTAATTCTTTCATCCTTTCCGGGTGGCTCAAAATATAATTCGTCTAATCGGATTTGAAATCTGTCGCAAAATGATGGCGATATAGGTGCTCTAAAAATCACATTTAAAATGCTACAACCTTCAAAAAAATCTCCCCCCTCTCTACATTTAGTCAAAGCACGATAAATATCAGCCAACATCATTGGCAATATAGTGAATTTTGTTTTCTTTATCATAACAGTGACTATTCCTGACAGACGAATATCAATTTTTTAATCCTTCCTTGGAAAAACCATAGCTCCCAAGAATGCTACCATGAATGCTTCTTGTCTATGTTTTTCCCAAGTAGGGAGGTGTTGTCCATTTTAAAGTTGTTTATCATAGCTTGAAAATACTTCCTTCTTTCCATATCTTGAGTATAAGAATTCCAAAGAAACCAACTCATTATCAAAACACTCCTTATGAGGATGGATGATGTGCATCTGTTCAAGAAATTTACCTCTGCTGACACTCTTAGGGACTATCTGTGTTTTAGTTCGAAGATCCTGGCCTAAGCCTGTGAAACCACTCAATTCTTCTAATGTAGGCGTCAACTTTAAATCACTAAATCGAAACACATTATTTGTGGAATTCCAAAATGGAATCAAAGCCTCGATCAAACCTCTGTCGGGACTAAATCTCATGATATCTGTAAGGAAACCAAGATATTTGAATATCTCAGTCCACCTAAATTCATGCATATCGTTCCACCAATCCATTAGTAATTGTGGGGTTTTATGTGTGATCATGAACTTTGGGGGATCATTGACCATTTCGACTAGTTCATCCCTTGGTCTTTTATCACACCTCATAGATCTCATGATTACATTGTTGGGAAAAAAAATCGAGATTTTTAAAATCAAATTTAATTGTGAAATTTTGATAATTCGAAATTATTTATTGGAGTAGTTAAAAAACATAAAAATAAAAATGATTCGGAATGTCTAAAGTGATCGTTGATTCAGGTTGTTTTTTAAAAGAATGACCAGATAAACAGACAATTTTGATCTCAAAAAAAATGTGTATATGTACAATTCAAAAGACATATATACATATATTATTAATATTATTATATTTATTATTTATGTATTATTTTAATAAAAGCGAAAATAAAATTGAGAATTAGGTGTTTATGTATATATATGTGTATTAATTTGTTTATTTTGAATCATTGGTTGAAAATGAGTAGAAAATAGATATTTATTTCTTTAGTCGATTATCCTAAAGCCGGTCAACATTTTGTTACAGTCTTCACATGATGCAACAAGTAGCACAAAAATGCACATGATGGTCTCACGAAAACGTACTTGTCCTAGTCAGATTGGACCTCTATGCCATATCTCGCTAAGTTACATGCACATGATTCAAATAATTCGAAACCTAGTAAGGATATCATGTCTGAGAGTTTCAATTCTACTAAGGTTTAACTTGTGGAGAAAAGATATCTAGACTGGCTGTAAAACGAGCGAAAAACTAGAGTCAGGGAGTAGCAACGTACCGGTAGCAGCGGTTTCCAACTTTGTGCATGTGTGCTCCCCATCCTAAAATGGTGTGACTAAATATCCTTCACCATGGACCGAAGACCACTGGCTATCTTTACAAAATTGGGGTGCACAGTCGTAATTCCCATAATTATATTAACGAATACTTATAGTTGTGTGCAAGAAAATAATTTATATACCATTCAAATAATATTAAAATAAAAATAAATATACAATTAGAACATGAAGACAATAAATACAATATCAAAAAACGTAAATAAATAAGTAATAATTATACATAATCAATATTATAAGCTTGAATTCTGATTGTCCCCAGCGAAGTCGCCATCTGTCACTCCCCTTTTTTTCTCTCATTAATTTTTTTAAAATTATTTTTATTGTTTGAAAGAAAAAGAGTTTTTACAATTAAAGTGTTGTTTTGAAAAAGGATAATTATTATTTAGAGTCGCCACTTGGAATTGAGTTTTGGTGTTCCAAGTCACCTTATTTAAATTCTAATCAAAAGAAAATTTGACTCTATTTTTATTGGTCTGCGAACAAGAATTTCGGGTAAGGAATTCTGTTGACCGAGGGTAAGGTGTTAGGCACCCTCGAGTCCCGTGGTTCTAGCACGGTCGCTTTATTAACTTTAGTATGACTTAACTTAATTTTTTGGACATTATATTATTTAATTAATAATAAAATTGTTATTTACCCTTAAATTTATTTTATACTTATTTGAAATTGGCTTATTTATTTTAAATGGTTTTAATTTTTTTTATGCGTCCATTAATTTTAAACATGAAACATCCGTATATATATATACATTTTTTTTGCTTATATTTGTATGATTTTATTTTTTTAATGTTATTATAGAATTTTTTACAAATTAGAGTTCGTGTGGAAAAGAGATTTTTGAGTTCAAGATAATATTAGGAATATTTACTTATTTATTTATTCGGAAAAAAGTAAAAAAATAAATAAATTTTATAAGATTTGAAGATAGTTTTTATCAAGAAATTCTAAATAGATTAGAAATGTTAATTTTTTTTAATGAAACAAAGTTTTCCCTTTTTTTAATCTTTTTCTTTCTTTCTTTTTTTTCTGCATGTTTTTGTTTATTTTAAATTTTATATTCTTTTTTGTTCTCTGAAAATCCGTTTCTCTCTTCTTCTTCTTTTTAATTATTTTATTTTATCATTTTTATTATATTATTATTTTATAGTTTTTGTCTTCTTCTTTTTTAAAAAAAAATTAATTTGTACTTATTTTGTTACTCTTTTATTTTTAACGTTCTATTTTATTAATTTTAAATTTGTATTTTTTTATTTTACTTCTCCTTTTTTTTCTTTTTTTTTTACGTTTTTATATTATTTTTTTACGCTCTTTTTTTTCTGTTAAGAAAAAATTCTGTTATGTTTTTTTCTTATTATTATATTTTCATGCTTTCTTCTTTTTATTTTTAATTTCTCTTCTTCTCTTTATATAATTTCTCAATTTTTACTTCTATTATTATTATTATTATTATTATTATTAGTTTATAATATTAATCTCTAAATGAAATTTATTTTCCTTTTAATTACAATTCTACTTTGATAGTTTTTCTTTTTGAAAAATTATTATTAATTATTATTTTTATATCCTAATCTAACAAGTCTACGATAAATTCAACAAAAATCTTCTAAAGTAAAAATAAACAGAAAGATATATTAATCTATTTAAATTCAATATCATGAAGCGACTTAAATTGCAAAATCTATCTAAAAAACATAATAATAATAATAACGTAACAATAATCAATATAATGCATGTGATTTGAAGTATTTCATGCTATTGGAATCAACTTTTCATAGAATTAATATTATTTAAATCACGCGAGAATTTATAGTTACCTTGCTGCGAAAATTGATACCACAAAAGCGAGCTGTTATCCACGAATTCGGAATCACGATCAAATCTTCTAACTTTAACCTAATTCTCAAAAGAAAAACTCACTTTTCTTCTCTTTGTGTCTTCTTGTTTTTTTCTTTTCTATGTGTATCAATCTCAGTTTCTGTGTGTTTACTATATTTCTCTCTCTATATTTTTTTCAACTGAACGTGATTATTTAATATTTTTTGGGTGAGAATCTGGTGCTAATTAAAAGGAACGTAATAGAGTGAGATTAGGATTTAATTTAAAAATTAGTTGAGAAAATTGGGGTTGAGATAAGGATATAAAATAAACAATAATAATAATAACAAAATAAAATAAAAAAAATGTGTAAAGGTTTCTTTAAAAGGTAACGTCCAAAAGAGAGAGAGATAATAAATAATAAATAAATAAATGGGATGAGATTTTTTAGTAAAATAAGTTAGGAAGTTGGGAACAATTAGAATAAGGTAAAACAAATTTGAAATCTTTAGGACTCCTCTTTTCTTTTCTTTTTCTATATTCTTTCATAATATTTTCTATATTATTATTATTTTTAGACTAGATAATTAACAAATAACTTAAATTTCCAACTTCTATTTATCATTTTTTTATTATTAAACTATAATTGATCTTATAATTTTTATTAATTTATAATTTATTATTATTATTTTATTTTATTTTAAATATAACCCTTTTTTAAATTGGAGTAAAATATATTATGTTTTGGTAAAAAATTAGGTGTTCACAATCGGATACTTTCATCTCAATTTTGTTAAATGACAACATTTAATGTTAGATGTATGACATCTTCTAGTGCCTAGATTTCAAGTCAAATAAGCTTTACGCTTACCAAGATGCACCATTCCACTTTTCACTTGATAATTATTTCTATACCAGCATGCTTTAATAGGCGTAGAATTTGTATCATAATAATCTTTTACAATATTGCGTGATATTGTATCAAAGATACCGTCAACGATATATCATTTTGCATTAAATCATAATACGACATAATTTATTGAGATCTCATCACTTCATTATTTTTAGGTAGCTGCCCCTCTCATGGGGTTTTATAAAGTGTTATGTCGTAAGATCTCCAAGAGCACATTGTATCCTTATTATGATCATTTTGATTCTTTGATCCTCCCCCTGTTTCAAGGATTATTTTATTTAAAATTAATTAGTCTATCATGCTTCATGCATGTTATAGACTTTTATCTTTAAGGAACATCCAATAGGAGTATTTACAACTCTTTTGTTGCTTCTAGTCTCCCCCTTATGTTAGACAAACTAACATGTATCTCAATCATTTGGAGAATCTATCATTGTGCATTATTGTATATTCATTGATTATATACTACATACCAAAATAATCAGATGAAAAATATTTGGTCCTTGACCATAAATCGATTGAAAGAAAATTTGATTATAATTTATTGGTTTGATGCATAAAATTACTTTTGTATGTGGTATCATATTTCAGATCAACACATGGAGATTTATTTTCACAAGCAACGATTTCACTATCTATGACATTTAATGTCACAACATCTTGAGTATTTATCAATATTATCAAGATAAATTGTCTTGATTACATATTTTGAATTTGTGCTCTTGATTCAATTATTTTTGCATAAACAATTTTGTGAATGTCAAACTACAGGTTGACAACAAACGCACATGTAATTATTTTATAAATACATCTTTTAATCATGTCACATGGTAGGTGAACGAGCTCATATTCACCTTTTTTATTTATCAAAATTTAGAAATTTAATCTCAACATTAGTTTATCTAATCAACATGTCCTGAGAACAAACAACAAAAAAAATCTTGAAGAATCTTCTAGTTTTTCAATGTATGTTCATTACTCAGTATGCACATCTTTGGGATGACCAAATTATTCATGCCAACTAATAAATTATTTGTACTTGTAAACTCAAGTTTATTGTGTCATGTGCCTTTTTGCTTTAGTAAATTCTCAATTTATTACTATTATATGAGAAAAGTTCAACTTTAATACTCTGAGAGTACATTTCAAATATTTTTTCCTCAATTACTCTACCTCTTCTAAAGGTAAGTCGTGATCCATACTAAATAGACTACTCTGATTATCAGAAAATTATGCATGTAATCGTATTATTCGTGCCAGCATTTTTTGCAAACATTAAGTTGCGAGATAACAATCGACACATATGAGACCATCAAGAAGAAACATCTATTAGGACCATTAAGTATCTAAATAATCCACTAGGTGGATGAATATGTCCACAAATATTTGTATACGTTCCTACAATGCAGAGGATTCAATCTCAACTTTTGTATATGATGGTCTCACAATTAACTTGTCTTGCTATCAAATAATACAAGAAAATTTACCATTTTACAAAAAATTTAGTTTTTTCCATGGATGTCCATTTTAATTTTTCATAATTCGTCTAAACATTATAGACTAACGATGTCCTAGACAATCGTGTCAAACTAAAAAAATATTGAAATTAATAAACTTCTTATTTATCATAGAATGTGCCTCAATTGCACTAATTTTTGTCCAATACAAGCCTGAAGATAAAACATGAAATTTTTCTATAATAAATGTCTTCTTAGAGACAGACATTCTTGGTGATACCACATCATTGACCAATGGTTGTTATCTTTTTCACGTCTAGCATGGTCGCTTATCACCTCATTCACTCTAAGGAATGGATCTGCATTTTTACCATTTATCAAAAGCTCTCATTCTTCATTAATGGAACACAATCATCTAAGTACATCAAATTTTGATAACTAGTACCTCATCCCATATTAATGTGCATCATTTAATCAATTGTCTTCTTTTAGACATTTATGCATTGCTACATTCACTTTGGGGAATGGATATGTCACGATCCAAAACGCGTCGTGAGTGGCACCCACATTTATCCTCCTATGTGAGCGAACCAACCAATCTAAACCCCAACGTTTTAACCATAATAAACAGAATACAATGCGGAAGACTTAAAACTCATTAACGACATCAATAAATAACTTCTAAAACTCAATACTTATTATTCCCAAAATCTGGAAGTCATCGTCACAAGAACATCTATCCTCAAATTACTAATCTAAGAGTATCTAAGAAGCTAAAATAAGTAAAAAGCTAGTCCATGCCGGAAGTTCAAGGCATCAAGACATGAAGAGGAAGATCCAGTCCAAGCTAGAAGCATTAGCTCACCCTGAAATCCAGTGTAATGAAGACTGGCTAGAGTTGCGGTTGAGTTGAAGATGACGGTACGTTTGCTGCACTCCACGAATAACAAAGAAAAACAATTACAAGTAGGGGTCAGTACAACCACAAGTACTGAGTAGATATCATCGGCCAACTCAAAATAGAAAACAATATATATCGAATAATAATATAAAATCAACTACCACACTTAACTGGTGACAACAATAAGTACAAGAAACATTAACAACAACACCAAGCGCATCCATGAGGACTCAAGTCTCCACACCATACTCATTTGGGATATAGGTTCTTTTCATTCGAATTTATTAACATAATTTCAAGATTCATTATCTTTATTCCTCTTGTGTCGGTACGTGACACTCCGCTCCCCTACTACTATGTGCCGGAACGTGACACTCCGATCCCCTAATTCTACGTGTCGATTCGTGACATCCGGTCCCCTAATTCTACGTGTCGGTTCGTGACACCCGATCCCCTGATTCTACGTGTCGATTCGTGACACCCGATCCCCTAATTCTACGTGTCGGTTCGTGACACCCGATCCCCTAATTCTACGTGTCGATTCGTGACACCCGCTCCACTAATCTCATTCTATTAATTCATCAAGCCTTCTTTTATACCAAGGCATTATCAATCTCATTACTTTAGTTCATCAAGCCTTCTTTTATACCAAGGAATCATCATTAACAAGGTAAATTTAGGATTAGAAATTCAATAGACTCATCATGCTTATTCATCACAATTATATAATCACATCATGTAAGCACACAATTAAGCATATAGAAGGTTTTATAATACCACCCAACACATATCATTCTCTATTAAGAGTCTACTACGAATAGCATAAAAACCATAATCTACCTCCACTGAAGAATGGTGATCAAGCAATCTACTTTCCAAGCCTTTTCGTTTTCCTCTTCGTTCTTCTCTCTCTCTCTCGAGATCAATCTCCCTCTCTTGTTCTTTCTATTTTTCTTATTCAAAACCTCTTTCTTTTACCCTAATTAGCATATAATTAAGTATAAAAGATGATGAATTAACCCATTAATTGATTCAAGGTTATCTCTTTTAACCCTCAAGAAATTGGATTATTAATATTAAACCACTAACTTTATAATTATAAGCAGGAATAGTCCAAAACGTCCCTTAAAACATTTAAAGAAATCCGACCCAGCCTGGGATTACGCAGTCTGTGACGGGCCGTCGTGCCTGCGACGGTCCGTCCTGCTGAGTCATCACAGAGTTCAGAGACTCAATTTTTACTAAAGGATCTGTGACGGCCCGTCATGCCTGTGACGGTCTGTCCTGCCACTTCGTCACGAAGTTCAGAAAGTCGATTTCAGTACCTAAATTTCAGAATTCTAAGTGTTTTGGAACGAGACCCCCTCGACGGTCCGTCGTGCCCATGACGGTCCGTCGTGGTATCCGTCGACCAAGACAATTTTTCCAGAATAAAATCTGCTGCTCAAAACGACTAAACAGGTCGTTACAGGATATTTCATGACTAATTTTATCAAAAACTCATTATTTCCCTTAGTCATCATAATATCATCAATGGTGCATTGATACTCAAACTCAACATCTTATACCATAAATCAACAAGGGACTTGAATCCGACATCTTTCATCACAAAACATCAAGACTTATGATGTCTTATCCTCTTAGTGCGATTGAACGTAAATTCATCGTCTTATTTTTTTTGTGCGATATAACTTAACTTCATTGTCTTACCCACACTGAGGCTCAACCTCAAGCCTTTGAAAATAATTGCAATTTCATCACTTTTGATGATCATTAATATGATTATATATTACAATTACACACAAAACTGAGACTAATGATTTCTTATAATCAACACTAGCAGTTAATAGATATAGTTTAATAGATCATGTACCTCATATAAAGATTGAAAACATATCTTTCACTAAATTGTGCTTATTTAATTATTAAAATAAATTAAGGAATTCTCTTCCCAGTCGGTTAAAATTAAACGTATAGAAAGTCGACAAGTCTATTTAAATACTTACTTTAGATGGTACTTCCAAATCTGTTCCATAAATAATTATAACATAAAGATAAATCAAACCTTGAAGATATAAGAACCTTATTGCATAACTTATACAAGATTTCTTTTGCACTTTTTCCGCCTTCTTCATAATTCTTTAAGAATAGAACAATCGTACTGATAACGTGTTATGAAACTATATAAATTTAGAAGTAGAAGAAGAAAGTAGTGGAGAAGAGAAAAAACTTCTTATTTCTCTTGAAGTATATTCAGGATTCATAGTTCTTCTTTAAGATGAAGGAAAACTCTTTATTTATAGGGAAAACTTAACTTAGTCCCAAGTAGGATTCTTAACCATATCATAAAAAGACTCAACATAATTAGACATTTACGTAATAGTAATAACAATAGTAATAGTAATAGCAATTGTAATAGTAATACTAATAAGTAATAGTAATTAGTAATAAGTAATAAGTAATAGTAATTAGTAATAAGTAATAAGTAATAGTAATAGTAATAATAATAGTAATTAGTAATAGTAATAGTAAAAGTAATAGTAATAGTAATTAGTAAAAGTAAAAGTAAAATTAAAAGTAAAAGTAATAGTAATAGTAATAGTAATAGTAATAGTTATAGTTATAATTTTAGTTATAGTAATAGTAATAGTAATAGTTATAGTTATAATTTAGTTATAGTAATAGTAATAGTAATAGTAATAGTAATAGTAATAGTAATAGTAATAATAATAATAATAATAATAATAATAAACCATTATTCACGCTATCCTTTGTTGTCTTATAAATTGAGGAATTTTCTCTCATTTTAACATAAGGAAAATTGTGAACTACTTCTTCTTCTTCTCCACAATTAAATATTTGTGCACTTTGCTTCTATTATGACTCACCGACATCATTGTTTTTCAATTAACACATTTGGTGAATAAAATCATTCTGCCATGAGAGGATCTATTCCTTTAAACCTCGGGTAATAGAATGAAATAAGTTCTTTATGGGGACAAAGTGCATTTAGTGGGCTCGACTTTTTCCTTTATGTTTTATTTTATTATTAAATATCCTTGTATGTTCTTTATCATCATTAATTTATGGTTATTTCAGTAGTTTTTGTTTTTGATTACATGTATTAAACTTTGTTATTTATGTTTATGCTTTTGATCATTATGTTGAAGTAAAAATATGTTAGTCAAGAATTTAATGTAATCGTTAGATTATTTGGGTCATGTACATTAGAATCTTAAGCTTGTAAAATAAATAACTTTGATCTTTATAGAGTTTTCAGTGGTTAAAAAATTCATGGGATATCAGAGAAATGACTTTGAGTGTTCAAAAGTTATGTTGGTTCCGCACTATCTTTGATTTTTTTTTTATTCAACTTACTATCTTATTGATGCTTTAAATCGATAAGCGACATCCAAAAAATAAAGGAGTGTAGTGGGATGGTAAGTATTGTACTCAACCTTAATGAATTTAGGGGTTCAAATGTTAGATTGTAGTCAATGAATTACCCCTCAAAGTAAGATGAATCTATATTAATCAAATATTAAAGACATAACTATCTACTTATAAACTTTAAATTAAAAATCTCAAAAAATAAAGTTTTAACCATATTGATCGAAACATAAACAACAAAATATGTCTTTTGTCTATCAAAGTAGTGTCATCGGCTGCGTATAATTTTGAAAAAAGGACTTGCCAAGACATCATTTAATCCAAATTATTTGAGTGACATACATTATATCATTGAAATCCAAGAGATGTATTTTTATCTTTCAGTAAACTTATCAAGTACACAACTACTTATACAAGATGTATAACGTTTAGATTTTGTATGTAAAGGCCTTGAATATGAGAAAAACTCCCGCAGTTGAAGAATAAAAAGTTTGTAGCACTTTTAGAAAATACAAATATAGACAAAAATAATACCATACATTTTCAAAAGACTTTGGTGATGAACAACTATAATAAATGATGAATTAATAACAAAATCACTTTTTTATTTTAAGATTAAAAAAATATTTCAAAATCTTCTTTGGATAAAATATTCTTGAAAATTTATCATAGGCTTGTACCCTCTCGAGAACAGTTATATTATCAAATGTTCTGAAGTAGATTATTGACATAGTTCATCAGCGCGCGAAGCATAGAAAATTTACCTAGTAAAAATAAAATTTGAGTACTATAGATTCATCTTACTTTGAGGTGTAATTCATTGACTCCAACCCAACATTTGAACCCCAAACGTTTCCCACTACATTCCTATATTTTTTGGATGACACTAATCGATTGAATGTCTCGATAAGATAGAGAGTTGAATAAATAAAACACCAAGGTAGTGTGGAACCACCATAACTTTTGAACACTCAAAGTCCCTTCTTAGACATTCCATCAATCTTTTAGCCACTGAAAATTCTATAAAGATTAAAGTAATTTATTTTACAAGTTTAAGAATTCTAAACTACATGACACTTATAGTCTAATGATTACATCAAGCTCTTGATTAACATATCTTTACTTCAACATAATGATTAGAAATATAAAAAACTAAGTTTAAAACATGTACTAAAAAATAAAAATTAATAAATAAATATAAATTAATGACCGTAAAACATATAATGATTTATAATAATAAAATAAAACATAAAGAAAAAAATTGTCTCCACTGAATGCACATTGTCCCCTTAAAGAAATTAATCATTCTAGTACTCGGGTTTAAAGGAATAGATCCTCTCAGGACGTAACGATTCTATTCACCAGTGTGTTGATACAAAAACAATGGTGTCAGTGAGCCACTCAACAAGAGCAAAACACACAAATATTTAATTTGAAGTAGAAGAAGTTCATAATTTTTGTTATTTTAAAATGAGAAGAAATGTCTCTATTTATAGACTACAAAGGGTAGCGTGAATAAATATTTATTGTGCTTTATCGAAAAAGTCATAACTCCTTGGACAAGTCACAATTTTTCATTGATGTTGCAACTCTTCATAAAAGTTGCAACTCTTCATTAAAGTTGCAACTCTTTATTAAAGTCGCAACTCTTCATAAAAGTAGCAACTCTTCATTAAAGTCGCAACTCTTCATAAAAGTAGCAACTCTTCATTAAAGTCGCAACTTCTCATAAAAATCGCAATTTTTCATAAAAGTGATAACTTTTTGTGAAAATTGTAACTTTTCATGAAATGGAAGGCTAATTTTGAAAATAAATAAATTAAAACGAAATCGTGGTTCGTGGTAGCGTTAGATAGGCGAGCCTCGATTTATCTTTTATATAATAAATTAGGTAAATTGTCATCGTTTCGCTCGGTGATGAACTACATCAATTATCCATTTCTGAACATTTGATAATATAAGTGTTTTTGAGAAGGTATAACCTGCGATAAATTCTCAAGAATATTTTATACAAAGAAGAAATGAAATATTTTTTAATCTTAAAACGAAAAAGATTTGATTGTAAGTGTTTGTGAATTTTGTTATTAATTCTTTATATATGTAATTGTTTCATTGTCTATATTTGTATTTTCAAAAAGTGATACAAATATTTTATTAATCAATTGCAAGAGTTTTTCTCCTATTCAAGGTGGTACATACAGAATTTAAATATTATACATCTTATATAATTAGTTGTACTTGATAAGTCAATTAAAATATAAAAACACATTTCTTGGACTTTAATGAAATAACACATGTCTCTCACATATTTTGGATTAAATGATGCCCTTAAAAGTCCGTTATTCAAAATCATACGCAATCAATGACACTACTTTGATAGCCAAAAGTCATATTTTGTTGGTTATGTATTAGTTTTGAGGACTTTTAATGTAATGTTTACAAGGAGATAATTATTTCATTAATATAGATTCATTCTACTTTGAGAAGTAATTAATTGACGCAAATGCAACATTTCAACCCCAACCGTTTGATCAAGGTTGACTACAATACTTAACATCCACTACATTTCTTTATTTTTGGATATTACTAATCGATTGAATATCTCGATAAGATAGAAAGCTAAATAAATAACTTTCCAAGGTAGTGTGGAACCGCCATAACTTTTTAACACTCAAAGTCCTTTCTTGGACATCCTATAAAAAACATATCAGGATATGTAATAATAAAATGAACATAAAGGAAAACATCAAACTCACTGAATGCATAATATCCCATTAAGAAATTTATTTCATTCTACTACCCGAGGTTTAAAGGAATAGATCCTCTCAGGATAGAACGTTTTTATTCACCAGTATTTGATAGAATAACAATGGTGAGTGAATCACTCAACATGAGCAAAGTACATAAATATTTAATTGCATAGAGGAAGAAGAATTTGAGAATTTTCGTTGTTTTAAAATGAGAAGAAATCTCTCTATTTATAGACAACAAATGACAGTGTGAATAAATGCTTATTGTGACTTATCGAAAAGGTCACAACTCATTGGACAAGTCATACTCTTTCATAAAAGTCTCAATCTTTAATAAAAGTCATAATTTTTACATAAAAGTTGCAATTCCTCATAAAATAGTTGCAACTCTTCATTAAAGTTGTTATTTCTCGTAAAAATCGCAACTCTTTGTAAACGCAACTTTTCATAAAGTCACAATTTTTTTCATTAAAACAAAACACTAATTCTGACAATAAATAAGTTAAAAGAGATTCCTGAATTTGTAAAGGCGCCACATAGGCGGATTTATGTTCTCTTTTATATAAATATATATATGGTTTGTGAAGGTGCCGCCACATAGGCGGATTTATGTTCTCTTTTATATAAATATGTATATGATATTTATGATTTTCTTTTCTTTTTTTAAAAAATTGACCTAGTTTGACTTGAAATGAAGTTAAGAAAAGAAAAAAAACTTTTTAATTTTGTGGTTCTAAATTAAAATTATGTCAAATATACTCCTAGAATCTTGTAATCTGAAACGTGTCTTAAACATACCACATAAAAAAAAATTAAAATTAAAGTATTATAAAAAAAAAAACTAAAAAAAAATAGAGTCTTCCATATTCTGGCCCTTTACCGTTTTCTCTACAAACCAAACAACACCAATCCAACCATTCATCCTCCTCCTTCACCCAGCAAATTCCAAATTCAAGACCAGCAAGAGAGTTGACGGCAAAAGAGACGGACAAACAAATTCAAAAACCTCTTTTTTTTCATGGGAATGTCTTGATTTGGAAGAAGATATTTATAGTAAATGGCAGCCATTTCTACATGCTTCTTCGCAGTCACACCCACCAGGATTCAATCCATCCTATTCTCTCAAAAACCCACCTCCCTTATCCTAAAACCTTCACGAATACACTCTTTTAATTCTTGGAATTTGAGCAAAAATGGGGGTTTGAGGGCAAGGAGGAGTCCAGTTCATTTGGTTAGGGCCAGTCTTGACGTTGAGGTTAAGACTGGAGGGATTGTGGAGAGTGATAAGCTGCCCTCTGATGTACGGAAGCGGGCTATGGACGCTATTGATGCATTGGGAAAGAGGGTTACAGTTGGGGATGTTGCTAGTAAAGCTGGGCTACAGTTGAGTGAAGCTCAGAAAGCTTTGCAAGCTCTGGCTGCTGATACAAATGGCTTCTTGGAGGTAAATATTCCATTTATTTTATAGGGAAAAAGTTTAACTTTTGAATATTATTTGTTTTTGGCGTTGTAAAATCAAATGCTTGGTTTGTGAAGATTAATGACTTTTTATCAAATTGAGTTTTTTCATGTAATTATATCATGTTTATGAAAAGTGCCTACAACTTTCGTTGCTACCTTTTTCACTTTCGTTCCCTTGAGTTTTTTATTTTTTTCGACAAGGTAAAAAAATTTATAAAAGTATCAGCATCAAGAATACGCTGGTAAGAACATAATTGTATACCAAAAGAGTTCTCAAAGATTGTGAAGAACTATAAAGTCTACCATGGCTTGTACATCAGTGATTTTTCAAGAGGGGTGGGGTGTCTAGTAAGCCTGTAGTCAACTTTGATCCTGCAAAAGGTTCAAGTAAACAGAATGGACATAAAATGAAAAGTTAAGTGCAGAATGTGAAGTAGAAATGGATTTCATACTTGTTCGGATCACCAATATGGTGCGTAGTCCGGTTCCCTTGGGTTACTAGGGAATTTTGTTTGTGTAACTTGGGTACAGTGTAGTTGTTGAAGTACAATGTTAAAAAGTCCCTTGATCACTTTAGTTTTATGTTTGGCAACAACCTCTACCAGTATAGCTGCCTATTCTCTCCTTTCTATTGTACTCAGTATTCACATTCCTTTCTTGTGTAACTTTATGAGATTTTTTCCCATGTGTAGAACCTTGACAGATTCTGTAATCCTTAAATGCCTATGTATTGATGAATCTTTGCCTTGTAATTGAGGCAACTTCTGATATGGTTACTTGGCATATTGTCCTTGACCCTTGACCTTGGGACTGTTTGATTGCACTGCAAATTTCCTTCCTTGTGATAGAGACCTCTTTCCTTTTTGATTCTCAAAGACAAATATTTTGTAATGGTTAGTTTTCATCATTGAATCTATTGGGCTAACAATCTCCTCATTTTTGATGATGACAATTAAAGGGGTACTTATTGTTTATTCATTTTACTTCCCTCAGTATTTAGGAATGATTTCTCTCCCTGAATGTATGTATGTAGATTCATGTTTAGATCCCCCTCATTCTTTGACTCTTGTGTGATATTAAGTGACTTGAGTCTTCTTCCCAATAGGTAATGACCCTGCATGTGATACTAGATGAAATGTACGACACATAGAAACATAATAAGCTTGTGTCTAAGACACACTTAAGCACGCAAAAGCAATTTCATTCAAGCAGCTAAATATTCATAGGAACTTAATAATACCACATTGAGATAGAGATACACAAATGATATTAGATGAGCAATTTAAAAGCTACATGCATAAATATTTCGGAATAAAAAAGGATTAGCAGTCAGAAGAGGAAGAGGAGTTCAAGGAACTGGTGGGTGCAAGAGAGGCCACTATAGAGTACTGTTAAGGATATACAACCCAAAATAGAAACCAACAGGAGGTAAAAGAAACAGTTTAGAAGTCTTAATTTCCACCAAGGAAATACTTAAGGGTGATGATCACCCTCTGAGAGAAAGAATAATTGGACATTTCAATGTTCTTAGAGAGTGTGGAGTATGAATTCTGGATAGCAACAACTAGCTTTGTGATTGAAGTCTCAGTCACATGAGCAGCAGAGTTAAGCTTCCTAGGATTTCATTCACAGACTTGACTCCTTCATGCTGTTGGCTGTCAACAGCTAGCTGCAGCTTACCTACATCGGTGATGGTACCTTTAGAGAGACGTACATTTCACATCAGTGATAGCCAGGGTATCCTTGGATCTCTGCCACCTTCTAATCCATCCAGAAGCAAGAACATCCGCTATTTTGTCTTCAACTGTTAGGCTGCCTTGGTATTTGAAAGGGACTTCTTGGATCACTTACCATAAAAAATGAGGATTGTATTGATGATTGTCGAGTACATACTCTTTATATAGGGAGTGAGTAGTCGAATCCGAAGTTAGCTGTACGTCGAATCCTACTACAATAACTATTACTACTATAATAATACTGCAATTATAAATAACCTAATCCTAGTCGACTTTAGCTAGTACAAGAAGTAGCAACCTAGTCGATATAAGTAGCCTAGTCCTAGTGTGACTCTGTTTCTGTTGTACACATTGTAGGTTGTTCAACATGTTCCATATCTTTAGTTTCCTTTATCTTCAATAGCCCATACTGGCAAAACACTTTGTTTTCACAAAGTTGAAATAGTATAGATAATTTATGGGCGTTGAAGAAAACACTTATAGGGCAATGGGAGTCCTCAAGTTGCTCAAGATTTATGATCCTTCCGGTGGCAATGTGCCTGATCTCGAAGGCAGCACACCTTTTCTTTTCTATGATCCCCCCAAAAAGTTGCATGTCTTCAAGACATCACCTGGTTTCTTTGACTTGAGCTTTTTGTTTCTTGACCTTGAGATATAGATTGTTTCTTTGTGTTGGTCTTGGATGATCCAACAACCTCTACGTTTAATGAATTTGAGATATAATCCACAATGATATCTTTTCTTTAGAGCGTTGAAGACGCTTGCGCGTATGTCTGAGGAAATGGAAGAAAGTTTGTCTTTTGCCATGGGAGAGAGCTTTAGTGAGAAGAAGATTTGAAAAGGAAGAGGTGAGTAAGGAGGAAGACGGGGAGGGGTTATAAGGTGGTGAGAGGAGAAAGTGAAGGGTTGTGAGGAGACATGGAAGGATGGATACTATAAAGGTCTATGGGAAATAAGGAGTAATTAAAGGTAAAACAAGAATGTAATTAAAGGCACTTGTGTGTAGGGTTGGGCGTTCGGTTTGTTCGGTTCTGTTTATGATATTTGTTTTTTTTTTGTTTTCGGTTTGGTGAAAATGTAATCCAAAAGCAAACTGAAATAAATTCAGTTAGGTTTGGTTTTCACAATTTCAGTTCGGTTTATTGGTTTGTGAGATAATAATGGCTACGTTGTCGTTGTTGAACAAATTCACCTCTTCATATGAAGTTTCAAACAAAGTTGTCAACTTCTTGTCATTTCCCAAAATATACCTCCAGTGAACATTTTCACTACTAGTAACACATTTTCAAATTTCAATCACAATGAATAGAAATTAGGATAAATTAAAACAAGGCCAGACTTCAGCTTTCAGGGGCAAGGACATTAATAGACAACAAACATTCAAGTAGCTTCCACGTTTCAGGGACCAATGAGATCATGATTCATGGCCATTTACTAAGAGTATCAGGATTCCAGGCACTAGGCATTCACTCCAGCCTTCAGCCTCAAGGCATAAAACTTAACAGGCAACATACAAAAGTTTTTAACAATTAAAAAGCAAGCAGCAACTGTCAACTGAGTGAGTTTCAGTCACTATGATTGTGCCTGACGAGTGTCGAAAGCAGAGCACGAACGGAGGCTCGTCTGTAAGACGAGTTGATGTGAGTCAACGTCATCTCATCGAGACATGTTGTGAGAGTTTCAATTTTGGGATTTAAGAATTGGGTAAGTTCAGTTTAAACAGTAGTGTGCAGTATTAAAATTTGTTTTTTTCTGTTAACCGAATTTATTTTGTTAAAAACCGAACTGAAAAACTGAAATTTTAAAAGTTAAAACCAAAACCGACCGTTTTAACTGAAACTGATATTAAAAGAAATTTAGTTGGGTCGGTTTTTTCGGTTTCAACCAGAATATGCCCAGCCCTACTTGTGTGGAAAATAAATATATATAAACCCGGAGCAATAAACTTCTAAACTGATCGTTGATGTCAGAAAATAGAACATACAAAGAGAATAAATACACTTAAAACCAATTTAATTATTAAAACAAGTGTGAGGAATATAGGATAAGAATATTATTGCATTGCGTATCTACATTATTACATTGAGACCTTATTATACACAGTACATTAGACTTCTTTTCCTACTAGGACACTATAATACAATCCTTTTCTCTGTAGGATTCTACATACTACCTCTATTCCTATTCTAAGTAGGATTGTATATATTGTTTTTTTTCCTATTCCTATTCTAACACTCTCGCTTAAGCTAGTGCATACAAGTCATATGTATCTAGCTTGTTACAAATGTAACTAATACGAGGAGCTATGAGGGGCTTGGTAAGTTGATCTTTTGACTTCACAAAATTTACGGTCAATCTCATAAATACTGAATTTGATGCAGAATGTCGACAAAACATAGAGTGATCAGCTCCACTACAAGTCTTGCCAGATTTCTGAATTATTGAACTTCCTAAACCAAGCTTTAGAAGGTTGTTCAACACCATAGAGTGACCTGCACAATTGACATACAAGGCTACTTGCCTCCCCCGAGATATAGTTCTTCCTTGAGATCACTATGGAGAAAAACATTCTTAATGTCCAACTAATTAAAAGGTCAATGGAGAACGACAACCATATCACTATAATCCAACCCAAATATTTGATCCTCATAAACTCTGTTCTGTACTCTTTACCAACCTATGTGATGTCCTTGTTTCCAATCCCAGCAAAGGTGGTGAAAAAACTAGACAAACTTAGAAGGAACTTTCAGTAGAAAAGCAATAGGAGGGAAAGGGTTATAACTCAGTCAACTGGAAGAATGTTCTTCTCAGCAAAGAAAGTGTGGGTTTAGGGATCAGAAATTTGAGGCTGCAAAATGAAAGCCTTTTGATGGAATGGCTATGGAGATACACTGAGGAAGATGCAGCTCTCTGGAAGGAGGTTATAGTAGAAAAATATGGAGAACTAAATCCTTGGTGTACAAAAATCACCTCTGAACCAAATGTGGTCGGGGTATGGAGGACAATCAGGAACCTATGGCCACAAATGGAAGGAAATATGTATATCAAGGTGGGTAATGGAAATAAAACTAAATTTTGGAAAGTTGGTTGGATAGACCAAACTTCTCTCAGAGAATTTTTTCCAGATTTGTTTCTAATCTGTGAGAACCCTGATGCTAGAGTTAGTGATTGTTGGACAGAACAAGGATGGGAAATATCTTTAAGAAGACTACACAATGACTGGGAGGTGGAGAGGGTGGCAGCGCTACTGGAAAAACTACCTGGAATGTTTATAACTACAACAACAACAGACAAGATCTTGCAGAAACATAGCAAGGATGGAGTCTTCTCAGTCAAAAATGCCTAGAAAAGAGGACTAATGGGGATAATAGGGGCCCCAAAATATAGTTTGAACTACTCTTGGAAAAGTGACAGCCCTACAAAAGTAAAGTGTTTCACCTGGTTAGTAATAAAGAGAGCATGTTTAACAGAAGAAGTTCTACAAAAGAAAGGCAGACAACTAGTTCCTAGGTGTTTTTTGTACAACTTGACAGGGGAAACCTGCATTGTTTACTGCTCAAATATGGAACTTGTTTCTCAACATCACAAGCATGAACCGAACAATGCCAGAACATACATCAGATCTGTTGAGCTGTTGGATTAGGAGGGGAGGCAGTAAGAGTCAAAAGTGATGGTGGAAGCTAATACCATCATGTGTATGGTGGTCAATCTGGAAAAAAAAAGAAATGCAAGATGTTTTGAAGATAGATCCAATTCCATCCACAAAGTTAAATAGAATTGTATAGTATCTCTACTTTTTTTGGGTGTAAACAGCTTTGTATAGATGATATAGACCAGATTATAGATTTGATAGGAAATCTGTAATTATTCCTTTTTGGAGGTAGCCAACATACCCTTAATGCTGAAAAAAATCAACCTTACCAGTTTCAAAAAAAATAAATATTTGAGTATACCCTTTTTTGGCAAAAGTAAATTTGAAAGGGAAAGAGAATATTGCAGGAGAACTCAGATTTCAGAAACAATGCAATGGTTGGTGGAAAGTGCTCGAAATCTGGAGGTTAGTGCTAAGCAAGAAAAATTTGGAGGACCTAATGGTTGGATATACTTATTTAAGGAATAACTGGGGTTTTCAGAATAGTGATGACCTTTCTTGCCATTGGCTCATATTGCCTGCGAAGCTTGCCAGAAAAGACGAAGTTTCTCTTATTTTGATTAAATCATCCGGTTAGTTTAAATAGAGAAGGTTAACCCAAAGGATGATGAGTATGTTCTTAAGAGTGATCAGTGGTAGCTGAAAAGTTTGCAATTTCATATGATGTATCTGTTGACAATTTTGTTCAAGGCTTTTTATTAGGATTTTTTCGTTGGAACGCTCTAATTTTTTGTGGAATAATATATCATTGAACTTGTAGTCTTTCTTTTGGAAGTTGATCACCTTTTTAATGGATGACTTGTAGGGTTGTAGCGTGAAGCATTTATGCTACATTTCGGTTGTTTAATCAGAGTGCGGCTAATATAGTTTTGGCAGGTGTCAGATGAAGGTGATGTCCTGTATGTATTTCCTAAGGATTATCGTTCAAATCTCACTGCTAAATCATTTAGGATGAAGATTGAGCCTTTGCTGGAGAAAGCAAAGGTATTAATCCTATTTTATTGGTGATGTCAGTATGTGTTTTTTGGAATAGGTCTACCTATAAATACTAATCTTCCGAGGGAACCTCAATATTTTGCAGCTTGCAGGTGAATACTTAGTGAGGGTTTCCTTTGGTACAACACTAATTGCTTCGATTGTCATTGTCTATACAACCATAATTGCTATCCTCTCTAGTAGAAGGTATCTGTCTATACAAGTTTGTCTCCCCTTCATTTGGCTTATTTGTGTTAGTATTCTGATTGTTTAAATTACACCTCCTAATTGTAGAAAGAATGAGTTCTACATACTTGGCTTATAATTAGTGATCTCATTAAAGTTGGACTTGCCACTAAAGTTCGATTTCCTTACTGAATGAGGTTAGAGACAAACTTGACTCATACTGAGTAATGTAAGAATTCATATCTTAATTTTTGTCAAATATTTGAAAACATTATAAAATTATGGCTACAATATTTATTTTTTGTCAAACATGCATCCTCACAATTGACTGATGCTGAGAGATGTAAGAATTTATATATTATTTTTTTTATCAAACATTTGAAAATGTTAGAAAATTATGACTGTAATATTGATTTTTTGTCAAACATTCATCCCCACAATGTTTTGCAAACTGTGTTTGGTTACATTTTTTATTAATTAATTCAACTATATTATTTTTTTCTTGAAAACCAAATACTATCAATTATATTTTACAATATTTAGTTACAAATCTACACTTATTTAATGCTACATTTTAAAAAATAAATATATATTTTGAATACCTACTAATATATATGATTGAACAATATTTCTTGCATAGACACATGTTCATCAAACAATAACGTCTAGTTTTTGATAATTAACTTTATTTAAAAGTTTAAAAGATCTAATTATGTAATTAATCTTGGGCAACCAAAGACTACGTTGGCAATTTCACAGTAATTATGTTATGACAAACAAATAGATATTCTCAGTTACTATGTTGTGTAATTACTAAGCTATGTCATTACTAGGATAGTAATTACACCAAATCCTACAAGGTGGCTTTCCAAACTGTTAGTTTTGGGCCATTTGTTTTTGACATTTGCTTTCTTTACAGTGAAGAAGACAATCGGGGAAGACGAGGCAGATCTTATGACAGCGGTTTCTCATTTTACTTCAGCCCAACCGATTTATTTTGGTAATTATAATTTGATCCATTGTTGAGGAAAAAGCAATATCACTCTAGTGCAATTTTGCTTGCTTCTTGAAATTTATTAAGGGCTTCACTTATGACCTCTTTTGTGCATTCGTTTTCTTAAATTTTGACTGATTCCATGGTTTTCTTATTATGTATATTTATTGTAACAACATGAGATCATTAAATTTAGAGATATTTGAGTGTTTTCTTTTCCTTCATTTGATATTAACTTATTTCTCCATCTGAGTCAATATTTATATTTATGATGCCCTTTTATTAATTTGGCTGTGACCTAAGTACTCAAAGAGCCAGGTTCTTTGAGCAACTATGCAAGAAGGTAAATTGAAGAATAGTAAATCAACACAAGCTTTTGGCTTGGAGAACTCCTTGCCCAAGGGAGACAAAAACTACACCCACCTATGTAGGATTCACTCAATCTCTTCCACTAAAATCGACCCAAATTTAAGGTTTACAATTGTCCTTGTAGCACCTAAGAAATTGTTCCCAACAATCTCAACCTTTACCTCTCTACTCTTTTCTTCAATGACTCTACCCTATGAATAAAGTCCCTTACAAACACTAAGCAACACCTACTACAATCAACTATAAAAGTAATCAATATATTGTATTGGAACCAACACAAAGAAATTAATCATTACACTAAAAACTGTATGGATAAATTTTGTTAGGAACAGATTCTTTTGTAGTAGCAACAACTTTTTCTTCTAGACTTTGTGTGTGGAACTCTTCTCACATTGACGCCTCTCTCTTTGGGTGTAGTCAAACTCCAAAGCATTAAGTTGTGCTGTTTATGTAAGAGTAAATAGCTGCCTTTTAGATCGTTACCTTCTCAAAAAAAAAAAATAGCTGCCTTTTAGTTTTCCAGTTCAAACACAAATAGGTTCAAGACTTTCAGTTTTCCAAGCCAAATCAGTAGTTTGGCTCCTACTACATTACCTACAAGTCTAATGAGAGGACCCAGGATTTCAATTGACATCATTGGTTTTACGCTCCAAATGCTAGGAAGGAAAGAGAAAAGGTATGATGGAGAATTGGATCAACAAGGAGTTTGCTTGAAGGGCCTTCGGTGGTTGTGGGGACTTTAACATTGCTAGAGGTTTCTTGAGAGAAAGAATCGATTTAGATACAATAGAGCAATGTCCGACTTCTCAGATTTTATAACTTACATGGAGCTGGTGGATCTAGAATTAACAGTAGGGAAGTTCAGTCGGAATAAAGGGGATAGACATGTCATAGACGCAAGACTGGACAGGTTCTTAATTTTAGAGGAGTTGGATGAAGGCTTCCGAAATATCAGGCAATTTGTAGTGCACAAAGTTACATCAGATCACTCTACTTTGATGCTTCAATGTGGTAACTGGGATCCAGTTACTTCAAATCACTCTCCTTTGATGCTACAAAGTTACTTCATGTCATAGACGCAAGACTTGACACGTTCTTATTTGTTTTAATTAAGATTTAGACGTTTGAATCTGAATGCACATATGAATAAATAAAGATGTTGTCTCTTGATCTGAACACTAAATGACTAAATGATTAAGCCGGGTTGTTTTTCAAAATCTGAATGTACATACTTTATTTATATGTACATAATAAATATACAATTCAATAATAATTAATATCATAAAATTATTATTTGATACAACAAAAAAATGAAACTGTTATGCTTAATAATGATGGTAGAGATAGTTTGTAGTGGTGGTTGTGATGGTAATTGTTGTAAATGACTAGTAGATCAGTGTTTGCAAAGCGATGCGAGCCTTTTACGCTCACAGACTAGAGACTAGAATGAGTATGTGAGCGCTTCATCAATTAAAGCATGAAGCGGGGACTTATCACTTTTTTCCGCTTCACGCTTCCCTGAAACTGGTAATGATGGTGGTGATAGTTGTGACGGTGGAGGTGGTTGATGTTGTGGTGACGGTCAGAATTGTGGCGATTGGTAGTGATGTTGGTGGTTGTAATGATGAAGTCGGTTGATGTTAGTAGTTGGTGGCGGCGGAAGAATGTGTGTTAGTTGCTGATATGGGTGTAGTTGGTGATTGTGCTAATTATGATGATGGAGGTGGTTGGGAGTAGAAATTAACCATAGTAGTTGTAGACTTGTAGTGACGGATAGTAGTGGTGGAGGTGGAGGCGGCGGTGCCAGTTGTGATGGTGGAGTTTGTTGGTAGTGAGAACCAGTGGTGGTCCTGATTTGACAGTAGTGGTACAGGT
The DNA here is from genome assembly GCF_036512215.1 of Solanum lycopersicum. NCBI lineage: Eukaryota > Viridiplantae > Streptophyta > Magnoliopsida > Solanales > Solanaceae > Solanum > Solanum lycopersicum. Next base: position 40,741,268 of record NC_090803.1, read on the forward strand.
GCAGGTGGCAACAACTGATATAAGTATAATGATGGAATGGTAAGTGATAGAAGTTGATAGTAGTGTTTAGCAATGGTGGTGGTTGTGATGGCAGAGATGGTTGGTGGTAGACGACAATAATGGTGGCTGATAATGATGGGGGTAGTTGTGATAGAAGAGGTGGTTAGTGGTGGTGGTTGTGATGGCAAAGGTGGTTAGTGGTGGTGGCTGATGATTGTGAATAGAGGTCATGATGAATATTATCCACACAAGAATACCTCTTAATAATATTAAGACTTTGTTCTAGATCTTAATGGTTAAGTCCTATCCAGACCTATTAAATGCTTAAATCATAACCAAAACAAATACACTTAATGGTCTAATGTCTAAACCATTCAGATTCAGACCCCATTAAGTGCAAACAAGTGAGAGCTTAAATCCTATTTCGAATTTGAGAACTGGTGGTAGACACAGAGGGGTTCAATGAAAGAGATAAGAACGGGTAGGGGGTTCCCTTGTTTGTGGTGGAAGACCAGACCACATTTTAGCCACAAATTGAAAGCTTTGTAGGATAAACAAAAAGAATGGAGCAGGACAATCCAAGGAAACTTGGGTTTGAAGTAACAAAATATTTTTAATCAACTTGCAGAACTGGATGGAATTTCGGTTTTTAGGAATTTATCTGAGGTAGAATTAGCCACAAAGACTGCTTTATCTATGAAGCTTGAGGAGAAGGCAAAGCATGAGGAGGTGACATAGCGGTAAAAGATTCATCTATGGCTGAAACAAGGGGGGATAGAAAACACAGTTTCTCCATAGAACATCCAATGCTCACAGAAGATACAACTCTCTTGACCAGCTTTTTTTTTCTGATAACCACAACTATATTAACCAATCTTCTTTAGAAGGGGATTTGGTGAATCCTGAAGATATCAAGAGAGAAATAGTACCATACTATGATACAGAATAGAGGAATGGAGACCACAATGTATTCTAAGGGTATGCCCCATGGTATCACAAGATGATAATTTGATACTACTACACCCCTTTGAACCTCAGGAAATATGGGACAATATCAAAGTATGCACAGGAGATAAGGCCTCGACCTTGATGGATTTTCAATGGCCTTCTTTATTCAATGTGGGGTAACTGATATGCATTCTATTTCAGATGACTTTTGAAAGAAGATGGATAAATCAAAATAAATTCTAGATCAGTCAATGAAGTTCTCAAAAGATTGAAGCAGGGAGATCCTCTGTCTCCATTACTCTTCATTTTAGCAATGGAAGAACTGAATGATATGCTGAAGACAGCAGAAGCGAATGAGTGGATCAGGAGTTTCAAGGTGAACACTAGGAGAAGCAACAATATGGAGATCTCTCATCCGCAATATGTAGATGATATCAATCAACAATGCTTAGGGTGATCTTTATTCCAATTGATGCTATCTCTGGTTTGAATGTAAACTGTCTCAAAAGCAATATATACCCAATTAATGAGGTAACTGATATACATAGACTGACTGAAAACCTAAGTGGAAGGACAGTAGAATTATCAAAAGTATACTTGGGAATACCACTAGGAGCCAGTCTAAAGGTATATCATATACCTTTAGTCTTATATGTTATGATTAATAGGAAAATGTAAGAAGAAAATGACTAGCTGGAAGAGTCAATACTCAGTGTGCTTGATGCTTTGCCTACTTATATGATGCTTATATTTCCAATGCCTGCAAACGTGAGAAAATAATTAATGCACTAAGAAGGAATTTCCTTTGGAAAGGAAACAGTTAGAAAAACAAGATACATATGGTTAACTGAAGCACTCTGACAACAACAACAACGTATCCAGTGAAATCCCACAAGTGAGGTCTGGGATGAAGCACTCTGACAGTTAGTAAAAAGAAATGAGATTGGGCAATTAATTAGAGACCAGAAGATCCGGAATAATAGCCTGGTGTTGCGGTGGTTGCTCTAGATGAGAACTCTCTGTTGAAAGAGGTGACTAAAACCAAGAATTGGATGAGAGGTAATTCGACAACAAATCCCGTGAACACTTTTTATGGGGTGGGATCTGTGTGTGGAGATCCATAAGGAAACATTGGTCATTAATCAGAAACAAAGCAATATATAAACAAGGTAATGGAATGAAGATCTCATTATGGGTAGACATGATTAGTCCAAGGCTCTTTGAAGCAGCTATTCTAGATATCTACAATGTCTGTTATGTACAGCAAAATAAGAGTTTCCCTTTGAGTTTGTGCAAGACCCTATGAAGATAACTCTGGTGAAAATATAAGACAATTAGAATCTCAAAAGGGGAAGAAGATACTTAATTGAGTTAATCTAAATAAAAGGAACATTATTTATTTGATAACAGTAAGATAATAGCACCAAGACGGTTGATTTCGTCTTTTCCTTTTTCCTGATTGATCAGTGACCATGACAGCTAGCCTAATACCATAAAAGTGCTATCTTTTGCTCTTAGGTATTCCATGCAAAAACTATTACTGCTTCTGTTTTAGGAAAGCAATATACTTATTTTCACATTTTAATGTTCTAACCTAGCAATCGTGATACATGTTCAGTGGGTAACTTTATCATGACCCACATATGGGTGAACCTTAAGGTTCTTTTTCCATTTTGAAATATTATGCACCATGGCTAAAAGCTTCATGAAATTCACCGGCAGCTTTCTATTTTTCTTTTATAAAGTTAAAGTGGTGTTCTTCAGCATTAAGGGTATGCTGGCTACCTCCAAAAAATTACAAGCTAAAACCCTAAATCCACGGGCACCTTTCTAATCTAGTTAATTTCTGTCAGGTATTGGGATCCATACTATTATAGGAGACGACGAGTTCGCAAAGAAAGTGGTGGGATGAACTTCATTGAATCTGTATGTGGTAAAAGGCATTAGAGTAGATGCTTTTATATTTTCATCTAAGTTTTTCATAACTAATGGTTGTTAAATTTGCAGGTATTCTCCTTTGTATTTGGTGATGGTGATCCAAATCAAGAAATTGAAGAGGAGAGGTGGAAGTTGGTAATAATTGAGCACTGAATTTAGCGGTCCGTTGCTTTTTTTTTTTTTTTTCATTTTTCTGTGGTGGGGATGGGCTGGGGCATGTGAATAATGAGAAAGGGAAGTAGAAGAGGATGGCATTCGGTGGGATTAAATTTTACTTATTCTGGATAGAATTGCAACCACTAAGCTACAACTCCAAGTCAAGTAGTCTATTATTTAAATTACTTATTCCTGGCATTCTGATAATTTGTCTAGTTCTTGTCTTTTCCTCTTCTCTTTCCTGCTTCTGGTAACTCTTTGATTTGCTTTTTGGTCAGGGGTTAATCTCTACCCACATAAAATGGCACGAGATATTGATATATTCTCTATTAGTTTTTCGGCATTATAGCAGCTTTCATCCACAATAAGTGTTCTGGTTGTTTTCACTACAATCTTTTCTTTGTAGTTACAAACTTTCCCTTATCTAGAATTCTAGATACCTTATTGGTACGCCAGGACATCTCTATGGTTACTTTGTCTGGTAAAGGGGTGGGTATCCAGGATTAAGAGGTTGTAGTCATCCTCTTGTATCTAAGTTTAGTGAGAATGATTCGATGGAAGGGATGTTTGATTTTTTTTTCTGATAGAGGGGAGGTGTATATGCCAATGCTCTCACATCGCATCTAGCAACTTGGTTATTTGAGCAATGAATCGAAGAGAGTGAGGTACAATTTTGCATGGTGGCTAGTTGGGATTTTCATTGCTTTATGTTTACTTTGTTGGTAGGTAAAGAATAACCTTTATTGATATACCAACAAAAGAGAATGCTTGGAGAGACTTGGGGCATGTTTGAATGGGCTTGTAAAAAAGTAAGCTATAAGTCAAAAGTCATAAGTAGATGGTACTCTACTTTTGACTTATTTTATAACTTCTTTTGCCTAAAAGTAGGTGGTTAAAAGCACTTTATAACCTTTCCAAACATCTCTAAAACTAAAAAAACTACTTGAAAGTCAAAAACACCTACAAATAAGTCAATCCAAATGGGCACTGAATGTTAACTTCTTCTTTATTCAGGACAGGGGATGAAAGTTGCGTACATGAGGATGTTGTGATCAACACGGGCATACTAGAAGGGATAAGATTAGAAAATGAGGATATCGAGAACAAGGTGAGAGTAGCTTCATTGGAGGATAAGGTGTGGGAAGCGAAAATTGAGATCGTTTGACCATGTTTAGAGGAAATGCTCGGATGCCCTAGTTCAAGGTGTGAGAAGTTGACTATGAATGGTTTCAGGATAGGTAGAGGTAGGCTGAAGAAGTATTGAGGGGAGACGCGATTAGACATGACATGACTCAATTTCATCTTACCGAGGACATAACCTTGATAGGAGGTTGTGGAGGACACAAATTAGGGTAGATGGTTAGTAGGTAGTAGTGCATTGTCGTGTTATCTGTCCATACTAGTAGTCGTAGCATTGCTCTTGTAGTTTCTTTTTCTTTGATATCCGTTACTATTTGTTGTTTCTTGTACTTTGTCTATCCTAATGTTTTGCTGTAGTAAATGTTCCAAATTCTTTATTATGCTTTTTCCTCCATTACTTTATTGGTCTTCTTTGGATTATTTTTCCTTGAGCCGAGGGTCTGGTACACTCTACCCTCCCCATACCTTACTTTGTGGGACTAGACGGGGTATATTGTTGTTGTATCTACGGACAGAGAAATCGTATCATAGATGTTTTGATGCCTTCTCAAATTCAAGTTACTCCCTGAAGGTTAGATGTTTTGTTAATCGTTTTAGTTGGCTTAACCTTTCTACTGTAAATAACACTGATCTTTGTTTGGAGTTTGTCAGCTTCTTAGTGTCATTGAATCTCTCCTTTGTTACATTTGCATCTGTTGACACTTTTTAGTGATATCTACGCCATAAAGAAAGTTCAATGTATGTGCTGTCACTAACTTTTACAATTTCTTATGTTATAATCAGATATTTCTACGACGTATAATAATTACCATCGTTTAAAAACTTTTGCAGGTAGGGCAGTATATATCATCAAATGGTGGCGTTGTTGCTGCTGAAGAACTTGCTCCCTTTCTTGATGTGGAGACTCCTAACAAAACGGTAGTTGATGGGTCTTACACGACCCATTTGTTGGATTTCTTGTCCATTATCTTCTTGCTTTGTTGTTTCCCTTCCACAGCAGTAAAAGTGCTATAATTTTTGTTCCAATGGCCTTTTCAGGAAAACTATTTTTAAATCTGTTGAACATTTTGAGTACTTGGTTGTTTGGTAATCCTGAGATTCCATGTTTTGCGTTTCAGTTATCCTTGATATCTTGTTGATTGTTCATCTTGCTTTAGTTTTGTGCTTATTTACACTTTGCAATCTTACTCCTGTTCTGAGAAATGACTTTTGAATTACCTGTGGGTTCTCTGACAGGATGATGAGTCATACATCCTTCCGGTGCTTTTGCGGTTTGATGGTCAGCCAGAAGTAGATGAGGAAGTATGTGAAAGCTTTATTAATGATATAATTTTGTTTGATTCTTCCTTCCGATTACTATGGTTGATGGCTTGATGCCGTTTTCTGTGCACGTGGCTTTGGAAAAGAATTTCGTGTGTTCCATAGTGCAACCTTGACTTCAATAAAATTTTGAGAATCAATTTTAGCTTCTGAAACAGCCTCTGTACCTCACACAAGGTAGGCGTAAGGTCTAGTACACCCACCCCTCCCCAGACCCCACTTATGGTGTCGGACTGGATATGTTGCTAGTGAAGTCTCCAGTGTCATTTTCTGAAACCTTGTTGTGGCGACAGACATCAGAAGTTATTAAACTTTTTGTCCATCAATTCTCCTGACTTCAACTAACCCCATTACTAGTCTTGCCTTTGCCAGCCATTTCATTTAGACTCCTCACCCTGATACCTGAAATCTTCAACATGTATCGTACTTGTGTTAATTAGTTATTATATGGATATTGTAATTGTATTAATAGTTCAAAATAATCTAAAGAATCTGTTAAAGTTTTAACATACTAATCTCAAATTCACACCTGAGCTATGATTGAAGCAAACTCATAAGTTGAGTTTTTTGAGAGAGCATTATCATATTTTGACCCTAATAGGATATCTGAAAAGATCAAATATATCGTCCAAGCTTTGAACAGAGCCAAGTCTCTTTTTAAATCTACAAATTTGGATAACAAAGCTCAAATTAGGGATGAAGTAGTCATTTCTATGTTTTTATTATACTTCATCAGGATTTGGACATCAACAATGTAAATGAAATAAGGAGTTGAACCTAAAGAAAAAAGGGGTATGAAAGAATTTCAGTATTATAATATACAAGACGATGTGAACTTCTGTCTCATTTGGGCTTCCTTTTTCTTTCTCAATATCTGTTGAAAGGTTGTTTCTGCATTCTAGTACAAAGAGCAAAGATCACTGCTTAAATGAGTTTTTCTCCTGTTTAATAAATTTCAACTTTAAGGGCTCAGAAAATCTAGAATCAGTGGTTGATTTGAGCTGTTGTGAATATTATTGCTGTTATTGACTTTTGTGTACAAGTGTGGTGCCAAAATGTAAATTTCTTTATAGTGTCCTACGGGAGTTAACAGCAGGGGGTGCTGTGGTAAAAGTGATATAAAGGCTACAAAGGCAAACATAATACTCCCTCCATTTCAAAAAGAATGACCCTATTTCTTTTAAGACCACAAGATTAAAGGGCATTTTGGTATATTTGACATAACTTTAATTTAGAACAATCTTCTTTCTTTTCTTAAACTCCATTCCAAGTCAAACTAGGCCATCCTTTTTGAAACGGAGGGAGTAGTTTATAAGAGACTGTATGCATAAATACATGGTTGTTGAGGGGTTTTTGATGTCTCTTTCTCTCGTTAAACGCTCAAAGATCTCTTTACAGAAAGATTTTCACATTCTTGTTCTATATAAATTGTTTGTTCCAGGGAAATATCTTGTACCGGTTTCCATCACTTCAGCGTACAGCTACTCCACAAAGGAGTGGAAGGAAGGAGTATGTAGGAAAAAGATGGACTGACTGGGTTGGACAGGTTGAAAGATTTCTTCAAGAGAAGAAGTGGCAATTTAGGTATCATATCATTTGTCTGAACTGCTGGTATATTTGGATATCTTACTTGTGGATTTGAGTTCTCAACCATGAGTGTTTACAATGCAGTAAAACAAGCTCATCGGAAAGGGCATTGGTCATTGGATTGGGTGGGCTCAATTTGTTTGGAGTCATTGTTCTTGGTACCATGTTGAAGTAAGGATCTCTATGTGGTGCTTTAGACTTCTTAACTTTTGCTTCTATATATTTTCACGACCCGAAATTTCACAAGGATTTGTGACCAGCACCTGGCAACCCCTAACCGAGTGAACCATCCCTTTAAGCATTTCCATAAACTTTCTAATCATAAAAACTACAATTTAATGATAAGGAATTCTAAATATCATAGCCCAAAAGATAATCAAATCCAAAGTATATAGCTGAATCCATAAGTCTAAACCCAACAACAGAGTCAAAGGAGAATCTCAAGAATCTAGTGGGATGCAACCCAAAAATACTGAGTAGAAGTAAATAAATTAAAACATCTAGTCACCACAGGACTGGATTGGTTGACTCATTGCTGGATCACATATGCTGATCTGCTAGACACTTAGTCCTATGGCACTCAGAACTATCACTGCATGGATGTAAGAGGCGAAAGAAGGATGAGTATGTAGAGTGCTCAGTAAGTTTCATCGGCCTGCCATTGAAAGGGTTGTGGTGTAACTTACCAAAATATTCAGTATTTCAATATAATATGATAAGTAAACTACCATTATAAAAAAAATGACATGTAAACCGCCCTTAGCAAAAAATATGACAAGTAAACCACACGACACTATTTATTAACATAAACTGAAAATCATAATATAGTGACCATATATCAGACAGTTAGGATAGTTGATAATATCTTTCAGAGTATGCCTATATATCAATATGGAACAAATGGAGGCGCAACCCGGTTACATCTCTCAAAAACAAAAACTGGCATAAGCAATGTGCATGAATATCTTAAGTATGCACATCAATCATTAAGGCATATAACATACAACACATGTGTAAATGTAACCATGCTTTAGCAGCCCGATAGTATAACTTGGTTCTCATATGTATATATATATATATATATATATATATTATATTATATATATATTATATATATATATATATATGTATATGTATGTTACATATATAAATACATATACATATGTGTATATATATATATATATATATATATATATTACACACACACACATATATACATATATATATATATATATATATATATACACATACATATATATATTTAATAAGGTAAAATAACCCGGTTCTTGTATATACATTTCTCACCTCGCATATATGGAACCCCCAAATCCATCTAAAATATCAGCAATTACGCAATCTTATACTTTCTAAGGGGAAACCTCCTCTGTTTAGGTCTTAACTTACCTCCATCCAAGCCAAGTTGTTGTTTTATGACCGTTTTTCCATGGCACAATCTCCTCCAAATGACTCTGATCTGTTTAGATGAATAATTAACAAAATTAGACAATCCATTGGACTTAATTCCATAATTTGAATGGGGGGCAAAATCAAAACCCCCAAATTAAATACATCCCGTGTCAGCCATAAGTCGTAGAGTCCAATTAGGTAATTGGATTTTGAATTGGAGTCCATTAACTCCCTCGATTCCCTAATTTCTATTTTAGGAGCCTTAGTCTTACATCCCTATTTTCCACCGTTAAATTTCATGTTTTAATGGTTTAACTTCATATAAAAGTGTTGAGTAGTGGTCAAAGCGATATAATTGCAACTATTAAGAAAATCCATTCTCTGGAGTTTTCTCGAAAGAGCTTCAATGCTACATATGTGGCTCTTATCCCTAAAAAGAATAAAGCCAAGGATTAAAGGGAGTTCGGGAGATATCTTTAAATTTATATCTAGCTAAAAAGAGTGATACACAAACTCGTAGATTCATACCAGAAGCTAAAAAGAGTGATACACAAACTCGTAGATTCATACCAGATGACCCTTTTAAAAGGTAGGCAAAACACATATGCTTTCCTAATTGCTAATGAAAGTACATATTCCAATATCAAGGAGCAGATTCCTCGAATAATGTGCAAACTTGACATCGTGTGAACTGGACTTTCTATCCCATACTCTTCCTAAACTGGATTTTGGGAAGGAAATGGGTGAGTTGGATCAGATTCTGTGTTAGCATAGTCAAGTTCTCCATCTTAATCAATGGTTATCCTGCATGTATTTTCCCCTCTCAAAGGGGATTGATATAGGGCAACCCATTCTCCCCTTTTTTTTCTATTCATACTAGCTAGGCCCCTAGGGAGTATTTTAACATTATGATCAAAATTGTTAATGGCAATGAATGAATTAGGGAGGTTGAATATATGAAACAATCTAATTACCAGGTTGGAGGTAACTCACCTTCAGTATACAGACGATACACTTAATATTTTGTGTTGCAAATATAAAGCCTAGTCTAAGTATTTAATAGTTATTTTGAATCTTGTTTGAAGCTATCTTTGGGCTACACATTAACCAAAGGAAGAGTTGCATTTTCCTTGTTAATGAGGGGCAAACATGCAAAACAACTAACAAACACTGGGAGGGAAGATTCAAACTATAATAGTTGTTAGAAATCATAATAGGAATAGGATTACAAATATTGTCCTATGTGAAAAATGATTGTAATGTAATGTATCCTAATAATATTTCTAGAGTCTCAAGAGAGGTTTTATAGAGATACTTGGAGTAAAAAGATCCATTTGTGGCATGCACTAGAGTGATATAGAATTTGCACGAAGTCAAAACCTGAGCGAACAATAGGAGGAGACTCTGAACATGTTTATATTTGCCTTGTTGATGGTTGAATTGAAAAGGCATATTCACGAGGAGGTGCAATGGTGTATGGAATTTGCAGAACATAGTATTGACTAATGAAACACAAGGGTGGAGATAACGATAGATGGGGGTTTGGATATAGACCCTATAGTTCAATGGCTTGAAGTTGAGAAAGACTAAGACAAAGTGCAAGTTCAGTGACGCAACACATGAAATGGGTACAAAAGTGAGGATTAATTCGCAAGTCATCCCCAAGAGAGGATGCCTCAAGTGTCTTGAGTTAATAATTCAAGGAAATGGGGAGATAGATGATGTGTTTTTGCATATTGTGTTAGAGTGGGATGGATGAAATGAGAACTCACATCCAGTGTCCTATGTGATAAGAGGTCCCTCCAAGACATAAAGTTAAGTTTTACAGAGTAGTTGTAAAACTGACTATGTTATTAGGGTAGAGTGTTGGCCTGCCAAAAACTCACATGTTTCATATAATGAATGAATTGAAGAATTTAATTTTTTTAAATGTTAAGTTAAATTACTTTTGATGTTAAGTTCAAAGCTAGTGAGGCCAGGAGCGTGGGAAAGGAGGTGCACAACCTGTACGATGCAGTTCAACCTAGTATCTTGGAATGTTAGGGGAATAAATGATGGGGGAAAAGAAGAGTGGTGAAGAGTCTCTGATCACAGCCCAATACAATTAGAATGTGGGAACTGGGAACATAGGCAATCCTATTTTAAATTTGAAAACTGGTGGCTCAAAGTGGATGGTTTCAAGGAGATGGTGCAGGGGTGGTGGAGTGGCTTTGTTGTAGAAGGGTGCCCTGACTACAGACTTAGCAACAAGCTACAGATGCTGATACAAAAGTCGAAAGAATGGAGCAAACAAACCTTCTGTTCCAACTCAAGCATTGCTTGCAAAACATGATGCAACAAATAGTTGATCCTCCTCTAGTTCATTACAACTCGAGCATCTACATCCTTCTGCTGAGTTTTGTTCTTACAAATGATTGCTTCATGCCCAAACTGATTGCACTTACTGCACTTAGCTTCAAGCCTTCTCCAACACTTGAAAGGTGCGTGTCCGATCTTGTCGCAATGCTTACAAGGAGGGTAGTTTCCTTTGAAGCTACCTGTTTTGTTTTTGTTGTTGCAAGATGCACCTTCTCCATATGTTGATTGGTATTTCTTGTTCTTCTTTTTCTTATATCGTCCATTATCTTGATGCTTGGCAGGTAAAGCTCCTTCAACAACTCCTTGTCTCATAACATGTCGTTGCTCTTGTGCTTAAAAGGCACTTAAAAGCTCTGTTAGTGTAATACTGGACAAGTCCTTAGTATTTTCTAAGGTTGTAATGGTCGCCTCAAATCTTTCAGGTACCGTTCAAGGATTCTCTCAACGATCCTTGAATCATTAAAAGTGGAACCCAACGATCTGACATGATTGGCAATGTCAAGAAATCGGTCATTGTATTCCTTTATGGTTTCACTGTCCTTCATCTTTTGCAGCTCAAACTCACGTACTAAATTCAACACTTGCATCCCTCGAATTCTCTCATCTCCTTCATACTCAGCCTTAATCCCATACCTCTTTTACCGACTTCAGAGACATGATACGAGTGAAAACAATGGATGAAACTGCAGGAAATAAACACGCCTTTGCCTTTGATTTCTTAATTTTCCTTTCCTGGTGATTTTTGATTTGCGACATCGTCGGATTGTTTGGCAAGGGAGCAATGATGTATTCATCTTCTACAGCCTCCCACAGATCCAAAGCTTCCATATATGCCTGCATTCTAACAGCCCAGATTCGATAACTTTCTCCACCTAAAGTTGGTGGTGCCATTGAAGAAAAACTTGCTTCTCCATTCATGGTATTCACGAAATCTGATAGGCGCCCACACACAAAGGTCCCTTAAGAAATAAAGCTCGGATACCAATTGATGGTTTTAAAAAACCTATTTAAGCTAAATAACATAGGGAAATCAAAGTCTGCACCTAGCATAAAGACGGAAGAGAACAAAATAGAAGCCTAAAATGAAAAGTAAAAAATAATAACACATGATTAAGCAGTCACTAAACAACTCCTAAATAATAGGGAAGCATGACTAACAACTAATTGACTAAGTCTTACTTAAAACATAGGCAGTAAAATTAAATTTACTGCAGTTCAAAAGCAGATTCCTAACACCAAGCTTTACACAAAACATTAATCATGGAGACCTTCCTTTGAATTTAGAGGATGCCCAACCGTCTCAACAGAAGAAAATGAGTGGTTGCAAAGCCCTTACACAGAAGAAGAAGAAGAACTACAGATCATTAAGCAGTGTGATGGTGACAATGCTCCAGGTCTTGATGATTTCACCATGTCTTTCTTCAAGGAGTGTCGGGATATTCTTAAGGAAGATCTCATTACTATCCACAATTTCCACAGAGGAGCTTCTTTGAGAAATCCCTTAATGCTACTTCCATAGCTTTGATCCCAAAGAAACCCGAGGCTATGGAACTAAAGGATTTCAGATCGATCAGCTTAATCGAGTAGTGTACAACATCATTTCTAAGCTAATCACTGAAAGATTGAAAATAGTTATAGGGAAGCTGGTTGATGGACATCAAATGGCATTCTTGAAAGGTAGGCAAATCATGGATGTTGCTCTACTGGCAAATGAAATGGTTGACTCTAGGGTAAAACAAAAGAAATCAGGCATCCTATCCAAGCTAGATATTGAAAAGGCTTATGATCATGTTAATTGGAATTTCTTGCTAAAAATTCTATAAGACATGTGTTTTGGAGAGAAATGGATTGGCTGGATACAATTTTGCATCTCAAATGTAGGATTCTCACTCATTATAAATGGTAAGCCTGAAGGATTTTTTCAATTGCATAGAGGTCTTAGACAGGGAGACCCTATGTCACATTTTTTCTTTCTACTAACTATAAAGGGTCAGAACCACATGTTCAGAATAACAAAGGTATATTGTTGGATAAAAGGGTTCAGTGCTCAATTAGGGGAGAGGTGATGATCTCGAAATCACACATCTTTTCTTTGCAGATGATGTCCTGGTCTTTGTGAAGCAAAAGTGGCACAAATCAGTCACTTGAGAGCAATCCTTACAATATTTGAGGGCATTTTAGGGCTTCATGTTAAGTGGTCAAAAAGTTTCCTCTTCCCAATTAATCATGTAGACAATCTACAAAGTTTAGCTGGGAATCTGGGATGTCAGATATCCTCTCTGCCCACGAAGTACCTCGGTTTGCCTTTGGGGCCAAAAACAAGGAGTTGGAGGTATGGGATGAGTGATGGGAGATGTGAGAAAAGACTCTCAAGATGGAAAAGTCAGTACCTATCACTAGGGGGTAGGTTGATTGTCATCAAGTCAGTTTTAGATGGGTTAGCTACCTATCTGATGAGTCTATTTCCAATACCCAAGAGCATTGTGAAGAAAATCAACAAAATGAGAAGATCTTTCATTTGGCAAGGAAACAAAGAAAAGAAAGGCTACAACTTTTGGTGAAATAGGAGACACTCACTTTGAGCAGAAAACAAGGTGGCCTTGGCATGAGAAATCTTAGCATCCAGAATAAATGCGTGCTACAAAAATGGCTATGGAGATTTTCTAATGAAGATGGAGCCCTATGGAAAAGATTCATAGCAAGGAAATATGGCTTGTTTAGCCAATGGACTACTGAGGAGGTGATGGAGTCGTTTGGATGCTGTGTGTGGAACAACATCAGAAGGTTATGGCCCCAGTTCAATAACAATATGTATATTAGTGTGGGCAATGGTCTGAAAACAGAGTTCTGGAATGAAAACTGGAAAGGTGACCTTGAGCTTATAAAGATCTGCTACGGTTGCTCAAGTATGGAGTCAACAAGGGTGGAACTTAGTGTTCATGAGGGTTTTGAATGACTGGGAAATTGAGGATGTGGCCCGGCTACTAGAGGTGCTAAACAACCTCCCAGCCATATCTCAAAGAAAGGATAAACCAATTTAGAAGTTACATAGCTAAGGAATGTTCACAGTAATGCTACTGGGTGAAAAGTCACATTTATCCTATATAATACCAAACATTGACCTCTTGGCCTGGGAGGAAAAGTCGGAACCCTACCCTCTATATATCTAGGGATGCCATTGGGGGCTGAATCAAGGTCCAAAGGAATTTGGGACAATATCCTGGAAAGATGTGAGATGAAATTATCAAGATGGAAAGCCCAATACTTGTATGGGGTAGACTCACTTTGATTAATGTTGTGTTAGATGCTCTCCCAACCTACATGCTTACCCTTTTCCCCATCCCAGCAGGGGTAGTACAACATGGGTAGTACAGAGGCTAGATCAGATCAGGAAAAGCTTCTTTTGGCAAGGAAATAATACCAAGAAAAGTTATCACTTAGTCAAGTGGAAAGAACTAATTTTAAGCAAGAAACAGGGGGGGGGGGCTTGGTTTGAAAAATCCGAGAACCAAAGGAAAGCTTTGAAAATGAAGAGGTTATGGAGATATGCCCATGAGACACACGCTCTATAGAAAAAGGTGAGACAACAAAGTATGGAGAATTGGATGGGTGGATGACTGAAGAAGCAAACAATCCTTATGGTGTCACTGTTTGGCGATCTATCAGAAACTGATGGACTATTTCACGTAACCGCACTATCATTAGTGTAGGTGATGGTAATAAAACCATCTTCTGGAAAGATAGGTAATTGGAATCTTGCAGAGAAGTTCCCTGATCTGTTTGATTTAGCTATCCATTAGAACTGAACAATTGCTGACATGTGGGCATTCCAAGGTTGGGACGTAAATTTTAGAAGAAACTTGAATGATAGGGAAATTCCTAGACTGATCGAGTTTTACAAAATCCTTGAAGCTTTTCAAGGTCTGAAGAATGGGGTGGACGGACTATGGTGGACAAACTATGGTGGAATGAGCACAACAAAGGGGTATACAAAGTAAGTGCAGCGTACAAACGTCTGAACTGGACAGTGGCACAAGATCCCATATGGCCATGGAAACAAATTTGGAGAACCAAAGCACCTTTGAAGGTGGCATGTTTCTCACATCTGCTAGCAAAAGAAGTTGTCTTGACACATGAAATCCTAAGAAAAAGGAACATTATCTTAGTCACGCACTGTTGTATATATTTGGTGAGGCAGCTAAGACAATGGGACATTTGTTTTTGCATTGTAGAATCACTAACCAACTATGGAAAATTTTCATTAATCTCAGAGGCATACAATGGACAATGCCTAGCAAGATTGTTGGCACTCTATCTAGGTGGGAAGAAGCTGAGAAGGGAGCAAAAAACAAGAGCTACTGGAGAACTACTATCTTGGATATGGTGGACCATCTGGAAGGAGAGAAATGTTAGGTGTTTCGAAGACATGAGTAGAGAAGTACAGAAAATCAAAACAGATTGCATTTTGCTTTTATGTTTTGGTGTAAAAGGAACTTCGACATAGATGCAGAAAATATCTTAGATGTGTTGGACTCATGCTAGGATTGGGAGTCCTTTGATAAATTGCTATACTTTGACTTGTTGTAAAGGGGTTTATCACTATCCTAAGTGCTGAGTATAATACAAATGTTACTTATTTAAAAAAACACTAGGAGGGAAAAATTAAGAATGATGGGTAAACTAGGAGCGGCGTCAGAGGTGGACAAGATGAAGGAAACAAGGTTGAGATGGTTCAGACATGTGAGTAGAAGGTGTATAGATGCCCCAATGACGAGGTGTGAGAGATTGGTAGTGATAGGTCTATGGAGAGGTAGATTGAGGAAGAATTTGGAAGAGGTGATTAGACATGACATAAACATATCCAACAAAGGGCGAGGATTAGGATAACATGTTAGTTGGCAGTTGAGCACTTTCTCCACTTTGTAGGTGGGGGCATGTCCCTAAACGTCAACAAATAGTATATATAATAGGGAAGTACTTTTTTTTATTGAAATTGGAAAATGTAACTTGTGACTTGGCAAGTTGTCACGCATTACAAATATGATTGAAATTAAAACTTGAACAAGGTAAACCACACTTCCTAATAAGTCGATGAAGGACACGTTGGTGAGGATGCCTTAGCAGAATGTGCAAATCGGTAGAGGACGTTTTTGTTGAAAGAAAGGTGGATGAAAACTATGAGGATGACGCCTAGAAGTTCACTTGAGAGGAAATGAGTAGAGGTTGTCATTCCTCTGACCTAAAACATGGAAGTGTCAGCGATGCTTGATATTTTGCATGATAATACGAGGCATGAAATTCAAGAAATACATTATTATCTCGTGCAAATATTTGAACTGTGATTAGACGTTTCGTAATAGAAGGAACTTGAATATTTTTTGAGGAAAAGGGATTTCGAAGAGATAGATAGACTCAAATTAACAGTATGATGATGTGGAGCCTTTGACAATCACAAACATGAATTTAATCCACGCAGCATTAGTATTCCACTTGTTGTAGGCTAGTATAATCGAGAGTAATGTAATAAGTAGCCAAATGTCAGGAAACCCTTGCGGATCATAGGGGCTTGAGCATGATGGGACAAGTATGTTGTAGGTTGATGGTGTGATTGTACCTCTAGAAATACTTTGGGGCTAGATGATTAAAATGGTCGTGAATTTGATGTCTTTGGCGTGAATCATTAGCAAACCACTATTGCCTTGTAGTAGAGCTGCGTCGATAGGAATAGGATTTGCCCCCATGATTTTCTCCTCTGCCATGACCATTGTTTTGACCACAATAATGATTATAATTTGTGGTACGATTTGTCCTGGAAGAGCACTGAATGAATTTAACAGCATCGTTGGACATAATATGTGAAGATGATGAGCCCGTGATCGGGTGTGATGGACATCGATGGGAGGGTCCGACCATGAATAAACTTATGATTTAAAAAAAGGCTTGCAGTTCATTGAACGTGATAGGTTTTGGCCGAGCTAATGAAGTTATGGCGTTATTTTTGAAGTCACTTCACAGGCCCTTTAATATGTAGTTATTTTGATAGGAAAATATGAAAGGACAAACGACAACAACTAGCTCATCACATATGAGTTACGCTTTAGTAATATATTGAGTGATGTGTGGCCTAGTGGTCAATGAAGTGGTTATGAACCATAAGGTCTCAAAATCCATTGAGAATGGACTGGATTGGGAATAACTTCTTTATCGTTATTTTATTTGCCTGAGATGGTGAGATGGACGACATGAGTTACTTCCATCAACATATCCAAAATGGTTTTGGCCACGAGGGAATGACCAAATTTGTGTTTTCCAGAATAGGTAGTTAGAAGATTTTAGCATAATTGAGATAAGGCGGAGTGCATGATGGAGGAGATGGGCTGCTGGAATTCATTCATGATTGCTTGATGGAGAGAGGTTGGGTACTGCTAGAACTAAAAGTACATTGTTTCTTGCTCACTGTTGCATTGATACATGAAGGAAACATATACACAACAGAGGAAACCAAGTCTAGGACTCCTACATACAACATAAGACTACAAACAAATAATAGATGGATGGTATGGTAGATAGGAGTTATATCTTGACAAGGACTCGAGTTGCTTGACTTGGATATAACTATCGAATATACAGTGACATGCTTTACTTGGTTGGTAGTTAAATAAGTTGTTCTAACCGCGGATAATCTAAGGAAAAGAGGCATATCAATTTGTTCAAGGTGTCACATGTGTAGACAAGAGGTAGCGACAATCAACCATCTATTTCTTATATTGCAAGTGACTAGTCAGCTGTGGAACTTGTTTATTAACCTTAAGGGTATTATAAGGGCAATGCTAGGTAGAACAACTAAACTTCTGTCATGTTGGAATGAAGGAGGTAAAATTACTACCAACAAGCCAGATGGAGGATCGTCGTAGAAGCTTTTTGGTGGACTATTTGGAAGGAGTGAAACCCAGTATGCTTTGAAGATACAACTAGCAATATGCATAAGATCAAGATGAACTGGATTCTCTTTCTTCTTCTTTTTGGGTGTGTAAAACTGAATATATGGATAATCTTGATTCAATTTTACAGGTTTTAGATTCCTTGAAAGAAGAGCAAGGTCTGTAATTTGTTTTTTGTTGTGAACATCTTTAAGTTTCTAGCCTAAGTTGCTCCGACTCGGATGCGGGTATCCGAGACAGATGCGAATCCGAGTATGGATACGGGTGCGGGGATTAAGCTAACATTATTCAATATTATAAAATATAGTTATAATCATATATTTATATAAAAGAGAACCTTAGGTTCTCCTATGTAGCGCCACCAGAATTCAGAATTTCCTTTTGAATTTATTTATTTCCAAACTAGCCTTCCATTTTCATGAAAAGTTGTGACTTTTATGAAAAGTTGTAACTTTTTTGACAAGTTGCGACTTTTGTGAAAGATTCTAACCGTTCCAAAGGGTTGTAACTTTTGCAAAGAGTAATAACATTTTTGAAAAGTTGTGACTTTTATGTAAAGTCGTGACTATAATGAAGAGTTGCGACTTTTACATCAAAAGTTGTAACTTTTGTGAAAAGTTGTGACTTTTATGAAGAGTCACGATTTTTATGAAAAAATATGACTTTTAGAAAAGGTTGTGACTTATCCGAAGGGTTGTAATTTTTCCAAAGAGTTGTAACCTTTCAAGTAAGTCATAATAAAAATGTATTCTTACTATCCGTTGTTGACTATAAATAGAAGGATTTCCTACCACAATTATTTGTAGGTGTTTTTTCGCTCTAGGGTAGTAGAATTCAAATACATTAATTAAGCTTCTTATGAAGTTTGTTTCATTCCTCAAAGTTTTCTTCCCTCTGTTTTATGGAGCTTAAGATGTACTTTAACCCATAGTCATTCATGTAAATTGCTAGGAAAGCAAGGTTGTTTTTATCATTATTTTTAGATATTTGTGAATTCAAATGCTCACAAAATTATGCTGTGAGATTTTAATATGGTGTTGAAATTTTGGTTTAGAATATACAGTTGTGAACTGTCCTATTTAGAGGTCACCTACTTTATGGTTGATAATTTGATTAATTCTTTCTAACTGCGTACTATAATAATAAAAATAACTATGGTTCAATCAAAAAAAAGTTGAGGCCGGTGATATGAAACATAATCAATAGTAATGACTACTCTGAGACAATGAGGAAAAACATGTATGATACAATCAATTTTAGGCTCATTTTAAAACATATACATGATACGTCATACTATAATACAAATAGATTGATGGAGTTCATAAGAAATGAGTTGAAGATCTTCCATTTGAGTTTAGTTTAGTATGTTCTTATATGGACGTGATGTTCCATTTTACTTGGGAGTGTTGTTTTTCGAGGTTTTTTTGTCCCTTCTTTATTGTGTGATTTTGTTCTTTATAACTATTTGGAATTTAGCAAATTTCATTACTTCTGACTAACTATTTCTATGGAGATTTTTCTTAAACTTCTTTCTTATACTCGAAATCTCTCTATAACTCATAATTTCTATAAGAAAACAAAAAAAAAATACAGAACTTTAAGATTTTGGAGGAACGCTTTGCCTTGAAATAAAATGTTCTTGACAATGTAGGGTATATATCTAAAATAAGTATATTATCGAATGATCATATGTGAGCTTAATAAAAAAAGTTCAATTGGTACGAAGTACGGGTAATTTACCCAGTAATAACAATAATATTAAATATCTTGTAAAATGTTGTACTTGAAAACATATCAATTCTATGTACAAATTTAAAAGCATAAATTAATTATGACTAGTTACTACTGAAATTAATTTTAAAATAATTATAGTTCTTTTTATTTATTATTAAAAAAATAATCATTAAAGCCTAACAATTAGATGATACAATTCATTTAAGTGTTGTGTTGCCCTTTCTTCTCCCAAGAAACCCTTAACCTTCCCTTACCCTTCTCTGTTCCTTTTCAAGAAAAAAAAGTTACTCTCGTCTTTTTCAAGAACAAGACTTTGAATTCTTTGTTCTCTCCCATGGAGCCTTCACCTCCTCTCCAATCTTGTACAAGAATTTTTTTCTATGGAGCAATCAGACCTTGTGACAACTTCATTGGAGAAAAGTCGTCTAACATTCGCCGGACATGAAATTAATTTTTTCTTTCCCATTTTTTCGGCTCTGGTCAAAGTATCCGGATCTGATCGACCGAACCCGACCCGCACCTCGCACCCGCACCAGTCTCGCGTCGAGACGAATTCGGCTCCAATGTTGAAGAGTCCGCGCAACATAGTTTCTAGCGCAATCTGTGTGCTGAAAAATTCATATACTCCTCCATTCATCTCAATAAAAGTGTCTTAGTTTGATTGGACATGTAATTTAATAAACAAAGAAAGACTTTTCAATCTTGTGGTCTTAAATTAAAGACGTGTAGTCCTTTAAATCTTGTGATCTTGAACTTTCAAGTAGAATTTTGGAATTGAAAAAGTTGCTACTTATTGAAAGAGACTCTTTTTGGGACAAACCAAAAGGAAAAGTAAGAACATTTAAATTAGGATGGAGAGTCATATTTTGGAATATGTATTTTTTCCAAAAAAAAAAGTATAGATATATTTGTATTCATGTTAAAAATAATATTAGTTGTATTTGAAATTACACTGATACCTCAAATTGCAAAAACAACATACCCAATATGATCCCACATGGTGGGGTCTAGGAAAGGTGGTGGTCTATGCAAACCTTACTCCTACTTTATGAGGTAGAGAGGTTGTTTCCCATAGATCTCGACTCAGAAAAAGCATAAAAACAAATTGTGGTGATATTACTGTAGAAAATAAAAGAGGAGTACTGACATCCTCAAATTGCAGTCTACATGAATTCACTATTTCACTGCTCCCAGTTTTTCTTCACTGTGCTGCTGACACTATGCAAGCTTTCGATCAGCTTGATCTCAACGTTGCCTACTGTCCCAGCCCATTGCTTCCTTTAATCCCAATTGTTCCTCCATATCATCGACATTAATATAGACAATTACAACCAATCAAATCAGCTTGTATTCTTTTCGAAATACCCCCTTCTCTGCCGCCACTACCACTACTTTACCAATGAAATCTATGTCTTTTAATAATCATTTTTCTTGGATAGTTATGAGGTAGTTACTGTATGAAGTCAAACAAATAAGGCATGATTTCTTGTAATCCACACTTGAATAATCATAGCTCTTGTTTGGAATCTTCTATATAAAACTAGTTTGTGGATCATCCTGTGGTTACCTGTTACTGGATGATGGGTTTGGACTTGACCTTTCAATTTAGCTAGTCAGGACCAAATTGTAATTTATAACCCCCCCCCCCCTATATATTTAAGTGATGTCCTTGCGGTCAAGAATTGTAATCATTACTTTGGGTCATTGCAATGTTTCTCTAACATCTACCACTTGAATTGTATTTTGAAGGAACATGACAGTCAGTCCAAGTAGCTTCATCTCATTTGTATCAGAGATATTTCCGTTACTTCAGGTATCAACTATAGTATTGTCCGTGAGCTAAACTTTATTTTAGTGTTTGATTACTTTGTTTGATGATTTCTCTTTCTCTTTAAGGTCATTTTGTGCATCTGGAGTTCAATTTTTTTTTAAACAATAATCTTAGAATAGGAATAGGGATACACAATCCTACTTAAAATAGGAATAGGAATAGTATTAGGAGCAAAAATAATAAATAGTATCCTACTTGGTAAAGAATTATATTATAATGTCTATAAATAAGGTCTCTATGTAACAATGTAGATACAACAATTCAATAATATTTTTCTCCAATATTTCTCACATGAGCCTCTACGATCTTGGTAGAGAATCATAGAGCTTCCGCTGTAGGCGGGCAGCTCTGGCCTACAGCGGGCAGCTCTGGCCAATGATTATGTTAGCAAAAGTTGGGCCACCGTATATCTTTTAAGTAATTATTTTCTCATATCTAATTTGTGTTGCACCGTGTCATCATTCTGGTGACTACTTTCTTATATCTAATTTGTTTTTGTGTAACACTGTATCATCTTTTCGATTACTTCTTTTTCATATTTAATTTGTGTAGCACCGTGCCATCATTGCGGTGACAACTTTTTCATATCTGATTTGTGTAGCATGCTACCATCATTCTGATGACTACTTTCTCATATCTTTTTTTTGAGAAGGTAATGATTACTTTCTCATATCTTATATGTCTAGCACCATGTCATCCTTTCGCAGGTGACTTTCTCATATTTGATTTGTGTAGCACCGTGCCATCTTTTCGGTGACTACTTTTTTCATATCTGATTTACGTAGCATTGTTTTTTTCGGTGACTACTTCCTTATTGTGTAGGGTCGTGCCATTATTATGACCCTACCCTATAATTTCTCTTTTTTTAGTAGGGTCGTGTCGTCAATCAGACTCTACCTATATACTTTCTATTTTCCAATAGGGTCATGTCATCATTCCCACCCTACCATATAATTCTTTTTTTTTGAACTTGGTAAGGTTGTATATTATATCACAAAACAGTACATGGGTCCTGAAACCTTATATACTAAAGCCCCAAAAAAACTTACTGCTCTATGGTAAATTGAGTCTAAAACATCAATTATAGAGACAATATCATTTAAGTATAACTGATTACACTAAAAACATAATAGCAAAATGTAGTTGAGCTTCACTTTTTGCACACCGTTTTCTATGCTCTCAAAACACCTAGAGTTCCTCTCTTTCCATATTGCCCACCATATTGAAGCAGGGATAAGTCTCCATCTGCCGTGCCATCATTCTGACCTGACTCGAACAATATAATTTTATTTCTCAGATTGTGACCACTTTTAGCCATCAAATCTAATATTCTTTTACACATGAGCACGTTTCCATTTTGAGCACTTTCTGGCGACCATGCACTGTGAAGAAGTCTATATGGAGCTACCATCTGATTTTGTTGCTCAAGGGAGTTGAGTAGCCTCTAATCTAAAACGTTCTTCTTAAGCTTTATTTGGGAAGTTCAACACAGTAATTTAAGAATTTGGCATGACTCGTAATAGAGCTAGTCCGCTTTGTGTTTTATCAACATTCTGCATCAAATTCAATTTTGTGAAGTCGAGTGATCAACTTGCAAATATCTCTCCAGCTCCTCATTGATTACGTATCAATTACATTTGTAACAAGCTAGGTACATATGACTTGTATGCACCGGGTTGAGGGGAAATTGTATATACAATCCTACTTAGAATAGGAATAGGAATAGTATCACGAATAAGAATAATTAGAAGTATCTACTTGGTAAAGGATGGTATTGTAGTGTCTATAAATAGGGTGTCTATGTAACAATGCAGATACAACAATTCAATAATATCTTTCTCCTATATTTCTCACAACTTTGTTTGATGATTTTACTTTCTCTTCAAGGCCATTTAGTGCATCTGGAACTTATTTTCTTTTGAAACAATGATGTACGAACCGACTTGGTAAATAGAAAATATAATCTGGAAATGTTGCCTAATTGTAATTACTAAAACTTCGCCATGGTTGAGCCTGAATTTCTGTCTTTGTAGTAGTGAATTTTGGCCTCCAGTTAAAGTAAATTACAGCAAATTCCAGTGCTAGTTGATCACCAATTACTCCCTCCGTTTCACAAAGAATGACCTGGTTTGACTTGGCACGGAGTTTAAGAGTATAAAGAAGACTTTTGAATATTGTGGTCCTAAATTAAAGTTAGGTCAAATGTACAAAATTACCCTTTGATCTTGTGGCCTAAACATGTCATGTGGAAAGCTGAAATTAAAATGTTATCAAAAAAAGAAAGAGGTCATTCTTTTTGAAACATACTAAAAAGGAAAGAAGATCATTCTTTTTTAAACGGAGGGAGTAATTATTTTGGGAACTCCATGTCTTGAGTGATTCTAATATATTATACAGCAGTTATGTAATTCAGATGTATTCCCCTTGTTATTTGGAAGTAATAGTGTTTCGAACTGCTCATTCATTAACTACTGTATGATGTTACTGGCAGATCTATGCTGGCTCATTTTTCACCATTCCTTTGATCCGATGGTTTCTTGTTCAAAAGAGAAATGGTGAAATTGAAAGAAGAAATCGATCCAGGGAACAATATGCACAAGTACTTGAACGACCCGATGTCTCACTGCGGAGGAAGGTATCAATTTTTGGTTGCTTTCTTTACTACTCTCTCCGTTTCATTTTATGTGGTAGTGTTTCCTTTCTATTTCTTTCAAAAAAGAATGGCAAATTTCTAAATTGGAAATTTTATCAACTTAAACTTCTCATTTTATTTTTAATGACAACTTTTTATAACCACACAAATGTAATGTGGCATGTTTAACAACATTTAAGTTGTGTATTTTGGTTACTTAAACTTGTCTTTGTTTATGCCAGTAGAGTTAATCTTGTTGTAGGCTGTAAAAAGTAGTTTTATGTAGTTAACAATAGGTCATGGACTGCACCGAAGGGTGTGGTCTAGTCGTCAATGAAGTGGTCAAGAACCCTACGGTCTTTGTTCAAATCTCAGCGGAAACAAAACACAAAACAGTAGGTGATTCTTCTCATCTATCCTAGCCTTGGTGGACAAACTTACCTGATTGCCTATTACTGGTGGGAGGTGGCAGGTGTTCTGTGGAATTAGTCGAGATGCGCAAAAGTTGGCCTAGACACCACGATCATCAAAAATAAAGAAATATTAGGTCATGGAATTGGATCTACCAAATGATAAGAATACCTGTGTGATTCAATCATTATATATATATATACACACACACACACACACACACTAGTTCTCGAACACGTATATCTCATACTAATTAGTATTAATGTTTTAAAATGATATAAATAATAATGAAGTATGCATATGATGGAAAACTGTAGGAGATTGCAAGTGCGAATTGATGAATGAATAACCTATTGGACTGATATGTACTTTATTTTCAAACTATGAATGTGAGAATATCCTCTATTTTATTTTATTTTATTTTTGAGAATTGGTAAGTGCAGCGACCTTTTATAATAGTAAGAAGGGACCATGTATTGTGGGGGATGTTGCGACCCTAGTGCAATCTTCTACAATGCTAAACAGTCCAGTATTTAAGTTTCTGGAAGTTTATATCTAGTCTCTTTGGATTTCATCTACACTTTGTGTATTTCTGTTGAAATAGTAAATATATATTATAAACAGTATGGCTCAAAGATTGTGGAATACATTTTATTACATCAATAAACCAAAACATCCCCGTCTATGTATGCTATACATATATGAATTTTTTGGAAATTGAGGTGAGATTACATGGGATTGTGATGTCTAAATGCAAATAATTATGATATCTAGGCTTGTTATTCCAAGAGCATGAAATAATAGATTAAGATGTCACAAATAGATTCAATATCAGATAGTTGAAATGGGAGAGTGCTATCGAGGTGTTATGTGATAGAAAGATGTCTTACCAAAGTGTGACATAAGTTGGACAACAAATTATAAGACCAACAATGTTTTATGGGAGTGAATGTTAGGCCGCTCAAGTCCAACACATCCACAAGAAGTGTCACAAAATGTGGAAGCTAAGATGGATGTGTAAGTCATACATGACTAGACAAAATTAGAAATGACCACATTTGTGATAAGGTCAAGTAGCACATATTGAGGATAAAATAATAGAAGTCAACTTGAGATGGTGGTCATGCCTTTGCCAAACACCAAAGGCATCAGTTCTACATGTAAAATCATGGTGAGTGAAGGTGTTAAAAGAAGACAAGGTAGACCTAGATCCATTTGGAAGGAAGTTGTCTCGAAGGAACTAAAACCAGAGGCGTATCCAGAATTTGGAGGGTAGGGGTACCACACAACGCTGCTATTTATTAAGTCCAAATAAGGTAAAGAGATGATCGTTTGCAGTTTGGTTCGGATTATTTATCTTTTTCTTTATATAGACAGATCGATCAAACGAAAAAATTGAAATAATTTTGACAACTTAGTGCAAAGAAAAAGCTTTTAACAATATTAGTAATATCATAAATATGTCAATTGATTTTTAATTGTACTCGACAAAATTTTCATATTCTAAAAACACTCAATGATGGCATAACTATTTGTATTTTTTAAATACTTCACACTTTATGTAACAAATTAAATAGAAAGTGGTTGAGAACCCTAAGGTCTCATATTCAAAACTCAGCGGAAACACAAAAAAAAAAGTAACAAACTAAATACAAAGAGGCCGAAGATCTTTACATACATAATTTCAATAACTTAGACAAAGTAATATTAAGAAGTCTCAAGCCTCAGCTGACAATAGTAATTAATCTGAAGAGGCCGAAGAAATCAAATGTAATCAGAGCCTTGCTTTGTAATTTGAAGTTCTTGATCTCTAGCCCCCCAATTTTCTTGCTCTGTGTGCTGATTTCCACTTGACTCTAGATGGTAGCCTTTTCTCTCTTTATTTTTTTGCCAAAGAAAATTTCTCCGGATACTATCTAACCTATTGATGATCCCTTTTGAATAGTCACAGAGTAGTAGACCATAGAATACTCTTGTAAACATGGTTTAGTGCAACATAGCATTGTTTTGGTTCTTGATAGATACAGAAACAATTACTAGGGATGGCAATGCAATGGGGGGGGGGGGGGGGTTAGCTTATGCGGGGCAGGTGCTAACAAATAATTGTAAATTTCAAGCGGGGCGGGGCAGTTGTGGGTTGAAACAAATGGCTGAAATTTCAGCATTAATTTTGCTCGCTGGCAATACAATCTATGCTAGAAGACCCATTTGAACTCCAAATTTTTTAACCACTTCTGAATTTAATTTAACCAATTTAAATTTATTATTAATCAACATTCAACAATAATAATTAAAAAATGAAATATAGAGTGGATTAAAAATAAGTTTATTTAATGTTTTAAATAACTATTAAAAAATTACTAGGCAACATGATAAGAGGCTTGGGCATCTGTCAAGGATACTCATCTTCTTTGTCATGTAAGATTCTATTTTTTAAGGGAAAATACCCAAGTACCCCCTCAACCTATGCCCGAAATCTCAGAGACACACTTATACTATACTAAGGTCCTATTACCCCCTGATCTTATTTTATATGTAATTTCCTACCCCTTTTTAGCCTACGTGGCACTAGTTCGAAAAAAAAAGTCAACCATCGTTGGGCCCACAAGATAGTGCCACGTAAGCTAAAAAGGGGTAAAAAAATATTAATAAAATAAGTTAAGGGGGGTAATAGGACCTTAGTATAATATAAGTGTGTCTCTGAGATTTCGGGCATAGGTTGAGGGGGTACTTGGGCATTATCTCTTTTTTTAACATTACAATCCTTGTAGTATTAGTCATATATTAACTTCTTCTTCTTTTTTTCTTTTTTTAAATATTAACTTGAATGTTCTTTTAAATTCATTTATTTTTAATTTATTATTCTGCATAATATTTTTAACCTAGTATTACAGGAAAGGAAAATAATACCATATGTAAATAACAAGGTAGAAGAAAGAAAACAAATACTCATGCGGGGCAGGGAGGTGGATTTATGCCGGGCGGGACGGAGCGGGTTGAAATCAAAGAAAAATGTCATGCCGAGCGTGTTGAAATTTTTGCGGGTTAAGATACCCCCTCCCCATTGCCATCCCCAACAGTTACCAAGGTCAACAATAATTAAGTTTAAATTTTTTTTACAACTAAGGTATTTGATTAGAGTGAGCTAAATACAATATATTGATACATTTGAAGATCATTGTCCCATGGATAAAGTGCTCGACTTCTAATCAAGTAGTTGTGGGTTCGAATCATTCGGGCATGAATTTTTTTGCAAAAGAAACGAAGAACGCAACATAAAAATTCTGCCAGAGTTGTCATACTAGAATCGAGCTCACACCCTTGAAACAGATTAACCGCTTGCAACTGGAACCTCACGCTACTTTGTGACTATGGGTGGCACAAATAACATTTGAGAATATCTTATGCATATACAAAATTTTGACAGAGGCTTCCGGATGCCATGGTGCCCTCTCCCATGTTCGTAGATCTGCCCCTGCCTACAACCTCTTGGTGATCCTTTAAGACCTAAAAAAGTTAGGCTACAATTTTGTTTTAAAAAAAAAGTTCCATTTAGATTCTACTTATTACTCCCTCCGTCTCATTTTAAATGACACTCTTTTCTTTTTAGTTTGTCCCAAAGAGAATGTCTCCTTATTATAAATTTATAATTAGAAACAATTTAACTTAAAAATTGTCCTTTTACCCTTAATGAGGTATATAGCCACACAAATATCTAAGGATTGTTTTAGACCACAAGTTTCAAAAGTTTTCCTTTCTTTCTTAAATACCATGCCAAGTTAAATGGTGTCTCAAAATGGTTTATGAGACGGAGGGAGTAGTTGTCTTAGTCATGTCATCATTTTTACTTGCGTTCTATGCCTTACTAGCAGTTGTTTAGCCTTTCAAAGATACATCACTGGAAAATATAATGAACATAAGCTCAAAAAGAAAATATAAAGAACATACTTTTTATTTTTGTTATTATTATTCTTATTATTCTTCTTACTATTATTAGTTTGTATAATAGTGGTTCCGAGATGAGTCAAATGAAGTAACATATTCATATAGCCCACTCGAACATGGTCAATGAGGATTCTTATATTTCTTTCTCTCCGTACTACACCACCAAATACACACTGGACTGATGTTCCACATGCTCTTCATTGCTTTAGGCAAATCTTTTCTCTTCCGGCTTTTCAAAACTTTTGTAGTGGACATTGGCATCATCCATCTCGAACGCAAAACTTTGTAGAACATTTCCCAAACTTGAGCTGCTACAGACCAGTAAACAAAAATGATTAAATGTCTCCACACCTGTAACATTTATTGCTTAGCGCAATGCCCCTTGTCTGCAAATTGACTTGAGTGAGACGAGCCAATGCTTGACAAGTCAATACCAATGTTTGATGCCTATTGATTATTTTTACAGCTTCTGTTACTGATGTCTCGTTCCTACTTTCAAGATGTACCAACTCTCATAATTATATGTATAATTTTCAGCTCCTGAGTGCCCGGGATATGGCACAGAGAACTTTTATTGGCCAGGATCGAATTGTTTACAGTACAGACAGGGACTTATATGAGCAAGATTATGATGCACAACAATGGGAGAAAAGATTCCGAGAAATTGAAAAGTCTGAATAGATGGTGTTATTTAAAGGTGTTTTGTAAAGTCTCGAGTTTTATACACACAGAGACTCCGATAAGTTATACCTTTCAATGCCTCCAGACACGACATAAGGCAGGCAAAGCTGCAAGTCCACCAACTGTTAGCCATTGTGACACTCAATTTGGTGATAAGAATTGGAGCATTCCAAACAGTAGATTGTGATGTAATCAGCAACATTAATCCAGGCTTGAGAACTACAAGATTCAAAGTGTAGTTCATTAAGAATGTTCAAGTTGTGTACTTGATATGACACTCGATCTGCTACAAATGCCAGGCTTTTGTAACTAAATTAGCCTTGTTGTGACATTTAGTCAATTAAGATGTTACTGTGGTTACTCTGTATGTTGAATTTGGGAACACTTTTTCGAGCACAATTATTTGAATATTTTCTGACAAAAGCATTGAACATTGTTTTAGATTGTTCCATGCAAAACGCATGAATAGGAACTATGGACCTTGTCATTTTGAAAATTGAAATGTTTCCACGCTTGTGCATTATGCAGCACAGGATCATCAGTTTACATGTGAAATTTCGCTATGCAAGTTTATGGAAAAACACAAGTGCTACATGACAAGTAGGGCAAAGTGAAGGAGAGAACACACCTGGAACCTGTAGAAAGCAAAACCAGGAAACTTCATTTATATGAAGTTGACCACCTTCAGGGTATAGCATCTACTTCACAAACAAAAGAAAAGAACAAGAAGTTCATCAAAGCAGTCTCTGAACAAATCTCAAAAGAAAAACTTCAACTACACAAAAAGATGATCAATGAATCCATTCCTCACCCAAACTAAGGATATATATAGAATATATCATCTTCTAACGCAGCCACAGACTATTAAAACAACATTGATCCAAATGCTACGCACGGCACTTATATTTGAGAACTAGTGTTTAGCTATATATTTTGCCATAGCTTAAAAAAATATTTGGCAACCATCCCAAGATTTTAAGTTGTTATAATTACATATGTGAATTACTTTTAAAAAAATAACTACTTATTTTAGATATATTCTTTGATTATTATCATTTATAGCAATATAAAATATTATTATATAATAATTAGAATTATCTGTCTCTTACCTCTTTATCCTTTTTCTCTCACCTTTTTTTGTCTCTCTTTCTCCTTTTCTTATTTCTATTGTTCTCTCTTTCTTGTTTTCCTTTTATTCTCTTTCAATCTTGATTTCTTTCTATTGTTCTTTCTCCCTTGCTTTTTGATGCTTTTTTTTTCTTCTCCTTTGGCTGCTCTTTCGTCCTTTCTTTTTCTCTACTTTCTTTCATAGAGTAATCAATAATTTGTAGGCTGAATAAAAGTCATATCAATAATTAATTAGACAAGTAATATAATCGTAATAAATGAAGAGACTTAATAAACTGCAAAATGAATTAAACAAAAATTTAAAATGTTGCAGAGTGAATTAAACTTGAAATAAAATATATAACACTCATATTAAAGTTGAATTAGAAGAGAATTAAACGTGAATGCGAAATGTAGCAAATGAAAGAACATTTTATGATTTGTAAACTAAATAAAACTTACATCAATAATAAACTAAACAACTAATTCGATCGAAACAAATCAACTAATAAACTGTCAAATAAATTAAACTTATATTAAAAGTGTATTACACAAATATTAAAGTTGAATTAGATACGAATTAAGTATGAATAAAAAACATAACTTATGAAATAACATACATCGATCTATAGAATGAATTAAACTTGTATCAATAATGAATTAAACAAGTAGTTTAATAGTAACAAATCAACCAAATAAACTGCAAAATGAATTAAATTTGCATTAAAAGTGTATTACACAATATTAAAGTTGAATTAGAAGAGAGAAATAAAAATGAATAAAAAATGCAACTAATGAAAGAAAATACAATGATCTAAGAGTGAATTAAACTTGTATTAATAATGAATTAAAGTATTAATTCAACAGTAACAAATCAACCAAATAAACTGCAAAATGAATTAAAGTAGCATTAAAGTGTATTACACAATATTAAAGTAGAATTAAAAAAGAGAAATAAGAATGAATGAAAACTATAACTAATGAAAGACAAGACAATGATCTATAGACTGAACGAAGCTTGTGTTATTCATAAAAAAAACATGTATTATATGTGCTTATAAATTATTTTGGTCTATATCCCTAAGAATGTAAGTAGTGTTTGCAATATGTATTAAAAATGTATTGTTCATGATTTTAATACAATTATAAAACATATCTAATTCAACTTTAATACAATTGTGATACAGTTCCATAAATTTTACCTTTTTCGAGTTTCAATCTTATATTTCTCCTAAAATCAATTATAAACTTAACACAAACTCTCTTAAAATTGAGATATAAACTTCAAACTGCATTTTTAATTATTTGTAGAATCGACCTATCCAAATTAATCACGAGTTTGTAAGATTCATAAAATGAATTCAAAATTTGAAGCTTTATAAATGACCATCAATGATGACTTCTTGTTGTTGTAATTTTAGAGATTTGAAAATTTTGTTTGAAAACATAATATTCTACAAATTTTTAATTTTTTTATTTCTCTTCTTGTTATGTTTTTGGGTAAAATAGTGAAATAGGGACAAATTTTGATTTGATAATAATTATTTAAATGAAAATTTTAATAGAAGAAGAATAAAAAAAAAGAGGAGGAAGAGAAAGATAAAAAAAGACGACGAAGAAGAAAAATAAAAACAAGAAGATGGGGAAGAGAAAAAGGACAGAGAAAGAAGAGAGCGAAGCGGTACAGTTTTTTAATTCAAAAAAATGTTATATTTAGTTTTAAAAAAATTGTCATAAATGGTAAATATTTTTCTAAATATAGCATATTTATGTGATTTACCCTTTTAATTTCTAAAAAAATTGGCGCAAATTCTAGTAATTGGGAATTATTTAAATTTTAAAACTCGAACTTTTATATTTTATAAAAACACCCATCATTTACTGTTTTGGATTGAATTTCATTCATAGTTCGTTGTACAAAATATTATATATATATATATATATATATATATATATATATATACTAGAATTTGCCCCAAATTTTATATATACATATTAACTAAGCTTTCTCTGACTTCCAATTACAAGTAGTAATAGTAGTTTTTTTGTATACAAATCATTGATATCTTCCTTTCGTTTTCTTCCTTTTTTTTAATTTATACTGATTATGTTTGTTGTCATGCCTTTTCACGGAACATTTTCGTTATAAAATGATAATATAAATTTATGGGCATTTTTAATAATTTTTAGAACTTATTGATATAAATTATTTTTAAAAAAAAGTTAAATATTTCTCTCAAAATCTATGTTCAAGCGCATGGTGAAACATCACCCAAAAATGGCTTGTCAAAGATATTTGACAATTTATGGTCAAACGCTAGCCTAAAACTAATAACCACCAGATAACCCTAGTCACTAGCAATTAAATCATATATATAAGAACTCTAGGCCTGCCTACGTGGCTCCACCACAAACAAGGATTTCTTTTTTTATTTATTTTTTTTGTTTGTTTAAATTTATCTATTACCAAAACTAGCCTTCCCCTTTCATGAAAAGTTATGAAAAAGTTGTGACTTTTATAAAAAGTTGACTTTATGAAAAATTACGATTTTTATGAAGAGTTGCGACGTTTGTGAAGAGTTACGACTTTTATGAAGAGTTACGACTTTTATGAAAAGTGGTGACTTTGATGTAAGGTTGTGACCTTTCCGAAGGTGTCACGACCCAAAACGAGCCGCGAGTGGCACCCACACTTATCCTCCTATGTGAGCGAACCAACCAATCTAAACCCCAACATTTCAACCATAATAAACAGAATGTAATGCGGAAAACTTAAAACTCATTAATATAACCAATAAATAACTTCTAAAATTTATCAATTACTATCCCCAAAATCTGGAAGTCATCACCACAACAACATCTATCCTCAAATTACTAAATCTAAGAGTATCTGGGAAGCTAAAATAAGTAAACAAATGGTCCATGTCCGAACTTCAAGGACATCAAGACATGAATGAGAGAGAATCCAGTCCGAGCTAGGAACAATAGCTCACCCTGAAATCTGACGTGATGAAGACTGGCTAGAGTTGCGGTTGAGTTGAAGTCGATGGTACGTTTGCTGCACTCCACAAATAACAAAGAAAGAAACATACAAGTAGGGGTTAGTACAAGGCACAAGTACTGAGTAGGTATCATCGGCCAACTCAAAATAGAAAGCAATATATATCAGATAATAACATAAAATCAACCATAACACTTAACAGGTGACAACAAAGAATACCATAATCATTGGCCACAACCCAAGCACATCTATGAGGACTCAAGCCTCTATACCATACTCATTTGGGAAACAGGTTCTTTAAATCTGAGTACATTAGCATAATTCAAGATTCATTCTCTTTTTACTATCTTGGTGTCGGAATGTGACACTCCGATCCCCTCAATATTCATTCATCTTACTATGCTGGTGTCGGAACGTGACACTCCGATCCCCTACTATCCTGGTGTCGGAACGTGACAGTCCGATCCTCTACTATCCTGGTGTCGGAACGTGACACTCCGATCCCCTCAATATTCATTCATCTTACGATCCCGGTGTCGGAACATGACACTCCGATCCCCTACTATCCTGGTGTCGGAACGTGACACTCCGATCCCCTACTATCCTGGTGTCGAAACGTGACACTCCGATCCCCTACTGCTACGTGTCGGTTCGTGACACCCGATCCATTAACCTCATTCTTTTAGTTCATCAAGCCTTCTTTTATATCAAGGCATCATCATTAATAGAGAGGTTTTAAGGTTTTTAAGATTCCACAGTATCATCATTATAAACCATCAATATTTACATAATCACAACATGAAACAACACAATTAAGCATATAGAAGACTTTACAATACCACCCAATACATATCAATCGCTATTTAGAGTTTACTATGAAATAGTATAAATCATAACCTACCTCCACCGAAGAATCGTGATCAAGCAAGCTATTCCTCAAAGCCTCTGATTTCCTCTTCGCTTCTCTCTTTCCCTCTCGCTCGTTCTCTCTTCTTTTCTTTTAATTTCTCCTCTTTCA
Source organism: Solanum lycopersicum (assembly GCF_036512215.1). Taxonomy (NCBI): domain Eukaryota; kingdom Viridiplantae; phylum Streptophyta; class Magnoliopsida; order Solanales; family Solanaceae; genus Solanum; species Solanum lycopersicum. Next base: position 40,775,423 of record NC_090803.1, read on the forward strand.
AATTCTTTTTCTTCTACCCTAATTATCATATAATTAAGTATAAAAGATGGTAAAAGTAACCCACTAATTAATTCAAGGTTATCTCCTTTAACCCCCAAGTAATTAAATTATTAACATAAACCACTAACTTTATAATCATAAGCGGGAATAGTCCAAAACACCCCTTAAAACTTTTAACAGAAATCCGACCCAGTCAGGGTTACGCAGCCTGTGACGGTCCGTCGTGCCTGCGACGGTCCGTCCTGCTGAGTCGTCACAGAGTTCAGAGACTCAATTTCATTTGAGAGGTCTGTGACGGCCCGTCATGCCTGCGACGGTCCGTCCTGCCATTCCGTCGTGAAGTTCAGAGAGTCGATCTCAGTACCCAATTTTCCAGAGTCTAAGTGTTTTGGAACGAGACCCCCTCGACGGCCCGTCGTGCCCATGACGGTCTGTCGTGGCATCCGTCGACCCAGACAGTTACTACCAGAAATAAACTCTACTGCTCAAAACGACTAAACAAGTCGTTACCATAGATTCCAATTTACCCATCGTTCGTCCTCGAACGATCACAGGAAGAAAAACAAGGGCGAGAAAGAGTACCTGAGTCTGTAAAAAGGTGTGGGTATCTTTCTTGCATATCAGCCTCCTTCTCCCAAGTGGACTCTTCAACTGGCCGATTCTTCCATTGAACTTTGATAGATGCAATCTCCCTTGACCTCAACTTGCGGACTTCTCTATCTAAAATAGCAACATGCTCCTCCTCATAAGACAAATTCTCATCAAGAAGAACTGAATCGCAAAGAATGATGTAGTTTCCATCCCCATGGTATCTTTTCAACATAGACACATGAAATACCGGGTGCACTCCTGACAGTCCTGGGGGCAAGGCTAATTCATAAGCTACCTCCCCCACGCGCTTCAGAACTTCAAATAGACCAATATACCTTGGGCTAAGCTTACCTCGCTTACCAAACCGCATCACCCCTTTCATGGGCGGAACCTTCAGCAAGACTTGCTCACCCTTCATAAACTCCAAGTCTCTAACCTTTCGATCTGCATATTCTTTCTGCCTACTTTGAGCCGCTAGAAGCTTTTCCTGAATGCATTTCACTTTATCTAACGATTCCTCAGAAGGTCAGTACCCCAATGTCTAACCTCAAATGCATCAAACCACCCAATGGGAGACCTACATATTCTCCCATACAGTGCCTCAAATGGGGCCATATCAATACTTGAGTGATAGCTATTGTTGTATGAGAACTCTGCTAAGGGTAAGAAGTTATCCCAATGACCACCAAACTCTATCACACATGCACGAAGCATATCCTCCAAAACCTGAATCGTTCGCTTAGACTGACCATCGGTCTGAGGGTGAAATGCAGTACTAAGATCCAACCTAGTACCTAATTCAGCATGTAATGTTTTCCAAAACTTAGAAGTAAACTGCGTACCTCTATCTGATATGATGGAGAGTGGAACCCCATGTAATCAAACAATTTCTAAGATGTAGAGTTTGGCTAACTTCTCTGCATTGTAAGTCACCTTGACCGGAATGAAGTGAGCAGATTTAGTTAATCTGTCGACAATTACCCAAATAGAATCAAACTTACCCAATGTCTTTGGAAGACCAACCACGAAGTCCATTGCAATTCTCTCCCACTTCCATTCAGGAATGGGCATTCTCTGAAGTGTCCCTCTAGGCTTCTGGTGTTCATACTTTACCTACTGACAATTCAGGCATTGAGCAACAAAATCCACAATGTCACGTTTCATCCTACTCCACCAAAAATGTTGCTTTAGGTCACGATACATCTTGGTTGCACCAGGATGTATAGAATACCTTGAACTATGAGCCTCTGTAAGAATAGTGTGAATCAAATAATTGACGCGGGGTACACATTACCCTTCTCTTAATTCTCAAAACACCTTTCTCATCGATTTTTGCTTCTTTATCCTCTCCTCGCAACACCATATCCCAAATTCGGCTCAGCTTCTCATCAGTAAACTGCTTTCCCTTAATCTTGTCAAGAAAGGAAGATCTTGCCTCCACACAGGCCAAAAATCCTCCCTTCTCATTTACTTCTAGCCTCATAAGGTCATTAGCCAGAGTCTGAACCTCTCTAGCCAATGGGCGTCTGGAAACCTGTAAGTGAGCTAGGCTTCCCATGCTCCCTGCTTTTCTACTTAACGCATCTGCCACAACGTTAGCTTTTCCTGGGTGATACAAAATAGTGATATCGTAGTCCTTCAGTAGTTCCATCCATCTCCTCTGTCTCAAATTCAAATCTTTCTGAGTAAAGACATACTGTAGGCTACGATGATCCATATAGACTTCACACTTAACCCCATATAGATAGTGTCTCCATTGCCTCAATGCAAACACTACCGCAGCCAACTCCAAATCGTGGGTCAGATAATTACGTTCATGCACCTTCAATTGCCTCGAAGCATAAGCAATTACATTCTTCTCTTGCATTAGCACTCCACCCAAACCAGAATAGGATGCATCACAATAAACAATGAAATTCTTACCTTCCACTAGCAAGGTAAGAATTGGTGCCATAGTCAACAAAGTCTTGAGCTTCTGAAAGCTTTCTTCACACTCGTCCGACCATAAGAATGGAACACTCTGCTTAGTTTGTCAGTTGGGAAGCAACAGAAGAAAATCCCTTGACAAATTGACGATAGTAGCTAGCTAAACCAACAAAGCTCCTTACCTCTATAACATTAGTAGGTCTTACCCAACTCTTCACTGCTTCGATCTTAGAAGGATCCACCATCACTCCATCCCTAGAAACCACATGCCCCAAGAAGTACACTGAATCTAGCCAAAACTCACACTTGGAGAATTTGGCATAAAGCTTTTTCTCCCTCAACATTTCCAATACAATTCTCAAGTGCTCCTCATGTTCATTCCTGCTCTTCGAGTATACCAGTATATCATCAATGAATACAATGACAAGGAGATCCAGATAGGACTTAAAAATCCCGTTCATCAATCTCATGAAAGCAGCAGGGGCATTCGTAAGCCCAAAAGACATTACTAAGAACTCATAATGTCCATACCTGGTCCGAAAAGCAGTCTTTGGCACATCCGTTGCCCGTATTTTCAATTGATGATAACCAGATCTCAAGTCGATTTTTGAGAAGGTACAAGCACCTTGTAACTGATCGAACAAATCATCAATGCGAGGAAGAGGATACTTGTTCTTAATGCTTACCTTATTCAGTTGTCTGTAGTCTATGCACATCCGAAAACTTCCATCCTTCTTCTTCACAAACAAAACAGGAGCACCCCAAGGGGATGCACTTGGTCTAATGAAGCCTTTGCTTAACAACTCTTGAAGTTGGGCCTTTAACTCTCCTAACTCAGCGGGAGCCATTCTATAAGGGGGTATGGAAATGGGGTGAGTACCCGGCTCCAGATCAATGCAAAAGTCAATATCCCTATCCGGCGGCATACCAGGAAGGTCTGCAGGAAACACATCCAGAAACTCATGGACTATCGAAACCGACTCAATTGAAGGTACTTGGGTAGTATCATCCCTGAGGTGTGCCAAGAACGCTAAACACCCTTTACTAACCATTCTCTTATCTCGAAGAAAGGAGATGATACGAATTGGAGTGGAAGTGTAGTCACCCTCCCACACTAACGGATCTGTTCCAGGCTTGGCCAACGTTACAGTTTTAGCATTACAATCTAAGATCGCAAAATTTGGAGAAAGCCAAGTCATACCCAGAATTACATCGAAATCAACCATTTCTAAGATAACCAAGTCTACCTGAGTATTGCTCCCCACAAAAGTTACAAGACAAGACCTATACACCTTTTCAACTATCACAGACTCACCCACCGGAGTAGAAACACGAATAGGAATGTCAAGCAATTCACAATGTAAATTAAGACCAGTAGCAAATGAGGAAGATACATATGAAAATGTGGAGCCAGGATCAAATAATACAGAAGCCATGCAATCACAAACCAAAAGATTACCTGTGATAACAGCATCAGATGTCTCCGCTTCGGACCTCCCAGGGAAAGCATAACAATGGGCCCTATCACCTGTCTGCCCGTTGCCCCTACTATGTTGCGCTGCAGTAGTTCCAGTTTGCCCGCCACCCCGGTTGATTTGGTGACCTCCATTACCTTGGCCACCCCGTCCTCCAGAATAGTGGCCTCTTCCATGACCACCTCTACCTCTGACTATTGGGGGTCTGTAACTCTGTTTTGGACAATACCTCTTAATATGCCCAGTATCCCCACATCCATAACACTCTCTGGGTTCAAACATAGGTCTCTGTGAGAATGACGAAGTCTGGGGGTAACCTCCAAACTCAGAGAAATGTTGGCTGGACCGCGATGGACCCCCAGCTACAGCCTGCAGTGAAGACTGAATAGGTCGGGCTGGGTAACCTCCTGAACCCTGTCCTCTAGAGTAAGAACCATTAAACTCGCCTCCCTTACGAAACTTCTTAGAGGTCGATGCCATGGTGAAGTCGTCTGGCTTCACTCCCTCCACTTCTATCACAAAATCTACCACCTCCTGAAAGGATTTTGCTGCAGCAGCTACCTGTAACGCTGAAATCTGCAAATCTGACCTCAACCCCTTCACAAAACGGCGAATCCGCTCTTGTGGACTGAAGCAAAGCTGGGTGGCATACCTGGATAATGCACGAAACTTAGCTTCATAAGCAGTAACCGAAATCCTGCCTTGCTCTAGGCTCAGGAACTCATCTCTCTTCCTATCCCTCAAAGTCCGGGGTATATACTTCTCCATAAACAAGCTAGAGAATGATTCCCAAGTCATAGGTGGTGCCTGTGCTGGTTGACACTCAACATACAATCGCCACCACATTTTGGCATTTCCCTGAAACTGATAGGTTACAAACTCAACACCGAATCGTTCCACTATGCCCATCTTATGTAGTAACTCATGACAATCAACCAGAAAGTCATAGGCATCCTCAGATTCAGCACCCTTGAAAACTGGAGGTTTCAACTTCAAGAACTTACTGAAAAGTTCGTGCTGATAACTTGTCATTATAGGCCATGTAGTCAACCGAGGAAACGTGCCTATTTCCAATGAGGCATCCATGCGGGGAGCCACAACAACTGCATGTTGTACTCCCGGAACCTGAGGTGCTGGTGCAGAAAACACTGGAGGTGTCTGTCCATGATCAGATAACCCGCTAAGATAAGCAAGAACCTGATTAATCATCCCTAGGGTAGGTTGGGGTGGTAATTCCTCATTCTGCACTTGTTCATTTTCCCCTTCCTCACCCTCTCTTAATACTTCCTCAGTCGGTGGAGGAGTCACCGCCCTAGTACTAGATGGGCCAGGTGCTTGTCCTCTTCCTCTAGAAGACGTCCTCCCGCGACCTCTACCACGGCCTCTTGTCACTACTCCTCTTCGAGCTACAGCCCCAGTGGCTGGCTCAGACGCATCTTGTCTTGCCGGTGTTGGTGTTGGCGCAGTTGTTGCTCTAGTTCTAACCATTTGCGAAATAGAGTGAAGATGGTCAAATACCAATTTGTATCACCTAGATACCAGTTGGATCCAAGTAATAGCACTAAAGAAAGAAAGAATGGAATTTTCCTAAAGTCTTATAACCTCTCAAAGAAAAGTAAAGGTGTCCCCCTACCGTTCCTCAAGACTCTACTAGACTCGTTCTTGTGTGATAAGACCAACGAACCTAATGCTCTGATACCAAGTTTGTCACGACCCAAAATGAGCCGCGAGTGGCACCCACACTTATCCTCCTATGTGAGTGAACCAACCAATCTAAACCCCAACATTTCAACCATAATAAACAGAATATAATGCGGAAAACTTAAAACTCATTAATATAACCAATAAATAACTTCTAAAATTTATCAATTACTATCCCCAAAATCTGGATGTCATCACCACAAGAACATCTATCCTCGAATTACTAAATCTAAGAGTATCTAGGAAGCTAAAATAAGTAAACAAATGGTCCATGTCTGAACTTCAAGGACATCAAGACATGAATGAGAGAGAATCCAGTCCGAGCTAGGAACAATAGCTCACCCTGAAATCTGACGTGATGAAGACTGGCTAGAGTTGCGGTTGAGTTGAAGTCGATGGTACATTTGTTGCACTCCACAAATAACAAAGAAAGAAACATACAAGTAGGGGTCAGTACAAGGCACAAGTACTGAGTAGGTATCATCGGCCAACTCAAAATACAAAGCAATATATATCAGATAATAACATAAAATCAACCATAACACTTAATAGGTGACAACAAAGAGTACCATAATCATTGGCCACAACCCAAGCACATCTATGAGGACTCAAGCCTCCATACCATACTCATTTGGGAAACAGGTTCTTTAAATCTTAGTATATTAGCATAATTCAAGATTCATTCTCTTTACTATCCTGGTGTCGGAACGTGACACTCCGATCCCCTTAATATTCATTCATCTTACTATCCTGGTGTAGGAACGTGACACTCCGATCCTCTACTATCCTGGTGTCGGAACGTGACACTCCGATCCCCTCAATATTCATTCATCTTACTATCCTGGTGTCGGAATGTGACACTCCGATCCCTTACTATCCTGGTGTCGGAACGTGACACTTCGATCCTCTACTATCCTGGTGTCAGAACGTGACACTCTGATCCCCTACTATCCTGGTGTCGGAACGTGACACTCCGATCCCCTACTACTACGTGTCAGTTCGTGACACCCGATCCATTAACCTCATTATTTTAGTTGATCAAGCCTTCTTTTATATCAAGGCATCATCATTAATAGAGAGGTTTTAAGGTTTTTAAGATTCCACGGTATCATCATTATAAACCATCAATATTTACATAATCACAGCATGCAACAACACAATTAAGCATATAAAAGACTTTACAATACCACCCAATACATATCAATCGATCTTTAGAGTTTACTATGAAATAGTATAAACCTTAACCTACCTCCACCGAAGAATCGTGATCAAGCAAGCTATTCCTCAAAGCCTCTGATTTCCTCTTCGCTCCCTCTCGCTCGTTCTCTCTTCTTTTCTTTTAATTTTCTCCTCTTTCAAATTTTTTTTTCTTCTACCCTAATTATCATATAATTAAGTATAAAAGATGGTAAAAGTAACCCACTAATTAATTCAAGGTTATCTCCTTTAACCTCCAAGTAATTGAATTATTAACATTAAACCACTAACTTTATAATCATAAGCAGGAATAGTCCAAAACACCCCTTAAAACTTTTAACAGAAATCCGACCCAGTCAGGGTTACGCAGCCTGTGACGGTCCGTCGTGCCTGCGATGGTCCGTCCTGCTGAGTCTTCACAGAGTTCAGAGACTCAATTTCATTTAAGAGGTCTGTGACGGCTCGTCATGCCTGTGACGGTCCGTCCTGCCATTTCGTCGCGAAGTTCAGAGAGTCGATCTCAGTACCCAATTTTTCCAGAGTCTAAGTGTTTTGGAACGAGACCCCCTGGACGGCCCGTCGTGCCCATGACGGTCCGTCGTGGCATCCGTCGACCCAGACAGTTACTACCATAAATAAACTCTACTGCTCAAAACGACTAAACAGGTCGTTACAGAAGGGTTGTAAATTTTTCAAAGAGTTGTGACCTACGCTTTGTTTAATATAAATAGAGGGATTTTCTACAACTATTATTTGTAGGGTTTTTTCGTTATAGGGTAATCGAATTCAAATACATTAATTATGCTTCTTATGAAGTTTGTTTGATTCCTTAAAGTTTTCTTCCTCCAACTTCATGGATATTAATGTTTACTATAAGTCATAGTTATTCATGTAACTATGGAAATTTCTTCTTACTATTTTGGTGATCTTTTTAAAACTCTGTTAAAAATTTCAGCAATGATGATTGAAAATCGATATTTTCTTTCTTCCCTTCTTACAAGTTTCTTCATATAAATGATTTTAATCGCAAAGTGACATTACTACTCTTGCCCCTGTCAGTTCACAACTCATAAAACGACTGAAATTATTCAATTCATTATATTTTGTTCTTTAATAACAAAACATTTATTTCAAACATTATTATTTGTAGGTTTTTTTTTGTTATAGGGGAGCTGAATTTAAATACATTAATTAAGCTTCTTATGAAGTGTATTTTATTCCTCAAAGTTTTCTTCCTCCTATCTAATAAAGCTTAATCTTTTGTTGTAAGTCACTGTAATTCATGTATTTATTACAATTTCTTTTTTCTATTTTAGTGTCCTTTTTTTAACTCATTTATAAATTCCAGTGATGATGATTGAAAATTTATCTTCTATTGTCTCTTTCTATAGTTTTATTCATATAGTTTGTGAAAAATTTCTTGTGGGTTGTGTTATATTTTATATCATAGAACAATAAATATGTGATAACTAATACGAAACCAATGCTGAAATTTGTTAAAAAAAACAAACGGATTGCTCTCTTTTTTGTCACAGTTGGTATATTACTTTGATTGCTCATTCTTAGGTACAAACATTTTATATGTCATTGCACACTTCCTACAATATTAGAATAGAAACAATTAGTTCACTTCTTTTATCGCAAGTTAAATGATTTGCCATATTTCTTCATGTCTTCTTTTTAGGCATAATAAGTGATCAAGTTTTCTTGATACTAACAAATATCCAAAATATACTAAAATAGAATTATTTTTTGTCGGCAATGAATATGTGCAGTAACGAAGAGTACTAGAGCCTTTACCTACATTAATTAATTGTCATTAGATTCATTGTTGCTATAGACTTTTTCTAGGGACATTTATAGTTGTTGCTGAAGATCATTTTTGCCATAGGTTGAGAACTCTTTCTTTTGATAAAAAAAAAAATTTCTTTTGCTTTTTTAATAAAGTATTAACTCTTTGTTTTGGCTTCTTCCAATTATGTTTGTGCACTATAAACTTTGATGCAGACTGATAGACTATCTTTTTGAGAAATATGTTAAGCAACTTCTTGATTGTTAGGAAAGTAAGGTTGTATGTATTATTATTTGTGGATATTTGTGAGTTCAAGCACTCAGAAAATTATGCTTTGAGATTTTCATATATTATGTGTAAAAAATTTGGTTTAGAATATCAAGTTATGAATGATGTCGCCTAATACTTGGTTGATAATTACATTAATTCTTTGTAACTGCATAAAATAACCATAACCATAACAATAATTATGGTTCGATTCCAAATAAATTGGGTTGGTGATATGAAACGTAGGCAATAGTAATGACTATTCTAAGACGGTGAGGAAAAATATTTTTGATACCAACAATTTTAGGGTCATAAGTAAGGAGTCGAAGATCCTCCATTCGAATTAGTTAATTATGTTCTTGTATGGACGTGATGTTCCACTTTACTTGGAGTTTGTTGTTCAAGTTTTTTGGTCTCTTCTTTAACGCATAATGTTGTTCTTTATAAGTTCTTGGAATTTATAAAATTTCACTACTTCTGACCAACTATTTCCATGGAGATTTCTTGGACTTCTTTCTTATACTTACAATATCTCTATCACTCATAATTTTTGTATCAAAAAATCAAAATAAAAAAAATATAGAACTCTTAAGATTTTTTATTGCCTTAAGATAAGATATCTTGACAATGTAGTGTATATATCGAAAATTCAAATATTACCGAATGATCAATGTGATCTTAATAACATAGTTAAATTCCAAAAGAAGCACGGATAGTTTACCTAGTTATATAATAAGGGTGAGTCCATTAGGGACAATAAAGAGTAAAACAGTCAATAGCTTTATAAACAATGATTTTACGTAGAGGTGTACATGGACCGGGTTGGTTCATGTTTTCAAGTATCAAACAAAATCATATGTGTCAGGTTTCTAAGTTTAAACCAAATCAATGAACTCGAATTTTTCAACATCGATTTTTATGGGGGGATCTAGATTTTTCCGGTAAAATATTGATACAAACATATAATTAACTTGTACTTCAAATATTTCTTTAGTACTACCAAAATATAACTATCTATGATATTTTTATAAGAAAATTACACAAAATATGACGAGTGATGACACTAAAATATTCAACAAAAAAATAATGATAAAATCGCATAAAATAAATAGTGCAAACAAATAAGTCAAAATGAAAATGGTCATAATTAATAAAAAGTATTAAATTATACTAAAATAATTTTAATAAGTATCAATTATAAGATAAACATTAAGAAAACGAAATTAGGTTATGTATTTTATATAATTTTCTATACCAATGTAATAGTAAAGAACAAATAAATAATTAATATTAGTGTCATTTTTAGTGTTGAAATGATTCTTTTTGTTAGCAGTAGAATTGATTTGATTTTGATTTGAATTTTATCAGAACTACAAATATGTATCCATAGACTATAACCTTTATTAAATCATTTAAAATTTCAAGTCAAATTTGATATGAAATATTAAAAATAAAACTATTAAAAACTATAACAAACATTTATAAACTATATCAAAGTAAATATTTTTTTTGTATAAAATAAGTTAAGAAAACTATGTGTAAAATTTCGGGATGATTTGGTTTAGGGTTGTCTTTTAAAGTTAAAACCAAATCAATCTAAATATAGTAAGATGTTTTTTTCAATACCAAATCAAGTCAAACCAAATCACTAGTCAAATTTTTTTTTCAGTCTATGATTTGGTGAGATTATCGATTTGATTTTGTTCACCCCTATTTTTTTAGGAAAAACACAAAATATGGCAAACATTAATATATATTTAAAATAAATAGCTAAAATTCATTTTTTTATGTTATATGGATATAATTATACAATAAATAGCAAAGTTAATTATATATAAAAATAATTAGAAAATTTATTAATATTAAATAGGAAAGTTATTATTACACACCTAATTTATTATGTCTAGGCATGTTTTATGTGATTGGTTCCCCATGTTTACCCTCACTAATACTTTCTCTTTCATCAATCTTCCTATATCACAAAATTTATGTATTTTTCTCCCAAATTTCTTTTAAATTAGACCTTTCTGATGATTTAAAAGCAATTTTTTGTAATTTGAATTCATCAGATATCACTTGATTGATTATCTCCTCGTTTTTTATGAAGATCGTAGTTATATACATATGTGTTGCATCTATTTTTATAGGCTTTCGATTGACTGTTTCTATATTACAATGACTAGTTATAAAAAAAAGTAGTACAAGAAGAACACGAACAAAAAGAGATTGAGGTTTGTGTAATTGTCAAATTTGTATATAGTAAATAGTTATGTACATAGATACTTGTATTCTAATATTAACATAAGTTGAAATGGTAATTTTTGAATATAAGTATATTTGGATACATAAGTAATCTATCGAATTTGAAAGGTTATTTAGACAATACAAGTATAATTAGATACATTAATACTATTTTTTTTATAAACAAATACATGAGTCAACACTAATCCTCAAGTATCATAAGAAAAACTTGACCAAAAACAGATTGATGTTTGTTGATTTTTTCATTTTTTTATACAACCGAATACTTGCACACTTTTGCTACCTACACATTCTATTTTTTTTTTGTTGTTGTTTCTGTATTGTCAAATATATTCATCTTTTATTTAACAACAATGTTATTCATATGTATAGTATATTAGTATTTTCATTTTTTGTTTAACAACAATGTATTCATTTTTCAAATTATCGTGTTCATATGCTAAATTGTTATATTTTATCTTGTTTAATATATTAATACATTAAGTTCTTGCAAATACTTGTATCCATGATATATTAATACTTTAAATTTTATAAATAAAGATACTAATTTGAATTCATACAATTAATACAGTTTCCTTATTTAGTTCATTGTAATTAAAATTGTATCAATATATAAATAGAAGAATAAAAAACATATACAATAATATAGCTAGAAAAAGAGTTAAACTGTAGTCATTTTTTATAAATATCATACTTATAGCTATTGAATTTTAATAATCCTATAAATAGTCATTTTTGTAAGTTGCTCTTTTTGTTCCGTATCCCTACATCTTCAGTTCTAAACGCATGTCTCATTCGTTTTTCGCTTTTTGTCGTGAAAGAAGTAATATATTAATCTAGATGTCCCGTTGTATGTGGAACTGTTTTGTTTTTAGTATGTTTCAAAAAGAACATCACCTCATTATAATTAGAAACAATTTAACTTTAAATTTCTCTTTTAATCGTTTATGAAATGATTTACAGTCACAGAATAGTCAAATTAAAATACTTTTGTAAAGAAAATATATTGATCCCTTCCCCGAGAAATTACTCTAATTAAACCAATTTATGAAATTAAGAAATAAGATATATACAACTCAAAAGAAAAGTAGAAGTTGTCGGACAGTAAGTGTGTGTTTGATGGCATAGCTAGGTTGCAATGGAGTTAGTCGCTTGTAAAGGAAAAAGTGAGTATTCGATTTTTGTTATGCCTTGTGCCTAGACGAACATTGACAAATTTTTCAAACCTAGAAGATAGAAGAAATTTGACTCTAGGTATTAAATCTAATGACATGTAAAATAACGCCACATATTCAATATAAAAATTTAAATATCAGCTTGGGGTATTTTTAAGCTATGCATTTTGATCCAAATAAGCGAAAGGAAGAAAGGCACTTTAATGTCATTATATCATACGTTTTTTTATCCTTTTTCGTTTTATAAATTGTTTTACATTGTCACTAATAAAATAAGTAATATCTAAATTAGTGGTAGGCGTTCTCTTCTTCCGTTTGAGGCGCGGATATCTCGCTCTCTTTAAGGAGATTCAAGCTCACTGTAGCAAATGTTTTCACCGGTCCAGCAGTAGTCCTCTTTGACTTGTCCCCTCCAGGATACAACAGCCTTCAGAAAGTATAACTCAACAACTCTGGACAAGAGTTGAGTCCAAAGCTCCACAAAAAAAACCACCTCCCTTCAACTAATAAGAACTCTCTTTTAGACTAACTATTTCACTCTTTGTTTTCTCTTATGAATTGTGTGTATAAACCAAATGAAGACCACCACTATTTATACTACAAGAAGTCTTCCTAGCAATGAATAGGAAGATAATGGAGGTAGTAAATAGTGAAGATAATGGCCTTAGGAGTTACATAGGTTACAATAGGAGTTACATAGGTTACAAAGAGTAATGGAGGTATTAAGAATGAAATAAAGTGATGGATAACCAATGCTAATGGATGATGTAGAAGTCATCCATTCCAATGTTCATTCTTATAACTCCAAAATAAAGCAATTTAATATGTTAAATATTAATATTAAAATGCTAATAACTTAACAATCCCCCACTCATTTTAATATTTAGATAAGAGAGTATATCAGTTGAAGGAAGACTACTATGCATAATGAAGGTGTGCTCTGCATTGAACCTCCACTTAATGAAACAGTAACTTTTACTCCAGAGTCGTAGTGGTCTCAGACTTGAACTATGATTGCTTAAGGAAATAAAATATCACTGTTCACACATAATAATCAAGGTGTTGACATGAGCTTTAACAGCCAGCACGTTATGTCCATGTACTATCCCGGTTTCATGAGTGCATTTGAGAATAAGCCTCATTCTCATAGGAAGCGACCTACTTCCACACATCACATAGGTGAAATCTGTCGAGAGTGCTCCTGTAAGATTAACACTCCACCCATACGGGCTACAGATATTCATGAAGAGTTTTATCAACTCAACCTTCACAAACTACAGGAAACAATGCACTCACATCATAGGGAGAGGAAAAAATAGTGCATTTTTCACAACAAGTCATCATATGATTAGTTTTTCCCTTTGAACCTGGTTATAGGATCTCTAGTCCCCAGGTTGGGTTTCCTCATTTATGAATCAAGGATTTGTAGGCTTCAATGTCATCCCCCTCGATGTGCTCCAGACCTTTTCTCTTGTTAAGGCCTTCGTAAGAGAATCTGCAAGATTATCACAAGATATGACATAATCAACATTAATGGTACCATTTGTCAAATACGATCTTACTTTACTGTGTTTCCTCCTTATAGGTCTGGATTTACAGTTGTAATAACGGTTTTGAACTCTACCAATTGCAGCGGTGCTATCACAATGAATTAAAATAGGAGGAATTGGTTTTTCAAAATAAGAAATTTGAAACAATAAATCTCTTAACAAATTCGCTTCCTCACTAGCTGAAGCTAAAGCAATTAGTTCAGCCTCCATGGTAGAGTTAGCAATTATAGTTTGCTTTTTCGATCTCCAACAAACAGCACCACCACCTAAAGTAAAGACATAACCAGTGGTAGAACAGGAATCACCTGACAAAGTGTTCTAATCTGCATCACAAAAGCCTTCAAGTACAGCAGGATATTTTTTATAGAACAAACCACAATTTTTCGTTCCAATTAAATATCTCATAACTCTTGTTATAGCATGTCAATGTTCATTACCTGGCTTGCTTGTAAACCTGCCAAGTACTCCTACTGCATATGCAATATCAGGCCTAGTGCAATCAGTCACATATCTCAAACTTCCGATTATACTAGCATATTCCTTTTGATTTATTACATCATTTTCACTTTCAACGGGAAATAAGTGAACACTTGAATCAAAAGGAGTAGCAACATGCTTGCAATCATGAAAGTTATATTTTTTCAAAATTTTCTCAACATAATGTGAATGGTCAAGGAAAATTCCCTCACATGTTCTTGTTATTTTTATTCCAAGAATAAAATTTGCCTCACCAAGATCTTTCATATCAAAATGGCTTCTAAGAACATTTTTAGCTTCATCAATAACATTCATGTTAGAGTCAAAGATTAACAAATCATCAACATATAGGCAAATGATCACATGTGAATTATTCCAAGATTTATGATATATACACTTATCACACTCATTTGTTTTAAAATCATTTTCAATCATGCAGGAATCAAACTTTTCATGTCATTGCTTTGGTGCCTGTTTCAAGCCATATAGGGATTTAGTAAGTTTACATACTTTGCTTTCTTGGCCTGCTTCAACAAAACACTCGGGTTGGTCCATATAAATTTCTTCATTTAGGTCTCCATTTAGAAAAGCAGTTTTTACATCCATTTGATGAATTTGCAAATCAAAAATTGCAGCCATAGCAACTAAAAGACTAATGGATGTAATTCTTGTTACCGGAGAAAAAGTATCAAAAAATTCTAGGTCTTCTAGTTGTTTAAAACCTATTGCAACTAGCCTAGCCTTGTATTTATCAATAGAACCATCCGGTTTTAACTTTTTCTTTAAGATCCATTTGCAACCAATTATTTTACAACCCGGTGGTAAATCAAATAACTTCCAAGTTTTATTAGAAATTAGAGATTCCATTTCATCATTTACAGCCTCTTTCCAAAAAATAGATTCATGTGAAGATAATGTTTCTTTCAAAGTTAGAGGGTCATTTTCAATATTAAACACATAAAAATCAGGACCAAAATTTTTTTCTACTCTAGCTCTTTTACTTCTTCTTAACTCAAAATCACCAACTTCTTTATTTTTTAAAGTTGAAGTAGAAGGACTAGGTAGTGACAAAATATTTTGTTCAATCCTTTGACCCCCACTATTTTTAGTATCAAAAGGAAATTTATTTTCATGAAAAATAGCATCACCAGATTCTATTACAATATTATCTTCAAGATTAAAAAATCTATAAGCTGTACTATTTGAAGTATAACCAAGAAAAGCACAACTAGTAACTTTTTTACCCAACTTTGTGATCTTGGGATCCATTAGCCTCACAAAGGCTAGACAGCCCCAAACTCTTAAATATCCTAAACTTGGCTTGTAACCTTTCCACAATTCAAAAGTTGTCAATTTAGACTTTTTATGAGGCACACGATTCAACACATAACAAGCAGTTAAGATAGATTCACCCCAAAAATTTAAAGGTGCATGTGACTCAATTAGCATGGCATTAGTTAATTCAATTAAAGTTCTATTTTTCCTTTCTGCTACTCCATTAGACGAAGGAGAGTGAGGAGGAGTAGCTTCATGAATTATTCCCAATGATCTAACAAAAGAATTAAACTCATTTGATTCATATTCACGGCCTCTATCACTTCTAATTCTTTTTATTTTTCTTCCAAACTGATTTTCAACCTCATTGAGATAAGTTTTGAAATTTTCAAAAGCATCACTTTTATTTTTCATCAAGTAAACATATGTTAACTTAGAAAAATCATCAATGAAAGTGATAAAATATCTATTACCTCCACGAATTAGAATTCCACCAAGTTCACAAATATCAGTATGAACTAATTCTAACAAATCAGTTTTTCTTTCAACTTGAAAATGAGGCCTTTTAGTGATCTTGGCTTACTACAAGCCTAACATTTTTCAAAATTCTTTTTAACCATTGGAATTAATCCTAAACTACTCATGATTCCAACATAATGATCATTAATATAACACAAACGAGCATGCCAAAAATTAGTAGAAGAAAGCATATAAACAGAAGTAGAAGTTTTATTCATTTCAACATTCAACTTAAACATCCCATCACATGCATACCCCTTCCCCAAAAAAATACCTTTCTTCACTATTACATATTGATCAGATTCAATAATTTGTTTAAAGCTTGCTTTATTAAGAAGAAAACTAGACATCTCCCTTTCCGAGCACTTGAGTAGTGTGAGCATCACCAAGCATGATGGTTTTGGGTTCCTCAAAATGAGTATATTTTTAAAATCAGTCTTTGTCATAACAGACATGACGGTTTGCACCAGAATCAGCCCACCATCCATCAACATTCTCAACCATATTTATGTCAGTAATCACCGCCACAAAAGGTTCTTCGGTAACGTTTACCTGAGGGTTAAGATCACATTTCCGAAATTTGCAAAATCGAGCAATATGCCCACTCTTGCCACAAACAAAGCATGGTCCTTTTTCTTGAATTTGTTGATTTTGTGCTTGGTAATTTTCACCGTTATTTTTTTTGGAAGGTCTACCATTATTTTTCTTGAATTTTTTCTTCTTAGGCTTTAAAGAAGTATTTTTTGTGAGTTTCAGGAGTAGCATTATTCGAATTAATTAAATTTACCTTCGATGTGATGTTGTTCTCTTCTGTTTGTAAAAGTGCATCTTGGCCTCTTGCTTCTTCTTCAATGCGGATTTTCATTATCAAGGTTTCAAGAGAGGTTTCCTTTTGTTTGTGGCGCATAGTTTTTTGAAATTCCTTCCAAGAAGGTGGAAGTTTATCCACTATGCCAAAAACAATAAGGTTATCTCCAATTTTAACCTCTTCGGACCTAAGATCTCCAACAATCATGATGAAGTCTTGAGCTTGATCTACCACTGATTTGTTGTCCACCATTTGGAAACGAAAAAATCTACTAGCTGCATATTTTTTCGCTCCAGCCTCTTCGGTATCATACTTACTCTGCAATGCCTTCCAAATTTTCTTTGCACTAGAGTAAGTTCTATCATAATAATCATAAAAATTATCAGATAGACAATTAAGAAGATAATACTGACACTTATAGGAATCACCATCGTACTTTTCCACTTTCTCTAGATGAGAAATAGTTTCATCATCATTCATAGTGGTGATGTCTTCTTTATTTGGATTTTTCTCCGTTAATACATAAGAAACATTGAGAAGACTTAAGTAGAAAAGTACTTTACCCTTCCATCTCTTGAAATGATTACCATTGAACCGAAATGGCTTGTTAAAATCTCCCATCTTGACATCCGCGGTTTTTTCAATTGTAGCCATCTTTGAATCTCCTTAAAATTGTTAGTGAAAAAAGCTTACAAGATAATAAAATTGCAAGATTACAATTAAAAATAAAATGAATAAAATAATCTCTTCAGGCTGAGAAGCGGATATCTCGCTCTCTTTAAGGAGATTCAAGCTCACTGTAGCAAATGTTTTCACCGGTCCAGCAGTAGTCCTCTTTGACTGGTCCCCTCCAGGATACAACAGCCTTCAGAAAGTATAACTCAACAACTCTGGACAAGAGTTGAGTCCAAAGCTCCACAAAAAAGAACACCTCCCTTCAACTAATAAGAACTCTCTTTTAGACTAACTCTTTCACTCTTTGTTTTCTCTTATGAATTGTGTGTATAAACCAAATGAAGACCACCACTATTTATACTACAAGAAGTCTTCCTAGCAATGAATAGGAAGATAATGGAGGTAGTAAATAGTGAAGATAATGGCTTTAGGAGTTATATAGGTTACAATAGGAGTTACATAGGTTACAAAGAGTAATGGAGGTATTAAGAATGAAATAAAGTGATGGATAACCAATTCTAATGGATGATGTAGAAGTCATCCATTCCAATGTTCATTCTTATAACTCCAAAATAAAGCAATTTAACATGTTAAATATTAATATTAAAATGCTAATAACCTAACAGGAAGTGACATCTTTAATAGTATTATTATCTACTTCACTAAATTTTGTAAACAAATTTAACCAATAAAATAGAAAAATATCAATATAAAAAACGTCATCAAAGTAGTGTTTCCTCTTAATGTTATGACCATAAATGATGGATACCATTTAAGTAAAATTCTCTTAAATATTCATGCTTGAAATTGATTATGTGAATGACACTAATAACAATTACCATAAATATTTCAATAGTTTATCTTTATACGTAATATATATTTTGTAGAAAATATTTTTACTCAATTAATCTTGAGTAAGACTATCATAGAGAGAGCGTGTGTGCGTGCGTGCGTGCGTGCGTGCGTGCGTGCGTGCGTGCGTGTGTGTGGGTGTGTGTGTGTGTGTAGTAAACATTGGAAAGGACCTTTTATCCACCCCACCCCACCCCCCACCCCACACACACTACTTAATAGTGTGTCTTTTGAAGGTATATATGTGTCCACGTGGACATCATAAATATTTCATAATTATAAATAGTAGTGTGTCCACGTGGGCACATATATACCTTTAAAATACACTATTAAATAGTGCATGGGGATTAAAAGATCCTCCATAAAGTTTGGTATCATAACATCAATTTCGGCTAAAATTGGAGTACTTTTCAAACCATTTTCCAAATATTTTATAATTATTTAATGTTATTATATGAAAAACATCACCTATGGTGAAAAAATATTTTATTTCTTAAAATTTCTAACTTATCTTTGCAGAATTGTAGTCTTCTCCTTTTTTCTATTGCATACATATCATATAGTTGTTGTCTAGTGAAAGTATCAAGTATTTACTATATTATGGAAGTTGTATCATGATATAAAAGATTAAACTTTATATATAATGAATAAAATGTAAATAAAATGCAAAGTATAAATTATAAAATCTTTAATTTGATTCTAAGATAATTTTATGATCAATCATTACTTTGTTATTTGATTTTATATAGCTAACAAAAAATATATCTTGCAAGTTGCGACATAACTTTTCTTAGAGTAAAATGAATGCAAAATAACAAAAAATTCGTACAAAAAAAATTATAATCAATGTACATATAGAAAAATTAGAAAAAAATATATGGAACATAATTCATAGCCAATGAAGAAGGAAGATGAATATATATGTTCATGCTATGTATTCACTCTAGTGCTCCATTTGATTGAATCTCTTATCACTAACACTTTACTTTCTTCGTTCAGTTTTACTTACATATATATATATATATATATATATATATATATATACTAGTTTTCAGAAACGTGCGTTGCACGTTTATTCCAAATAATAATGTATGCATATCATATTTTTCACGCAATCAACAAATTTTAAAAGTTTAGAAATTGATATTGTAGAACATAAAAAATGTTCTAAAGAAATAAGAGAATCTTACCAAATATAGTTAATCATTGAATTATCACATATAATTATAGTTATACACTATATCTTGTCCTATATTTATGATTTATATGATGCCACTAAAACTGAAAGAAGGAAAAATGAAACAAACTCAACTAAATATTTTTAAAACACATATGAAGATTGAATCAAATAAAAGAAAAGATTTTGAAATTAATAATTGAATACTACCATTTCTTATGATTTATAAGATATTACCGAATGCATAATTTATAGTTTGCAGACCAATTTTTCCCTTCATTCAATATGAGAGAATGGAAGATGAAGTTTTAAAATTTAATTTGTAGAAATTAAATGAGAAGTGTTGATATTTGATCTTTCATCTTTGTTAATGTTTTTCTCATTTTATTACAATTAAAAGTCTATTCAATTTTTTACTTTTAACATCTTTTCACTTTTAGTATTTAGTATAATATATATGATATTGTTTACTATTTAATTAGTTAGATATTTAATTTAGCATAGAGGTAAAATGATATCCAAGTTTACACTTAAAAGCATAATGAAACTTAGCATACCTAATTTGTACAAGTCACTTAAAAGCATAATGAAACTTAGCATACCTAATTTGCACAAGTCAAACAAGATGAAATAAAAAATTTAACATGAGAAGCTATACTACATAGTCCTTAAAGAGAAGAGTATCAACAACAACTTGCTTCACTTATTGAAATTTTAATCTTATTTATTAATTATTTTGTTTACTCTTATTTATTAATTATTTGTATCACATAAACAACAAAGTCGATGTAAAACTTATGACTTTACTTTATAGTATAACTTTCTAAATACAATTTTTGAGCCATCATCCTTCGCACGACATACTTAAAAGCATATGAAACACTACTATAAAGAATTTCTAATTCATAATTTAATCCCACATCTTCTCTACTGAAGAAGCAGAATTACAAAAAAAAAAACGCATGACATATAATTAAGAGATTAGCCTATCAAAAGACCCAAATAATTGCAACTCAACAAACCTATTTATCAAAATATACAAAGCGAGAAAAATATATGATTAATTTATACAAAAGGAAAAAATGAAGGAATTTTCAGCAAGACAATTGCAAGAAATATTAGTAAAAATGTATAGGACACAATTATTATTACAACCCATCCTAAAAGAAGTATCATATAAATCCAAAAATAATTAACATATATTAATACATAAATTATGGGAGTACAATCGGCATATTTCTAATACCCAAATAAAGTTTTATACAATTATCAAAACCCAAAGAGGATATTTTTTGCACCAACTTTTTCATACCTGGAACGACTTGCTAGGAAAAGGATCAATTCGGCATCAAAATTGACACTTATAAAAAGGTTTATAAATCTAAAAGAATTACTGAGAAGTGAAGGAGAAGGGCAATTATATATGCTTGAAGAAACAAATATATAAAATTGTCTTATGATTGCTTTTCTAACATTGTTTTCTGTCAAGAAATTAAATGTTTGAGTGATAATTTGATTGATCAATGTATATATTTTGCAAATTTATAAAATTTTGTGAAGAATATGAAAAAACTATTACTAACATGGAAGATGGAAGAGATAAAACATTAAAATTGAAATAAATATAGGTGATAACTAACTAATTCAAACATTTAATAATTATGGGAAGATGGAACAATTTCTACATTCAAATTCAATGCAGAAAATGAATGGTTTTCTGTTTAAAAGTTTTTTTTTAATCTTTTTTATTTTAATAAAATGTAGAACAAAATTTATTTTAAAGATACATGAATCTACTTTAATTTCTTGATAATTACTTATTTTTATTTTTATTTACATTTATGTTAGAAATTTGAAAGGTCAAAATTATGAAATGAGAATAAGAAGATTATATATATAAATTATATAAGTTTTAATTTATAAGAGGGGCAGAATGGTAATTCAACTTTTAAGTTTTGAACTTCATGCTTATAATAATATATGATATATATATATATATATATATATATATATATATATATATATATATATATATATATATATATATATTAAAAGCTACTCTATTAATTATCATGGTTATATTATAATATTATAAGTAAAAGCAGAAATCTATTTTTAAAATAGTGGACTTAACATTTCAATGGACTGCGTTGATGTCCGCTATTTTAGAAAGATTAGCAAGAAACTCTTTCGCTCGAGGGTAAAAGAATAAAAAATGAAAAAACAAAGATCACGTGTTTTTTTTTTGTATTTGTTTATTGTTATTATTTCTACGACAACTTAATCTATTAATTTTATTAGAAAAATAATCCGCAATGTGTGTAGTCGTCATAGTACACTTATCATGTGAACACTAATTATTAAATTTTCTCTCGAATAAAAATATAAAAAGAATTAGTTGAAGAAACAAAACAAGAAAAAGAAATGAAACTTTTCAAGAACTATATATTAAAGTTCGTGTGAAACAAAGTTCACAATAAATTGCACATTTCTCTGGGTTTTTTTCTTATTTAATAGAGAGTCAAAACTAAATTTTACAAGAACTTCGGCAAATCACATTAGTAGATTGCGAATGAATCATTTATGAAATTTTAAACAATGTCAAGTCATCAAAGAAAAAGATCGAATTTATAAGAAGTGAATGGTTGTGATTTATGACCGAAGAAATCTAAAGGTTGAAATTGTTGTAACTATTCGTAGTAAATAAGTCCTTTCTTTAATAAATTAAATATGTACGGTAATTAAAGGAAAAATGCACAAGTACCCCCTCAACCTATGCCCGAAATCTTAGAGACACACTTATACTATACTAAGATCTTATTACCCCATGAACTTATTTTATAAGTAATTTGCTACCCCTTTTCGGCCTACGTGGCACTAACTTGGAAGGAAAAAAAGTCAACCAACGTTGGACCACAAGATAGTGTTACGTAGGCCGAAAAGGGGTAAAAAATTATTAATAAAATAAGTTCAGGGGGGTAATAGGACCTTAGTATAATATAAGTGTGTCTCTAGGATTTCGGGCATAGGTTGAGGGGTACTTGTGCAATATCCCTTAATTAAAAGGATATTAACATTTAAAAAGGATATAGATGATACAGAAGTATGTATCCGATGAAAAAGAAAAATATGAGTGTGAATTAATGAATGATTTTCTACAACGTATTCACTAATTCTTTCTAATGTGTTATCTTGAATTTAATTGAATTTTAAACTTAATCAACTGTTGCAAATAACATCCGAAAACTTTTAAGAAGAGCAAAAGATGTAGATTAAAGTGAGAGGAAATCCCTCTATATGTAGTTATGAAATAGTAATATGAATAGGTATCTTAACAGAAAAGTCACTACCTTTAGAAAAGTCATTGCTCATCGAAAAAGTCATAAATCAGAAAATGCACTACTCTTTGAAAAAGTCACAACTCATCAGAAAATGCACAACCCTTCAAAAATAAGTCAAACTCATCTAAAATGACGCAACCCCTCAAAAAAGTCACAACTCATTGAAAAAGTCACAACCTAATGTGAAAAGGTACTTATTTTTAATATAATATGATAAATAAAATAAATTGAATATTTTTAATTAAGGTATTATAGTAATTTAACATTTAAGTTTGAGAGTTCATGTTTTTAAGGTAGTAAAGATAGATAGATATAGATCTAGATATATACATTTTCTAATAAAAATTCGATTCTTTGATGCACCAAAGTTCTAAGACCCTTATATCGAGTCCGAACAGAAGAATCAAACTTTTGAAAAACAACACCGATCGACATCATTGCGATAAATCGAAGAGCCAAATTAGTTTGATTCAATTCAATTTTTCGATATTTATGTCTACTCCTTATCTACAATACGTATTATAAGTGGGTCTATATTCAAATAAAATATTATTCTTGAATTTAGACACTAAAGTACTATTTAAATAAGTTTATGTCTTCGGAATATTATGTATGTTCTAGATAACAATTGTTGAATTCATAACTTTAATATAGTTTTCAAATCTTTAAACCTCGACGAGAAATTTCAATCAAATTCCAAAAAAATTGAAGTTTCACTTTCTGCATCGGTGAGTTTTACCGAAAATGCATCTGATCTTGAATCAAAATTCATCTAAATTGAACAAGAACCATAAATGAAGAATGCAAGTATGCAACAACCTTTTGATCATAAAATTCTTTGGGCAGGGAACAAAATATTAAAATGCTATAGAACTTTGGAAAATTGTGACTCCCAACCATAATATCTTCAAATCTTGTTATTTGTTTAATTTGTAAATTCGCTCAAAATTTGTGCAACTCCCTGAGTCGTATAAATCAGAATTTTTAATTGTATAAATCCCTGAATTGTACCCAACAAAAAACCTTGTTATGGTTTAAAAAAATTATATTACTTTAAATAATAAATATTTTCTTAATCGCGCTATCCACAAAACGACAACCTTGGCCTAAACATGTGCTGGTCACATACATATAGCCCACCAGCAAGTGATATGACATTTTCATAAATCAAACCATGCTTACCATTACATGTAAAAAAAAATTTACCACAATCACATAAGCCTTCATAAGACCATTAAATCAATAGCAAAACAATTCAAGTTCACACCCCCAGTATCCCAGATATTTCCAATCATATATGTATACCACTAATTTGAAGCCGGAAACGAAGCCTAATACCCAAGTGTTCCGCTCTACCTGAAACGAACGCAGCAATAGTCAAAGGGGATAGACGTCTACTCAACCCGTTTCAAAGAGCACGCTACTAAAAGAGTAATGAATGACATTATATATTACATTGAAGGAGGTATTAAGTCAGTGAACAACAAGCTTACACTATTTGTGTTACCATCCATGTACCAGCTAGACAAAAAGATGCACAGAAATGGCCCCAGAAACTGAACAAAAAATGATATAGAATACAGCCAAAAACTTGGATAATCCTATATATTCATTCAAAATCCAAAATGTGACTTCACAATTAGAGCCTTTGTCAATTCATTTCAAAATCCTCCTTTGAGCTACTGAAATGTTCTGCTGAATCTGTCTCTTCAAAATCCTGGCGAATCCCATTCTAATCATCTCCTGAATGTTCTCTATCGTCATCCATAATTGTATGCCTTTTTTTCTCATTATTGCCAGTTGATTCCCTATAAATCAAGGTACAAAATTAGTCATAATGCACCATGATATCTAACACAAAAATATGATACCTACAGGGAAGATTACAGTAATTCGCTATGTTTAGTTTCAAGTCTTTATACAATGTTAACTAATCTTATTTTCCACTTGTGTCTACTTTCTTAATATTGTGATACTTCGGTAAAATTCCTAGCTCTGCCACTAATTGTCACAGTTAATGATCATTGAAATCTAAAAGTTTTAGCTTGGAAGCAAGACAACATTTTTTATTCTGTGAGCAAGAACTAAAACTCCACAGTTATACCCGTGAAACTGAAGATATAGTTCTTCCGACAAAAGTTTAAAGACATGATGAATAACAAAGAACAGAGCCTAGATTTAGCTTAGAAATCGGAATGTGGTTGACAGGGCATTTGATTTCATGATATGAACTCACTTGAGAAACTATCCAGCTGCTGGATAGTCGGCCAGCCCATACTTGAATATTTCATCACCAAGAAATAATATTTACATGTAGATTACTTTACTATAGAAAAATAATGAGAAGTACCGAACCACAAAATATGGGAAAAGTTCACAGAAACAGGGTTATTAGAGGTGAACAGAGACGGGAGAAGCTGGAGTTGATGAGACCTACTTTGAAAGTTTTTCCAATTCAATTACCGCATCTCTCACTGCACAAATGCTCATTTTCTTAACCTGTCACAATTAAGCAACAACCAAGAAAACCTCAACACAAAAAAAAAATGCAAAATATTCAAAAGACGATCCACATTTTTTTGAGAAAAGAAATGCTACTCAGAGACCAATAAGCCAAGTAACTTACTATCCAAAGACATCCCACATGAACAAATAAAAACAGATCAAAACAGTTCTCATAATTAAAATATGGCCATATATCAACAAACAATTAATGATAAGATTAGTGCTATATTCATCTGGTTCAAACCTTCTCCTCAAATGCAGGATTCAACTCATTGTCACTTTTTAACAGTATAAAACATCCAAATTCTAGAAAGCTAAAGAAAGCCAATCTACCATAATCATCCCTTCAAAAAACACCAATGACCATAAAACCAAACTACCATAATCATCCCTTAAGAAAATACTATAAGCACTCCGGAACAAATAGAAGCAAAGAACCCAAACTCCTTATACAATTAGATATACCTCCAACTTGTCTTCCTTGGCTCTGTGATTTTGGGGAAGAGTGCGGAACTCTTCAGTCAGACGGATGCACTCATGAAGATTTTCGGGAGACACAAAGTCAAGAGCAACCTTAATACAGGACTGTTGCACAAAGATGGAAGTACTTTTAAGTCAACATCAAGTTTTTAAATTTGTTACACAGTGTCAGTCCAAGTATCCAACAGCATAGTGAAGTAAATACTACCAACCAGACAAAGACAGTAAATATATTGAAGTATTTCACTCAGATAAAGATTAAAACAATCAGCAGAAACTACTTAACAGAAGTCCTACTTTGTCAATGAATTGATGAGCATACCCAGCATTTTGAAAAGAATACAAATGCAGCTAGAAAGAGTATTGATAAATGTTACTAATATAGAGCACCACATTGTCAAAGGTGAAAAGCACAGAAATGGCTAAAACAAGATTGAAAGGCATGTTTTCATGGATAAAGACAAATTAAGAAAAAAATGCACATACCAAAAAGACGTAATGCCGGAAAATATAACTTAAAAACAACTATCGCATAGACATGAAAAATTAAAACATCCTGAACCAGGTGACATGATGTAAAAACACAGATCAATTTCAAAAAACTAATTTAATTTTTTTTAATTTAAATTTCCTCACTAGCTTTCACCTATCTTGTTTTACTTGTGTATTTACTATTTCTTCCCATAACAATGGCATAAATATCAATACTTCTTCTGTCGATGAACACGAAGTTCAGAAAAAAAAATAGACAAACTAATTTGAACTTTTTTTATTTGAATTCCCTCACTAGCTTTTGCATATCCTGTTTTACTTATTTTACTTGTGTAATTACTGATATTTTTCCAAAAGATTTGCATAAACATCATTACTACAGTTGATGTACAAGGAGTTTTGAAACAAAAATAGACATATAACACAAACCAAATATACAAAACTACCAAATCACTTATATTACCAACAATCAACTGAAAAATTATAATAGTACCATGTTCCTTCATCTGACTCTTCTAATAAACTATCAGCTTTTATATCATGTGAGGCCCAACAAGTAATGTCAATAAAAACAGTTGAAAGGTGTCAATATTTTTAGGAGAGAACTAAAGAAGAGTCAACTATAAGTACTGCTTACAATCACTCTCCAAACAAGAGTCTAAAGGCCCTTCATGATGTTTACAATGTTACCAATTCACCTCCAAGGAGAGGCGAAGCGTCCAACTAAGGCTAAAGTGGAACTCATATAAAAGACATAACTAACGAATTAGAATGCAAAACTAAACATATAACTACCAACCTAAAATAGAAGTAAGAGAAGATCCTTTGTTTCAGTTTATGCGGCATTATTAACATAATTAGTGCATTTCTATATTAGAAAAAATTGCAACTTTAAACACCCTATTTTATGTACAGCTTGTTTTAGTCTTTAGACCATAAGTTTCAAAAGAATTTATTTTTTTCCCATAAATTGAAAAGTAATATTCATTTTTTCAACCACTCCAATACAAACAAAAGAATCTTAACATTGTGACAGTACACTTGATGCTTCAAAATCCATAAGAGTTGTCATCTTTGAGTTGGCCCCACTCATTTCAGTCCGTACAATTTGAATAGTTTGGAAGTGCCCAAAAGAGCAACCAGTTAATTCGAGCACCAACTAAGACTGGCTCACCACCCAGAATTAACTTCACATTCTGTAGAAAAAGTTACAAGCACCACAGACACTCACCTTCCTAGGATGCCACTATGCAAAACTTTTTAATGATTGTTGCTGCAAAGCAACAAATAATACATCAAATCCATTTTTTATGCCCAACCTGTCTATCTTTCAATTTTAAAAACCACCTAAACAGAATTCTATCAGATGCAAGCCTTAACAGACCAATGATATTGTACTAGTTGAACAGCCAAAATAAACTGATATTAGCTTGCATCGACAGCAATAATATACCCTTACAGAAGAAAGATTCAAATGTTGCAAGGATATCTTAAAATCAGAACATATTATAACAATCATGCTTGAGCCAAGCTATATAGTTGTTTCCCGTCATATGTTCCTTTACAAACATCAATATAGCACATCTCAAAACTCCACTGAAAAGCAACAAGCGTTGGATACTCCACAGCACTTACAAACAAGAAAACTAACAAAACAAATAACTTCAATTGTCAGAGTAGGTAACCAAAATATTCCAAAAGAAAACGAAGTGTATCCTTGACATTTCACAAATAGACACAACTAATGTAACACCAACAGTAAACTTCACCAATTCGTGTCTTGCTTATAGCATATGTGCATTTGTTATTTTCTAAATGTGCATTTGTGGTATTAAATGTCTAGGGATTGTAGATTTCTATCCGCTTCTCTAAAATTTAGTCATAGTACCCAATTCTAAATTTCTCTACTCTTCTTTAGAATAAAGTCATAATAAACCCTACATTTCAAAAATGATCCTCCTAAAAAAACACATATAAAAAAGAAATTCCTCTTAACCTAAATTCTGAACCAGAAAAGCCATGTGTCCTGCATATACTTTTGAGAGTTCAAAAGTTTTCATCCACAAATCATTTTTTGAGACATAAAAGGAAACAAATTTTATCAAAAGTACTTTTAAAACAAAACAAAACAACTAATTGTCTCAGTAAGATTCAAACTATTTACAATCACATGCTTAGTAAATAAAAACAACCAATTGTTATTTGACGTTTTAGTTTTCATTTAATTTTCTCATTTTTTAACTCATTTGTGAATCTGTTTGGTAAAGGATTTGAAAAACTTGAATAAGTAACCTTTTTTAATAGGGTTTTAAGAAAATTGTATCACATTTTAAGCCCTTTTCTATGGTTAATTTAAGTTTAAAAATTTTACACAATGTTCCCAAGTCATTTTATTTTCTAAAAATGTATCTTACTTCAAAAAAGTTTTAATTGTCATTCCCATTTAATGAATAATGTAAGATAAGTTGATGGTGAATTACGATTTAAAGTATGTCTTGAGTATACGCCAGAAGGTTGTGAATGAAATAAGAAATTACGATGAAATTGAAGTGCAGTAAACTTTAACTTTATCGCACAAACATTACTAAACTATTTCAACTTTACTTGAGCATCACAAAAGTTACTAAAATATAATTTATAACCAAAGAGTCATACAACACTGCTCTGATGTCACAATTTCTTGATACGTATGTAAAAATTAGAGACTTCTTACTACGAAAGGTAGTTAAGTGATTTTGGCACTATAATATAAATTTAAAGGATCATATGTGAAGTTCTTCGTGAAATTGAAGTGAATAATGGTGATATTTTACATTTGAACATTTGAGGAAAGTATTTAGCTAGCATTTGGATCCCTCGACATACAAAGGCTCCTCATAGGCAATGTAGATATGATTTAGTATTTCACTAAAAAATTATGGGTTCTACTAGATTAGCAGGTTGTACATTCTAAAGCTTTAGGTGTTCCTACAAATATGGAGACGGCAATATTAGAAGTGGCAACTTGGACAACTTCCCCCTTATGTTACATCCTTTGGTCTATGAAAATTCTTCATTGCATAAGCAACACTTATCCATTCCCTTTATCTACATCCAAAGCAAATGTCCAATGTGGAGAAGCTTTGTTTAAAGGGAGGTACACTACTATCTAAAAAATAGCCATCATCTCAAAACCAATTACTCCCTTTGTCCCGATTTAAGTAGCACGTTTTTCTTTTTAGTTTGTCCTACAAAGAATGTCACTTTTTTCTTGAAGTAGGTAATATTGTATTACATCAAAAAATAGTACACGTGTTGTACTAATACAATAGCACAAATGTCTCCCCTTCCATTGTTTATTCTATAACAAGTCTAAGACATCAATTACAGTTACAGTGCCGTTGGAGTATAATTGATTACACCAAAAACATAACAATAAAATGTAGTTTTACTTGACCTTCTAGAAATTATTCTCCGTGCTCTTAAAACACCTTGAGTTCCTTTCTTTCGAAATAGTCCACCATACACTAATGGGAACAATTCTCCATCCATTTCTATCCTTTGCAATCACTCTTGCTGCCTCCCAACTCTTTAAAACTCCTAAGACTTTCCTGGGCATGGTCTAGGAGATGCCTTCGAGGTTCAAATAAACCCTACATAGTTGTTGGGTAAACTTAGAACAAATGGTTCATTGTCGCTAGTGTCTCCCCACAAAGGGAACATATAAAGCATAAGGTTATCCCTCTTTTCATCAAGTTATCTTGAGTCGAAGCAACTTCTTTGGACAACAACCATAGGAAGCATGCAATTTTACGAGGTATTTTGTTTCTCCATATTTGTTTCCATGGCCAACTGTATGTTTGTGGGTTTGTCTGATGCATCAACTCATAGGCTGAGTTAACTTTGAATTCCACTCTGTTATTTTCCTTCCACCACATCTTCCCCTATCTGTAGCCCATAGAAATCTTCCACATTGTTGAAAAATTTTGCCACTCTTTCAATTTCCAGTCATTGAATTGTCTTCTGAAATTAAAGCTCCGCTCCAGATTTGTCCATAGCTCTATTAAGGTATTTTGTTGTTATAGAACTAAATTGTATATGTCAAGTAAACGTACTTCCAAATTTCCTTTTTCATGTCATTCAACTTTCCAAAATCTTGTCTTGCAAGAATCTACTAATTTGATCTTTGCATTGCTCTTAACTTCATCCCACATGCTTCTTATTGATCTCCAGATTCACTCCATAAGGTGTAGGCACTTCTTTGGTAATCCGCATAGCTTCCCCCTCATATTTGGCACTTATTACCCTTTCCCATAGCGTTTGATTATCATTGGCAAACTTCCACAACCACTTTATTTTGAGAGCTTAACTCTACATCTACAAGTCATTTATCCTCGTACCACGTACCTGCTTGCTAGTTATCACTACTTTCCACTTCACCAGATGGAAGCCTTTCCTCACCTTGTTGTCATGCCATAGGAATTCCCAAATATTGTCTAGTCTCTTTGGTAACTCTTGTTGATATTGAGAACAGGGACATTATGTAACTTGGCAAGGAATCTAAGACTGAGCTGACCTTCCAAGGACAATATTGAGTATTCCATCTAAACTAATTCTTTTCTACTTCTCCAACACACCATTCCATATATCATATCAATAGAGTTGGATTAGCCACCAAGAACCAAGTATGTTGCCATTGTTGGCAGGGTACCAATTTCCCCACTAAATAGTGCAACCAGGCAGTTCATATTTGTGACTTCGTTTATTAGATACACTAAGCTCTTCTTCCAATTGATATGAAGTTGAGACATTCCTTTAAATAGAATCAATGTAACTCTTAGATATTTCAGTTTGTTGTTCATCAACATCACAAAACATTAGGGTATCATTGCCATATTGTAAGTGTGTCACCTCCAAACTGTCACTACCCTCTCTGGTAACACCAAAACCTTTCACCCGAGCTTTGGTGTTGGATATTTTGATCATACTACTCAACCCCTCCATAGTGATTAAAAACAGAAAAGGTGACAAAAGGTCACCTTGCCTTGAAAAACCCTACAGGTGCTCAATTAACTTGATAGTTGAAATACAATATTTTATCCATCTAAACCGTTTCTTCTCGAAGCCCATTCTTTCCAACATCTCCGATAGATAGCTCCTTCCTTTAATTAGAAACAAATTACATTAGACCATAAATTTTAAAGAACTTATGTTCTTTCTTACACTTTGTACTAAGTCAAGCGATGTCACATAAATTGGGACAAAGGGAGTAATATTTAGCCACTTCATAATTACTTACACAAAAATATCCCAAAACTAAACACAAAACCAACACTTCTTCTTGTGTGCTTAAGTTACTTCTTTGTCACATCTAATCCACGTGCTTTTAGATCTAGGCGTCCACAATTGTAATTTTAGTTAAAACTTCTCATCAAGTGATTGCCAAGTAAACCAACTTCATATGAAGAATACTTCAAGAAGGCTGAAGCTTTAAACATATCATTGTAGTAACTAAAAACAAAGTATATGAAAGTTAGCTACTACTATAAAGTATATGAAAGTAACTAAAAAGTATATGAAAGACAATAGTATCACAATAACTGGCATACCTGTCTATAAGAGATGGTTGATCACTTCATTCTCAAATAGAGAATAAAAACTTTGAACAAAGAAATGATAATTCATGATTCTACAATTGAGAACTCAACGAGTGGAGTTCTAAAGTTTGCATTCTATAACTTAAAGATCAAGAAATAAGAGATGGAAGTGTATGGTCCTACAATTGAGAACTCGAGAAATAAATAGTGGAGCTCGCAATCCTATGACTAATAACTCGAACTATATTATAAGGTTTTTCAACAAGTGAGAACTCAAGGTTTGTGGTTCTATAGCTAATAACTCAAGGAAAGAGAACTTGAATGTGTGCTTTTACAACTAAGAACTAAAGGATTTTGTCCTTGAGTTCAAACTCAAGCACATTTTGTTGGAATGTCACTTTGAAAGATTGAAATCAAGCACTATAAGCATAAGTGGTTATTTCTCAATACATTTCAAATGGTGGTTAAGTATTAATATAATAGGGACGGGCTTTCGATTCTTTGGTTTTTAAATCCTCATCGGTGCATTATCGAACCAAAATTAGTTCAATCCAATTTAGTTTTTTCTCATTCGGTTCTTTTAGAAGATTTGGCAAGAAAGTGCACCATGATAATTCAATGTGAAGTACAAGTGTACCAACTTAGAGGTAATCTAATCAAACCTTGTTCTCAAGCAATTTCTTGAGGTTGATTATGCCTTTGTAGTTTGTATAGCATTAAAAATCAGAAAACCTAAACAATGAAGTGATATGGCTCTCCCCTCAAGGTTAGAGCCTTAGAGGTACAACAAGCACATCTTTAGCTTTATACGATAATGTACTTCCAACGTCCAATTGAGGAATAAAGTAATCCTAATAATGTATCTCATGAACCATGCATAGGCAGCACAAGTTGATCCTGCACTAATAGTATACCAATTATAATCCACTCCAGCCCCCAACAAGAATTTGCAAATCCGTCCTATTGTTCAATAAAATACTTGAACCATTCCCCCCAATGATCCCCTTTATACACAAATATAATGTATATAAGATTATCTTGAACACCCAAAAAAAAAGTTCCTAAAAGTCTGGACATGAGAAGTGATAAAAAATTCTTTGATGAAAGTCTGGACATGAGAAGTGATAAAAAAATTCTTTGATGAAAGTAGTAATATATTGATTTCACGAGGAAAAGGTTGCAACAAGTAAAGAGTTTGCCAAACAATTTGCTTCTTTATAAAAAGCATCAAATCTTAGTAGTCATTAATATAAAGTGTTTGCTCTAAAAATAGTTGGAAAATAGAAGCTTCCCGAGCTTAGTTCAAGTGACAGTTTGAGAGACTTGTGACCTAGGTCATAGGTTTGAGCCATGTTCTCAAGACTATGACCGAATAGTACTTCTGCCATTGCAATTTATATGGTATTATTTCTTTATCAGTCCATTCCAAAATGAATGTTACATTTCTATACTTCTGATTATAGAATAAATGCAACATGCTAAGCAGAGGAAATTTGGTGGGGTGGCTACTTAGCGTTATTAGTATGTGGTGGGCCAAAAACTGAAAAACCGGACCAGACCATATCACTTTAGTTCTTCGGTTCAATATTAATTTCTTTATAACTTTGATATTCAATTTGGTTCTCGATTTTAGGATCCTGAATTGTTGATTAAAACCAAGCATAAATCAGCCTACACTGATAATCTTTAACAGTATTTCAATAAGTACCAAATTAACCTACATCAACTTGCAAGATGTCTCAATTATGTAGCTCACAGCATGTTTGCAAATAGACACAACTAAGTCCTAAAGATGTTTTAATGAGTTCTCCTGCACACTATAATTTAATCAAATACTTGAATATACCATTGCAACAGTTCATCCTAATACATACCAAGGATACATTAGTATTTACACATGATAATTTATCCTTCAGACCTTCACAACCTCTAGGGATTGCATAACATTTATGTTAGTATAGCTTCAAATATTAACTAGAAGTCTTAAATCAAGAGAAGAATGTGTGTGTGTGTGTGTGTGTGAGAGAGAGAGAGAGAGTTGGCGAGTAACTGCACCTTCAAGTTTCTAACTTGATGAGGACAGCCCGCAGGTATAAAAATTGCATCTCCCAATTTTTGAACAAAGGTCCATGGCTCAACTCCTGAAAAATACATAATAAATATAAAAACTGTCAGAAGGAACAAGTAAAGAGTTTAAACTATTGAATAGTGAAAACTTAAGAGCTCATATGTGAACACTAACCATACTCTTCCTTAAGCTTCCTTTTGTGATCCTCAGTCAAGTAAAATGTTTGATCATGTATAGGGTGAATAACCTACATTACAAAACCAAAAAAATGGCAGTTATAGGAAACATAGCAAAACATTTTCTAAAGAAAGAAGTGAGATCAGTACACAAAGCCTTTAGCATTAGCAGGGTCTGAAAAAGGGTTGCACCCCAAGAGTGTGATGTAGACAATCTACCTAATGCAAGAATTCGTGGCTACTTACACGGCTCGAAACAATGACCTAAGGTCACATGAAAATAACTCTAGTTGTTCCAAGGCTCTCCTCCAAACATAACAAAACAATAAGCATAAAGAATTATGTAATTATGTATAAGCATGTTTTATTTTTTTAATAATTGTGGTCCCCCCCCCAAAAAAAAAAAACTTAAAAGAGTAAATTTTAAAGAGTGGTGGTAAGAACAACTATGTTGTATGGAACCGAGTGTTGATTGGTCAATAACTCACATGTCCAAAGATGAAAGTTGCGGAGATGAGAATGTTGGAGTGGGTGTATGGGCACATTAAGTGACATAAGATTAGAAATGAAAATATTAAGACAAGGTACGTGAGGCCTCAGTGATGGATAAAATGAGAGGACCAAGCTTGAGCTGATTTAGCCATGCGAAGAGAAGTGTAGATGCCCCAATGAGGAGGTGTTGAGAGGTTGGCAATAGCGGGCATCGGGAGAGATAGAGGCAGGCCAAAGAAGCACTGGGGCGACAGATCAGACGGGAAATGGCACATCTGGAGCTTACAAAGGATATAACATTTGGATAAGAGGGTTTGGAGGTCGCAAGTCATGGTAGAAGATAAGATGATAGTTGTTTCTCTTGCTTGCACGCTTACCTATAGGATAGAATTGGTGGTAGTACTTAGATCTTCTTTCTTATCGATGGTATTAGCACTATTCTCATACTTTCTATGTTTTTGTGCTTCGGTTAAGCATTAATTTGTTTGAATTACTATTCTTTCTATTATGTATTATGAGTTGCTCGAATTGCACATTATTATGTAAGTAGTACTGCTCTGATTTTACTAACACTTTTTTAGATTCTTGGACTTGTTTTATTTTAAGTTAAGGGTCTATAAGAAACAAACTCTCTATCTCTATGACATAGTGGTAAGGTAAGTGTACACTATATCCTACCTAGACCTGGCTTGTGAAATTACACTCAATATGATTTGTTTTTAAAAAATTAATAAATACATACAAACAAAAGTGTAGTTCCCCTTCAAGAGTATTACAATCTATCAAATGCTCAAAACTATATAAGTTGCATATAAGCAATCTAGAACATCAAAAATGTCTTCTATTTCAGCTAATAAACTATGTACAACAAATGAAAAATAGAGCCAAACACTTCCTTTTGAAGTCCTATAATTGTTGTCGTTGTTAACAATTGTGGTGTTGAGCAACCTTTAGCATACCTCAATTATTCCATTGAGTACCTACGACCACCCACTAACACATACTGAGTCATTCTAAACCACCGATACTTAAGCAAATGAGAAGAAACCTTCTAATGGTTTGTCTCCACTAAAATTTGAACCCCAATCCTTAAGGTTAGTACCCACTTTATCGACCATTACATCACATCATAGGATCCCTCTTGAAATTATATTAAAGCATTTTTTTAGATAAACATATTTAAGCATACATGACCCAGACAAAAGCAATTAAAGTTGAAGTTTTTGACTTTTTTTATATCAACCAAAAAAAGGCAATTAATAAATTTTAACCTTGGAAAAAATGAAATGATACACATTCTCTTTTCTTTTTTAATCGTGAAAGAATCTGCACTTACTACAAAGCCAAGAATCAAGATCAACTAAAAGTATTTTCATCATAAATGTATAAAGGCTAAAACCAAACTTCACATTAAGAAATTCCAATATCAAAACAATGTCATAAATTGTTTCCTCATCCAAACTTTGAATGATTGAGTTCCAAAACCATCCCACCCTCTCTTATAAAGAATTAAAAGACAAATTGGAAGACTTGGAATTATGGTCTCATCTTAGAAAAATTGATGTCCCGTATTGGAAAACCTTGCCCAAAATGTAACATCACATGATGTAAAATGATAGGATGTTGTCTCCAAGGTGAGCAAGCAAACTACTAAGCTGCAAAAACAACATACCAAGTAAAATCCTACAAAGTGGAGTCTAGGGAGGGTAGAATGTTCATAGAGCTTACTTCTACCTTAGAGGTAGAGAGGTGGTTTCCAACTGATCCCTTACCAGACTACTAAGTTGCATAAACAAAAAAAAAGTTATTGTAGTTCAATGTTATGTACAGGTACATAACATAATGAATCAGTTAAAAGGTGATAACAAGGGGCATGTCTGGGCTGTTGGTTGTTGCACTCTCTTACTCCCTTTGTTTTAATTTGATTGTTTTACTTTCCTTTTCCATGCGACACAAAAATAATGTTTCATTCCTTTTTTGGCAACACTCACTTCTAATTTTCCACATGACATGTTTAACACTACAAGATTAAAGGGCACTTTGATACATTTTACACATCTTAAGGTTAAGACCACAAGATTCAATAGACTTCTTTTTTCTTTCTTAAATTTCATGCCAAGTCAAATATAGATATTTAGGAGTATTAGGTATCTGAAAGAATATTTTCAGCACATTAATAAGGAACTTAGTCTCCAACTCTTTGGCTTTCTTGCTGAAACTGCATAATATTTAGGATCTTTTCATCTAACTACAGGTAATCGTTAATATCTCAAAGTCAAGTTGCAGAGTTCTGATACATGTGAACAACCAATACAAGACTACCCCCACCCCAATTTTTATACACACACACACACACATATATAATTTAAAAACCACCTTGCACTTGTCGAAGTAAAAACCGTAGCAAGTTTTATTAATACCTGTGGGACCGGGCAACAGTAGATATGTCTGAATTCCTTGAAGTGCTTCAAAAGATATTCCTCCAACTTAGCAACATCTTGCCTTCTAAAGATGTCCCACAGTGCACCGCCTTCCATATCCTCAAATACTTCATTTTTTCCAAACACGGGGTCATCTTTGCACTCGTCATTTTTATCATTATCAATTCTAATTCCTCCACTTGCTTCACTATAGCTAGTAGAATTGATTGCACCATTTATTACCAAATCAACATCAGTATCTCCCTCTGGTTCGACACAAGAAGCAGATGGAATTATTGAAGGATTGCCACAATCTGGTTCACAACTCAAGCTTTGAACTTCAGAATGTTCAGTTTTTTCTTCATCTCTTCTGCTACTTCTGTCACTGTGCACACAGTAGTCATCAATCAACTCAGATGATGCTTCATTTTTGCATTTTTTCTCGTCCTCAGCCATCTGAAGTTCAGTTTTATCTTGTTCAGCATGTTTTTTTTTCATTTTTTCCATTACTGAAAGCTGCTCAGGCGTCAGGTTTATTGCTTGAGTATGTGTCAACACATTCACCTACAAAACATTTTTGAAGTAGATAAATTTAACAGGGGAAACCAAACAACTTAGAAAATCCATCTTTTATTGGTGAACACAATAATCAACAGTTCATTACATGTTCAGGACTTCATAAACAGGGGAAACCAAACAACTTAAGAAATCTATCTTTTATTGGTGAACAAAATAATCAACAGTTCATTACATGTTCAGGACTTCCATTTTTCTTTTTCTTTTTTGAAGACATGTAGAACCAGCTTGCCGGCTTCTATTAGCTTAATGAAATCGCAGTTACAGAGTTGCAAATAAACTGCATGGCATGAATGTCCACATTCTTCAAGAAATATCCCAACTGTACCCAAGGGAGAACAGTATGCAAAACAAAATAAAATAATATGCATCACAAAAGAATGGATAAAAACAAGGTATACCGCATCAGACATATCACAATGCAGCTTAGTCACAGAGTCTCCACGCCCTAGCTCCTGTCGAACTCCATAAGCAATATATGTCTTTGGTCCCATGTCAGGCTTCAACGAATTGGGTGGCAGTTTGACAGCAAGATTTAGGAATCCATTTTGTGGATTTGTGTACTCCTGAAAAGGCAAGCATCTAACAAACTCAGCGCCATGACGAGGTAATCGCTCATCGAATAAATCAGATGGAGGCCAATCTTTCAACTTCAGAATCTGGGGCCAACCAGCACTATCAGTTCGACCTTCCAAATATCCCTTAAAAAACTGATGGATATTAACTTCTACCTGTAGTCATCCAAGAAATAACAAAATTATCCATCACAACTAGAATATCACTTAACAGCAAATAACTAACGTCAGAAACTAAAATGGAGAAAGAAAATCACTGTTAAAAACATTTAACATTGGTCTTTGGGCTATTATTTATTTTCAAGAAAAGGTGACATGAATAGTTCGGGTTGATGTCAAAATACAAGACTTAAAAGATAAAAACACAGATAAAATGAAACAAAAAACGAGAAAGATAAACATTGTTAAAACATATCACTGGCTCCAGTATACCTGAAATTCTACATGGTCTTCGGGAAATCATATTGAGCTATTATTTTCAAGAAAAGGTGACATGAATAGTTTGCATTGATGTCAAAATACAAGAATTAAAAGATAATAACACAAATAAAATGAAACAAAAAACAAGAAAGAAAAACATTGTTAAAACATTGAACATCACTGGCTCCAGTAAACCTGAAATTCTACATGGTCTTTGGGCAATCACATTGAGCTATTATTTTCAAGAGAAGGTGACATGAATTTGTCAAACTACAAGAATTAAAAGATAATAACACAAATAAAAAACAAAAAACCAGAAAGAAAACATTGTTAAAACATTGAACATCACTGGCTCCAGTAAACCTGAAATTCCACATGGTCTATGAGAAATCGCATTGAGCTATTATTTCTAGAAAAAGGAGACATGAATACTTTGGGTTGATTTCAAAATACTAGAATTAAAAGATAAAAATATATAAATAAAATGAAACAAAAAACACATGCCGCACACAAAAAATAGAAACACAAAAATACGCATGAACCGACACAATTGTCCATTTCCTAACAACAAATGGTAAAAGATAAAGCATTGGTCTAACAATTGTACACACTACTTCACTTCTTAGTCTGAAATTGTTGAGATTGCTGCTAGCTGTGCACTATATAGCAAAATGTATTTTACAAATTAATGTTTCAATTTGATTTCACTTCTACTCAAAGAGCCATGATTTTTATTATCTGGCTGCAAACATCCTTAATTATTTGTAGATCACTTGTAAGGTAACATATATATGTGTCTAGAGGGGTTTTCCACAAGATTTGAAATGAAAAAAAGAACTTCTGATATTATTACAAACATTAATCAAGTTATTCTTCTAAACAATACTCCGGCTGACAATGTAAATGAATCAGTCTATTGATTTACACAGCACTTAAAAGAACATATCAGATAAAAGCAACATTATCCTCAATTAGTAGAATTAGGTACTCGATTAAATTTTTTTTGAAACTAGTTCAACAAAAACAAAATAGAGCGAAAGTAGCTTATCAATAATAAGGTAAGTAACTAAGAAAGGATAAATAATCCAACAGGAGCACATCCAAAGATATACTTGGAACCTACTCCCACTCTACAAATCACAATCATTAAGTTGCTTTAACCTAAACACACTAACAAGGTTGAAATCATAGTAATACATATTGTATTAAGCATTATGTTCTTAGATATTGATATAAACTTTAAACTGATAGGTACTTCAGTCTGTTACTATATAAAGTCTAAGAAGTTACCAGTTTCAAAAAAAAAATATAAAGTCTAAGCAAGATTTTTAAAAAGAACTGTTGTACTGTACTGATAGAATAAATATTTGATATTATTCTGAAAGTAAAATTTTGTTAAATTTTAGCTGCAATGTTTAATTGTCTCAACAAACAAAGAACAAAAATCCACAACTGATGGCTTTAGAAAGAAGGCCAAAATGGTAAATAAAACTAAGGATTACCAAGACAAGTAGAATTACTTGAAAAGGAGAAAATGTCAATGAATGTGCGACTCGCAAGTATTAAAACTCACCTCACACCAATCTAAGCAATTGATAGCAACGACATCCAAAAGAAGAGGGTGGTTTAAGTTCTTTATCTGACGACAGGCTCGCCACATAACCATGGGCTCCCAGCTTAACCCTGACGCAGTCTCAAGCACATTGCGGACAATCACAGGCTCACCTTTCAGCCAGTGACATTGGAAATGCTTCAAATCCTCCTGCTGAAGATCTTTAGCTGCTGGACAGTATAAATAGTTGTCATCACACCCGTCACGAGATACTGTTTTACACATTTTACTTTTCTGAATATCATCTTCATTTACTGAATTCCTACAGCAGCATGGTCCCTGAGAAATTTCAGGCATGTATTCCAATTCAAATCTTTTGGCAATATCTTCAGCTCTTGCCAACAACTCAGAGAGACCTTCTGTCTTGTTGAGCAGGCACTTCAGATCTAAATTTCCCTTACCACAACCACCAAACTTCTGTGGTGGACAAGGGATGCTACCATCTTCATTGGATTTCCATTCACCAGCAGGACCACCAGAATTATCTTGCAGATGCCCTCCATTATCCCCAGGCTCCATTTCAAATGCAAGCCTGGCATCATCCACCGAATCATTTTCAACCATCTTCTTGGAAGATTTAGACCTTCTTGAAGTTCGGGTATCTGATGAAGAACCAGGCCTCACATCACCATGCATATAATCAACCCCCTTGTCAACGAATTCCACAATGACTTCTTCATCGCCTCCCTTAAGGTGACCATCTCTAAGCTCCCGGCAACAAGTAAGGCATAGATCATAGGAACAGCTAGAACAGTTCCTGTGAAAATCAAAAATGGATGTTTTGCAGTTGTTACTGCACAAAACATTGCCCAATTTAGCTAATATGAATATTATTCTAAAGGACTTGCATGGAAAGAAGAGGCTCTTCATGCTCACCAGTACATCCGCTCATTCTTCTGACACTTCGCCTTCTTCAGCACTAACTCTGACACTGATGGCCCTGCTCAGATGTAAAAGAAATTCTAGTTACAAGAGGTAGCAAGTGAAGATGCAATAGGCATACAGTTTTTCCTGGAAGAAGCTGGTATCTCCCTACCTACTACATGAAACTATGTTTTCTTATCTGAGAAATAGCTAATACATATAGACATTCCTTGTTTGACAATTCAAACCCAACACTGCAGATATATGGAAAATGGCTATGTTGTTATCTTTTCTAACTGCGCAATAGACATTACCTAACCAGATCTTAAAATGCACACTTACAGTTGCCCTTCCGCACATGAAAAGAATATGGCATATCAATTGAAAAACATAAACAATTGATGTGGCATCAATTCAAAACAAGATAATAGAACCTCGAGTCTTAGCTTCAATCTCCTTCTCCATCACTTGCTCTGCATTAAATCTTCTCAAGAAAGGCAAAAGTATTTGCAAAATGAATTTTGAATGTTCAAACTTTTCTTCTTCGCTAATCTGACATTGTGAATCCTTCAAAGCCTGCAAAAAAGATTCAACATAAGAGCATATCACATAGTAATAACTTCCAAAATAAGACTGTAACTTAATTATAGTGGGTGGGACAGCAAAAGAGCCCAACCCTTATTGGCCCATCCAAACGCAAGCATGCTTTGCAATTACAGTTTTGACGACAAACAGGACAAGACTCTGCAAAAGCCTCCTCGGGCATTCCAGGGTACCTATTATTGATCATAAAGGAAAATGCACTCGTGAGAAAAACTACATGATTGAATGATAAACTTGTGTTGAAGTTGACAATATTAAACAAAATAGATTAAACATATAAAACTTTGAGTTGTTAAAATGTTCGTCATGGTTGGCATCATATCAGTGGTGACAATAGAAATAAATCATCAAGAGACCAACTGCTCAAATAAAGCCAGAAGAAGCAGAGCATTATGTCTTTACAAGTCCAAGTTACAATTAAAATATCATGTAAGTTATTCGGACAAACAAACACAACCAAATAAAAGTTTCTGGTACCATGTGGTTATGCAAGGAATGCAGTATCGCTTTGTTTTACAGCTGGTGCAGCGAACAACCCTTCCTTTGTCATTCCTCTGGCACTGATGACACATATTTGATAGAATCTCATTACCCTGCCCATGTTTTGAATTTCAGAATGAAGGACATTTGGGGTTAGTAAAGAACAAATCAAATGATGAAATTTTCAAATAAAGCAAGATTTATTTACATTCTCATCCTTCCTCTTTCTAGCACGGGGATTTGATGCATTATCTTTGCTTTGCCTTGCAGACTCTGATCTTTCCACTTTGTCTTGTTCCTCAGCCCTATGTTTTTTACTCCCATTACCCTCCTCCTCTTTACTATTAGAATCTCCACCATTCACTTTCAAACTCATTATTCCACGTTTTTTACTTGCAATTTTCTGACCACTATCTGCATTCCCTTCTTCTGTTTTGACGCCACTCTTCCTGCCTTGACCCCTTCTTTTCTTATGAGCACTAAGATCTTCTTCATCCCATTCATTCATTTGCAGAGAAAATTCAGTTATCTTCTCAATAGCTTTTTTACGTGACGACCTCACTGGCCTATGAGTAGCACTGACTCTATCAAAATCAATTTTTTCCTCTTCTCTCATACTATCAATTTCGTCTTCTTTTTCATTGACATGATTCTTTTTTTGAACATGATTCTTTTTCCTACCAAGATTCGTGTTTTTCTTAATACAAGTCTCTTTTCCTGTGTCTTCCTCCAATTTTAGTTTTCCCTTATTTTTGTTGGGTGGTCTCCCCCTTTTCTTTTTTGGTTTAACAACCTCAGTGAAAACCATCCCTTCTTCTTCTACTACTTTAAGATCCTCCAAAGATTCAAGCTTTAACTCAACAGTTTCCTCCATAGATTCTACAGTTTCTTCCAAAGTTTCAAACTTTACCTGAATATCATCCTCCGTTTCCTCCAAAGAATCAAACTTTACCTTGTTCTCAATAGTTTCCTCCATAATACCCGAAATAGACGTTTTGGCTCCCCACAGAAAGAATAAAAAAGAAGTAAGTAGAGTGTTATGTGTTTGGGGTTAAAGCAGTGGATTGGGGGTTAGGGTTTTGGTAAGAGTGACAAAAAAACCTTGTGGGTGGATGGATATATTTAGGGGGGAAAGTTTCGAAAAGTCCCGCCTTACACACGATTTCGTCTGACAAGTGCGTGCTCTTCATATCCTAGATACCTGTGCCATATTCGGCTTCCTTTTGCACTCTATATTCTGATTTCTATTACATGTCTCTGCTGACTGCACCCACTAATCACATCTTATTTTTTACGGTTTTTCAAATTATACTTCTATTCAATTTTTTTAGAAATTAAGTCATTATTTAAATTAATTTATCAAAATAATATATTTTAATTTTTTTAATAAGATTAGTATAAAAATATTTTTGAATAACATTTTAGGGTATTTTTGTTTTAAAGATTCAACAAATGAATAACGTAACTATAAGTAATATTTGTAAAATGTTATTCACGAGTATGTTTATGGAGAATCCAATCACGGCCACTGAATCAATCCTGCATATGTGGGGTCAAATCATGTAACTGTAAAACGTTACTCATACACCTAAAATATTACTATGAGTGATATTTTTTAAGAATCCAATCACGGACCTTCGACTCCTGCAACTTTAGTTAAAGTCATATTCCTCCATTTTTCAAACTAACCAAAGTGATTATAAATAAATGTTATAATATTTTACATGTTCCAACATAATTCAGCAAAACTTTTACTTGTGGCCCATTGTTAAAATAATATTTATAAAACTTCATCGTGTATGAATTAAATAAGTCAAGTTTATCATATTATTTTAAGTTCTTATCTTATTATAGCTTTAAAATTATTTTTTCTAATTTATTAACATTATTTTTAAAAAAAACCTTGTTTTTGTGTGTAGAATAAAGATGACGAGCTTTGAACATAATGTGATGGTTGTTTTCTATTGGTGCGGCGAAATAATTACGAATGTAAATAGATTTAGGTATATAA
This sequence comes from Solanum lycopersicum, assembly GCF_036512215.1. NCBI lineage: Eukaryota > Viridiplantae > Streptophyta > Magnoliopsida > Solanales > Solanaceae > Solanum > Solanum lycopersicum. Next base: position 40,819,833 of record NC_090803.1, read on the forward strand.
ATTGTACTAGAACAATTATTAGCATGTCTACCTCAACTAACTATGTTGAATTGTTGCATGAGAAAATTTGCGGATAAGATTGATATAAATGTTTTTTGGAGATGTATGTAAAGACCAAATAAACAAAATCAAAATGTTGTATTTCAAGTTAGTGGTCATCAGATGAATTTATTGGCTCAAAATTATCTTTTACCATGGCCAATCAACCACATTTTGTAGAACGACTGTTCAACTATCATTTCAACAATTGTTGATGCATGGTAATCGATCATTTGGTGAAGGCTCAAGTAAACAACAAGTCTATATTTTATTGAATTTCAGTCTAACAATTTAATAAGATGATTTTATACACAAATTATCTCTTATTAATAGAAGAAATATCCTTTTAGTATTAGTTATCACTTTTAAAACAAACTTCTATATTTATAATTTTGCTAATATATAAACTAATATTTTTTATAATGAGACCAACGTTGATCTATATAATGATGTAAACATTGAAATCAATGATGAAAGTTCAGAGGAAGATGAAACTCCAACAGATGGTGATGAAAGTAAACCTGATGGAGAAATCGATGATATTAGAGGATTTTTCAAATGGTGTAAATCTTTATAATCATGATTAGGGTGTGTCTCATGACATAACTTATTCCAGGACATTAGAGAATAAGGAATACATTTCCATGTCTACCTGTGAATCTGAGATGAAATAGTTTGATTTGAGGAAGCAAAAAAAAAAAGTATGGTTTTAGTAGTAAAGAATTTACACAAAAATAAGGAGTTCAAGGTGGTAACATCTACCAAAAGTCTATGGGTTGTGAGAGTGAGATGTAAAATTTATAATTTATTGGGTTGTTTGTGGTTTCTCTAAGGTCGAAAATTTGGAGATAACCTTTGGAAGATTGGAAAATATGTTGAAAATCATAGATTTGAGGCTCAAGGATTTTCTAGCGGCCACGCCAACCTAAATACCAATTTGATTGCATCATTGTTTCTAAATCAAATTAGAAAAAAAAATCCTAAGTACTTGTGGTAGATGTAATTTGAAAAGTTTCATAAAAAATTTTGTCATCAAATGACATACAGAAAAGCGAGGCTCCAACGTCAACGGGCATTTGAATTGGTGCATTGTGACTTTGAAAAATTATTTAGTGACCTACCTAAATTTTTTGTAACTTTTCAACACTTTAACCATGGAATAATTGTGGAATGGAAGCATAAAGAGTCTATGAGTTCATCTGAGGAAAAAACTTTTAATTTTGTATTTTGAGCTTTTAAGCAATGCATTGATAGATTTCGAACATGTCGCCCTGTTATTTTAGTAGATGAAGCTCATATTTATGGAAAATAAGAGATCAAATTATTAGTTGCTGTTGGAATTGATGAAAATGATAACATTCTCCCTTAGTGTTTGCTATTTTAGACAGAGTCAAAAGAGGCATGAAAGTGTTTTTTTTAGATATTTGAGTGCCCAAATGATAAAAGGTAGATAAGATGTATATGTTATATCTGATAGGGCAAAAGAAATCTTGATTAGTTTGAAGGAGTTGTGTTGATTTCAAGAGCCTCGAACCTTCCATCGATTTTGCATAAGACATCTAAATAGCAACTTTCAATCTAAATTTCCAAACAAGGACCTTTGCAGATTGATGTGGAGAGCTGCTTCAGTCTATCAAGTAAGGAAGTTTGAATCCCTGATGTGGCAAATAAAGAAGAAAATGTTGAAGCACATGAATACCTCATAGAATTTCCCTTGAACAAATGGACTGTTAGACATGATGATGGAAAAAAATGGAGAGTGTTGACAACAAATCTTTCAGTGTTGAAAAAAGGCACAAGGTTTGCTTGTCACTGCTATGGTTAGACTTTTATTGGAGGAAACTATTGAGTGGTATATCCGCATGTCTCAAATAGGTCACCTTTTTGCAGAAAAAAATGAATTATGGACTGGAAGGTTCAAAATAAAGTGGGAGAAGAATTATGAAAGTTTAAAAGGCACTTTATTTTTTATTGGAATATACCCACAGGGATATACAAGGTTAGATCTATATAGGGTGATAGTACTGGTGGTAATCCTCATTGTGTTTCACCTGATGAAAGAAAATGTGATGGAAAGAAAATATGATTGTGAAAAATGGGTTAAATTTGCACTTCTCATGTTCACATGTCATGAAGGTAACAGATGGAATACGAGGGCTAGCTAGACAACTTGACATGTACAATAGGCTAACATCTTAAGAGTCATCTTCTCAACATTCAGATCAAGAGAACAAGAATTCAAGAATATCTACGAGTAGTCCTTGGAGCACCAACAACTCAATCCAATGTTTTAAGTTTAGGTCACAAATCTCAACTTCAAAATCAAATTTTGAGATAACAGGCACTTGCCAGAAGAAAATGAAGTGTGAATTGAAGATCCAAAAAACATAATTGAAGGAAGAGAGTCAAGGCACACAGAGTAGATATGATCATATACTTTTCCTTTCTAATTTCATTATTTTCTGATGTAATAGCCGGAGCCATGAACTAGAACCTTAATGGGATATCACTCTATTCTCCAACTCTTTCTTTCATTTATACACTCATCTAAACTACAGGTGACCTGATTCTATTATAATCCGATATATGTAGGTTGCCAAAGCCTGAGCTCGGTCACACCTAATTCCTTTATTTGTTTTCTTCTTTGAATAAATGATTTGGCCAAAAATTAGGTATATTATTGACTTCTTTGCTTTAAAATTCTTCATGTTCCAAGCAAAAAAAGGTATTATGTGAACGTGTTATTTAATCAGTTTCATACCTTTTAGTGCTTAAATATTTATTTTGGGTCTAAATTATAAATTTTATTTTAATTTTATTTTGATTAGTTCATTTTAAAATTTTTGAAAAAAAAGAAAGAATAATAGGACAAGTTTTTTGTTTTTTATTTTTTCAAAAGAAAAAAAAACGGAAAAAAATATTTTTCATATTAAGGTAGTTTTCTTTAATAAACAAGCTAGAGATTTCGAATTTTTTATATTTACACTAACTATTTAACCTTATATTTTATTGGTACAAGAATAAATAATTAATGATTATATATATATATATATTTATATTATTTTTTTACACATACTTATTTTTTACACGTGCGTTGCGCGTGATTACCAATTCAGAAAATATATGTTATATTAAAAAGTATTACTTATTTAAGTGAAAATTTTGAATAATAAGCTTAGCACAAAATAATATTGTAAAATTTTTTGTGAATGTTCTATGTGGATCGTCATATATATATATATATATATATATATATATATATATCATATTCACCTGAACATATGAAGATGGTCAAAGAAATTTTTTATTAGTTAAATGCAATAATGTATGTATTTGTTTCAATTTGATGACGTTCAACTATGTAACCTGTCGTATTTCACTAATATTACCTTATAGATCATATTTGCTGTGTATTTTTGTAACGACCTGTTTAGTCGTTTTGAGCAGCAGATTTTATTTCTGGAAAAACTGGCTAAGTCGACAGATCCCACGACGAACCGTCATGGGCACGACGGACCGTCGTAGGGGTCTCGTTCCAAAACACTTAGAATTCTGAAATTTGGATACTGAAATCGACTCTCTGAACTTCGTAACGGAATGACAGGACGGACCATCGTGGGCACGACGGACCGTCACACATCTTCCACAGAAATTAACTCTCTGAACTTTGCGATGGACCTGCAGGACGGACCGTCGCAGTCACGACGGCCCGTCACAGGTTGCGTAATCCCAGGCTGAGTCGGATTTCTTTAATTGTTTTAAGGGACGTTTTGGACTATTCCTGTTTTAATTATAAATTTAGTGGTGTAATATTAATAACTCAATTACTTGGGGGTTAAAAGAGATAACCTTGAGTTAATTAGTGAGTTACTATTGCCATCTATTATACTTAATTATATGCTAATTAGGGTAAAAGAAAGAGGGTTTGAATAAGAAAAATAGAAAGAACAAAGAGAGATAGAGGATCGAACGAGAAAGAGGAGAAACGAGAAGAAGAACAAAGCTTTGGGAAATTGCTTGCTTGATCAAAATTCTTCGGTGAAGGTAGGTTATGGTTTTTATACTTTTCATAGTAAACTCTTAATAGCGAATGATATGTATTGGGTAGTATTGTAAAACTCTTCTATATGCTTAATGGTATGTTTGCATGATATGATGATATAATTGTGATGAAATAAGCATGGTGAAGCTATGGAATCCTAAATCTTGAAAACCTCTTGTTAATGATGATGTCTTGGTATAAAAGAAGGCTTGATGAACTAAAGTAATGAGATTGATGATGTCTTGGTATAAGAGAAGGCTTGATGAATTAACAGAATGAGATTAGTGGAGCGGGTGTCACGAACCGACACGTAGAATTAGGGGATCGGGTGTCACGAACCGACACGTAGAATTAGGGGATCGGGTGTCACGAACCGACACGTAGAATTAGGGGATCGGGTGTCACGAACCGACACGTAGAATTAGGGGATCGAGTGTCACGAATCGACACGTAGATTTAGGGGATCGGAGTGTCACGTTCCGACAGATAGTAGTAGGGGAGCGGAGTGTCACGTACCGATACAAGAGGAATAAAGATAACGAATTTTGAAAGATGTTAATATACTCAATTTAATGAACCTATTTTCCCAAATGAGTATGATATGGAGGCTTGAGTCCTCATGAGTCTACTTGACGTTATTTATAAAAGATTTTTGTACATGTTGTTGCTACAGATTGAGTATTATAGTTGATTTATGATATGATCTGATATATACTATTTTTTATTTTGAGTTGGCCTATGATACCTACTCAGTACTTGTGTTTGTACTGACCCCTACATGTATGTTTTTCTCCTGTTATTTGTGGAGTGCAGCAAACGTGCCGTCGTCTTCAACTCAACAGCAACTCTAGCCAGTCTTCATTACACCGGATTTCAGGGTGAGCTAATGCTTCTAGCTTGGACTGGGTCTTTCTCTTCATGTCTTGATGCCTTGAACTTCCGGCATGGACTAGCTTTTACTTATTTTAGCTTCTTAGATACTCTTAGATTTAGTAATTTGAGATAGATGTTCTTGTGATGATGACTTCCAGATTTTGGGGATATTTATTGATAAATTTTAGAAGTTGTTAATTGATTTCGTTAATGAGTTTTAAGTTTTCCGCATTATTTTCTATTTATTATTGGTAAATGATTGGGGTTTAGATTGGTTGGTTCGCTCACATAGAAGGATAAATTTGGGTGCCACTCACGACACGATTTGGGTCGTGACAAAGGATAAATGTGGGTGCCACTCACGACACGATTTGGGTCGTGACAAACTTGGTATCAGAGCATTAGGTTCGTTGGTCTCATCACACAAAAACGAGTCTAGTAGAGTCTTAAGGAACGGTAGGGGGACGCCTTTACTTTTCTTTGAGAGGCTATAAGGCTTTAGTAAAATTCCATTCTTTCTTTCTTTCTTTCGTGCTATTATTTGGATCCAATTGGTATCTAGGTGATACAAATTGGTATTTGACCATCTTCACTCTATTTCGCAGTTGGTTAGAACTAGAGCAACAACCGCGCCAACATCAACATCGGCAAGACAAGATGCATCTGAGCCAGCCACTGAGGCTGTAGCTCAAAGAAGAGCAGTGGGAAGAGGCCGCGGTAGAGGTCGCGGGAGGACGTCCTCTAGAGGAAGAGGACGAACGCCTGACCCATCTGGTACTCGGGCGGTGACTCCTTCACCGACTGAGGAAGTAGTAAGAGAAAGGGAGGATGGGGAAAATGAACAAGTACAGAATGAGGAATTACCACCCCAACCTACCCGAGAGATGATCAATCAGGTTCTTGCTTATCTTAGCGGGTTATCTGATCAAGGCCAGATACCTCCAGTGATTTCTGCACCAGCACCTCAGGTTCCGGAGGTACAACATGCGGCTATTATGGCTCCCCGCATGGATGCCTCATTGGAAATAGGCATGTTTCCTCGTCTGACTACAGGGCCGACAATGACAAATGATCAGCATGAACTTTTCAGTAAGTTCTTGAAATTGAAACCTCCAGTCTTCAAGGGTGCTGAATCTGAGGATGCCTACAATTCCAGTTGACTGTCATGAGCTACTACACAAGATGAGTATAGTAGAACGGTTTGGTGTTGAGTTTGTGACTTATCAGTTTCAAGGGAACGCCAAAATGTGGTGGCGGTCACATGTTGAGTGTCAACCAACAGAGGCACCACCTATGACTTGGGCATCATTCTCTAGCTTGTTTATGGAGAAGTATATCCCCCGGACTTTGAAGGATAGGAAAAGAGATGAGTTTTTAAGCCTAAAGCAAGGTAGGATGTCGGTTACTATATATGAGGCTAAGTTTCGTGCATTATCCCGGTATGCCACCCAACTTTGTTTCAGTCCACAAGAGCGGATTCGCCGTTTTTTGAAGGGGTTGAGATCAGAGTTACGAATTTCAGCCTTACAGGTAGCGGCTATAGCAAAATCTTTTCAAGAAGTGGTAGACTTCGTGATAGAGGTAGAGGGAGTGAAGCCAGATGACTTCACCATGGCAACGACATCAAAAAGGTTTCGAAAGGGAGGTGAGTTTAATGGTTCTTACTCTAGAGGACAGGGTTCAGGAGGTTACTCAGTCCGGCCAATTCAGTCTTCATTACAGACTGTAGTTGGGGGTCCACCTCAGACCGGTCAACACTTCTCTGAGAGACCTATGCTTGACTCCAGGGAGTGTTATGGATGTGGGGAGACTGGACATATTAGGAGGAATTGTCCAAAACAGAGTTATAGACCCCCAATAGCTAGAGGTAGAGGTGGTCATGGTAGAGGCCGTTGTTCTGGAGAACGCGGTCACCGAGGTAATGGTGGTCACCAAAACGGCCGGGGTAACGGGCAAACTGGAGCCACTACAGCACAACATGGTAGGGGCAACGGGCAGACAGGTGATAGGGCCCATTGTTATGCTTTCCCTGGGAGATCTGAAGCGGAGACATCTGATGCTGTCATCACAGGTAATCTTTTGGTTTGTGATTGCATGGCTTCTGTATTGTTTGATCCTGGATCCATATTTTCTTATGTATCTTCCTCATTTGCTAATGGTCTTAATTTACATTGTGAATTGCTTGACATGCCTATTCGTGTTTCTACTCCGGTGGGTGAGTCTGTGATAGTTGAAAAAGTATATAGGTCTTGTTTGATGACTTTTGTGGGGAGTAATACTTATGTAGACTTGGTTATCTTAGAAATGGTTGATTTTGATGTAATTCTGGGTATGACTTGGCTTTCTCCGAATTTTGTGATCTTGGATTGTAATGCTAAAACTGTGACGTTAGCCAAGCCTGGGACAGATCCGTTATTATGGGAGGGCGACTACACTTCCAATTCGGTTCGTATCATCTCCTTTCTTTGTGCTAAGAAAATGGTTAGCAAGGGTTGTTTAGCGTTCTTGGCACATCTCAGGGATGATACTACCCAAGTACCTCCAATTGAGTCGGTTTCGATAGTCCGCGAGTTTTTAGATGTGTTTCCTGCAGACCTTCCTGGTATGCCACCGGATAGACATATTGACTTTTGCATTGATCTTGAACCGGGTACTCGCCCCATTTCTATACCCCCTTATAGGATGGCTCCAGCAGAGTTAAGGGAGTTAAAGACCCAACTTCAAGAGTTGTTAAGTAAAGGTTTCATTAGACCAAGTGCATCCCCTTGGGGTGCTCCGGTGTTATTTGTGAAGAAGAAGGATGGGAGTTTTCGGATGTGCATAGACTACCGGCAGTTGAACAAGGTAACTATTAAGAACAAGTATCCCATTCCTCGCATTGATGACTTGTTCGATCAGTTACAAGGTGCTTGTGTTTTCTAAGATTGACTTGAGATCCGGTTGTCATCAATTGAAAATACGGGCAACGGATGTGCCAAAGACTGCTTTTCGGACCAGGTATGGGCATTATGAATTTGTAGTGATATCTTTTGGTCTTACGAATGCCCCTGCTGCTTTCATGAGCTTGATGAACGGGATTTTTAAGCCATATCTGGATCTCTTTGTGATCGTATTTATTGATGATATATTGGTATACTCAAAGAGTAATAAGGAACATGAGGAGCACTTGAGAATTGTATTGGAAATGTTGAGGGAGAAAAAGCTTTATGCCAAATTCTCCAAGTGTGAGTTTTGGCTGGATGCAGTGTCCTTCTTGGGGCATGTGGTTTCTAAGGATGGGGTGATGGTGGATCCATCTAAGATTGAGACAGTGAAGAATTGGGTAAGACCTACTAATGTGTCAGAAATAAGGAGCTTTGTTGGTTTAGCTAGCTATTACCATCGATTTGTCAAGGGATTCTCTTCCATTGCTTCCCAATTGACGAACTTGACTAAGCAGAATGTTCCATTTATATGGTCGGACGAATGTGAGGAAAGCTTTCAGAAACTCAAGACCTTGTTGACTACTGCATCAGTCCTTAACCTGCCAGTGGAAGGTAAGAATTTCATCGTCTATTGTGATGCCTCCTATTCTGGGTTGGGTGCAGTGCTAATGCAAGAGAAGAACGTAATCACTTATGCTTCAAGGCAATTAAAGGTACACGAATGTAATTATCTGACCCATGATTTGGAATTGGCTGCGGTAGTGTTTGCCTTAAAGCAATGGAGACACAATCTATATGGGGTTAAGTGTGAAGTGTACATGGATCATCGTAGCCTACATTATGTCTTTACTCAAAAAGATTTGAATTTGAGACAGAGGAGGTGGATAGAACTACTGAAGGACTACGATATCATATCTTGTATCATCCGGGAAAGGCTAATGTTGTGGCAGACGCATTAAGTAGAAAAGCAGGGAGCATGGATATTTTAGCCCACTTACAAGTTTCTAGACGCCCATTGGCTAGAGAGATTCAGACTCTGGCTAACGACTTTATGAGGTTAGAAGTAAATGAGAAGGGAGGATTTCTGACCTGTGTGGAGGCGAGATCTTCTTTTCTTGACAAGATCAAGGGAAAACAGTTTGACGATGAGAAACTAAGCCGAATTCGGGATATGGTGTTGCAAGGAGAGGCTAAAGAAGAAATAATGGATGAGGAAGGTGTTTTGAGAATTAAGGGAAGGGTATGTGTGCCCCGTGTTGATGATTTGATCCACACTATTCTCACAAAGGCTCATAGTTCCGGATATTCTATACATCCTGGTGCAACCAAGATGTACCGTGACCTAAATCAACACTTTTGGTGGAGTATAATGAAGCGCGACATTGTTGATTTCGTTGCCAAATGTCCAAATTGTCAGCAAGTAAAGTATGAACACCAGGGGCCCGCAGGAACACTTCAGAGAATGCCCATTCCTGGATGGAAGTGGGAGAGAATTGCAATGGACTTCGTGGTTGGTCTTCCGAAGACATTGGGGAAGTTTGACTCCATTTGGTAATCGTTGATAGGTTAACTAAGTCTGCTCACTTAATTCCGGTCAAGGTGACCTACAATGCAGAGAAGTTAGCCAGAATCTATATCTCAAAAATCGTTCGATTGCATGGAGTTCCACTCTCCATCATATCAGATAGAGGTACGCAGTTTACTTCTAAGTTTTGGAGAACATTGTATGTTGAATTAGGTACTAGGTTGGACCGTAGTACTGCGTTCCATCCTCAGACCGATGGTCAGTCTGAGTGAACGATTCAAGTGTTGGAGGATATGCTTCGTGCATGTGTGATAGAATTTGGTGGTCATTGGGATAACTTCTTACCCTTGGCAGAGTTCTCATACAACAATAGCTATCTCTCAAGGATTGATATGGCTCTATTCGAGGCATTGTATGGGAGGAGATGTAGGTTTCCCATTGGTTGGTTTGATGCATTTGAGGTTAGACCTTGGGGTACTGACCTTTTGAGGGATTCATTGGAGAAAGTGAAATCTATTCAAGAAAAGCTTTTAGCGGCGCAAAGTAGGCAAAAGGAATATGCAGATCGAAAGGTTAGAGACTTGGACTTTATGGAGGGTGAGCAAGTCTTGCTGAAGGTTTCGCCCATGAAAGGGGTGATGCGGTTTGGTAAAAGAGGTAAGCTAAGCCCAAGGTATATTGCGCCATTTGAAGTACTTAAGCGAGTAGGGGAGGTGGCTTATGAATTAGCCTTTCCTCCAGGACTGTCAGGAGTGCATCCGGTATTTCATGTGTCTATGTTGAAAAGATACCATGGGGATGGAAACTACATTATCCGTTGGGATTCAGTTTTGCTTGATGAGGATTTGTCTTATGAGGAGGAACCTGTTGCTATTTTCGATAGAGAAGTTCGCAAGCTGAGGCCAAGGGAGATTGCATCCATCAAAGTTCAATGGAAGAATCGACCAGTTGAAGAAGCCACTTGGGAGAAGGAGGCAGATATGAAAGAAAGATACCCACACCTGTTTACAGATTCAGGTACTCCTTTTCGCCCTTGTTTTTCTTCTTGTGATCGTTCGAGGACGAACGATGGGTAAATTGGTATACATTGTAACGACCTGTTTAGTCGTTTTGAGCAGCAGATTTTATTTCTAGAAAAACTGGCTAAGTCGACGGATCCCACGATGAACCGTCATGGGCACGACGGACCGTTGTGGGGGTCTCGTTCCAAAACACTTAGAATTCTGAAATTTGGGTACTAAAATCGACTCTCTGAACTTCGTAACGGAATGGCAGGATGGACCGTCGTGGGCACGACGGACCGTCACACATCTTTCACAGAAATTAACTCTCTGAACTTTGTGAGGGACCTGCAGGACGGACCGTCACAGTCACGATGGCCCGTCACAGGTTGCGTAATCCCAGGCTGAGTCGGATTTCTTTAATTGTTTTAAGGGACGTTTTGGACTATTCCTGTTTTAATTATAAATTTAGTGGTGTAATATTAATAACTCAATTACTTGGGGGTTAAAAGAGATAACCTTGAGTTAATTAGTGAGTTACTATTACCATCTTTTATACTTAATTATATGCTAATTAGGGTAAAAGAAAGAGGGTTTGAATAAGAAAAATAGAAAGAACAAAGAGAGATAGAGGATCGAACGAGAAAGAGGAGAAACGAGAAGAAGAAGCTTTGGGAAATTGCTTGCTTGATCAAAATTCTTCGGTGAAGGTAGGTTATGGTTTTTATACTTTTCATAGTAAACTCTTAATAGCGAATGATATGTATTGGATAGTATTGTAAAACTCTTCTATATGCTTAATGGTGTGTTTGCATGATATGATGATATAATTGTGATGAAATAAGCATGATGAAGCTATGGAATCCTAAATCTTGAAAACCTCTTGTTAATGATGATGCCTTGGTATAAAAGAAGGCTTGATGAACTAAAGTAATGAGATTGATGATGCCTTGGTATAAGAGAAGGCTTCATGAATTAACAGAATGAGATTAGTGGAGCGGGTGTCACGAACTGACATGCAGAATTAGGGGATCGGGTGTCACGAACCGACACGTAGAATTAGGGGATCGGGTGTCACGAACCGACACGTAGAATTAGGGGATCGGGTGTCACGAACCGACACGTAGAATTAGGGGATCGAGTGTCACGAACCGACACATAGATTTAGGGGATCGGAGTGTCACGTTCCGACACAAGAGGAATAAAGATAACGAATCTTGAAAGATGTTAATATACTCAACTTAATGAACCTATTTTCCCAAATGAGTATGATATGGAGGCTTGAGTCCTCATGAGTCTACTTGACGTTATTTATAAAAGATTCTTGTACATGTTGTTGCTACAGATTGAGTATTATAGTTGATTTATGATATAATTTGATATATACTATTTTCTATTTTGAGTTGGCCGATGATACCTACTCAGTACTTGTGTTTGTACTGACCCCTACTTGTATGTTTTTCTCTTGTTATTTGTGGAGTGCATCAAACGTGCCGTCGTCTTCAACTCAACAGCAACTCTAGCCAGTCTTCATTACACCGGATTTCAGGGTGAGCTAATGCTTCTAGCTTGGACTGGGTCTTTCTCTTCATGTCTTGATGCCTTGAACTTCCGGCATGGACTAGCTTTTACTTATTTTAGCTTCTTAGATACTCTTAGATTTAGTAATTTGAGATAGATGTTCTTGTGATGATGACTTCCAGATTTTGGGGATATTAATTGATAAATTTTAGAAGTTTTTAATTGATTTCGTTAATGAGTTTTAAGTTTTCCGCATTATTTTCTTTTTATTATTGGTAAATGATTGGGGTTTAGATTGGTTGGTTCGCTCACATAGAAGGATAAATGTGGGTGCCACTCACGACACGATTTGGGTCGTGACAAAGGATAAATGTGGGTGCCACTCACGACACGATTTGGGTCGTGACAATTTTTCTTCTCATCTAACCAGATGTGTTTTGCACATGTATTCCATGTTAAACTGTTTTGATATCATATAAACATGTAAAGAAAATAGTTACGTTAACTAACAAAGGTTTTCTTTTTTACCGAAAAATTAAAATTAAAATTAAAATTAAAGAATAAAATGAAATCATATATAGAGTAACATGTTCATCTTACACCAACAAAGATATAGTTCATATACTTGTAAATGATTTTCAATTTATCAACCAAGCATTGATTCGTTAAAGGAAAAATAACAACACTATATTATCACATATATAGGGATGCTATAATAATACATTATGAATTTTTTGGGTCAAATTTTGATATAAAGAAAGATGAAAAATAGAAATAATTAATGTAATAATCATGCAATTTATAATATTATAACTTAGAATATAAAAGAGTGTGAAAATGTCTGCAATAATTAGTTCTCTAATAACTAAGAAAATTTATAATGTTATAACAAAAGATTTAATGTGAAATAACTGAATTTCTAATAAAATTTATATTTATATAAATAAATAGAATTTTTAATTAATGTTACTAATTTTTTATAGTTATTATATTTTAATATGGTGTAGGGACAAAACGTAAATGTTTTTTCCATAAAAATTTATTTTGTAAATGATATCAAACTGATTCATATATTCACATATTTTTATATTTGTTATCAGTTTTTTTTCAAAAAAAGAAAAGAAAAGAACTCAAAATATTTTAAAATAATATTTTGATGTTAGTAGATCTTGTTAACTTGATAATAAATTAGTGACATATATAATACTTTAATTTAAATACAAATATCTACCAAAATATAAATATATATTTGGATTAACAAAAATGTTTATCTCATAAAAATTAACTATTAAATAAATAATAAAAATTAAACTAAAACAAACTTCAACTGAAGTTATTACAAGTCATATAAATTTTTTTCCTTCTAAAATACTAAAATATTAAGAAATAGTAAATAAGTCAAATAAAGAGGTAATGTTCATATAATAATATCTATTTTATAGTAAACCTCTTACAATCTAAATCCTATAAGTATCATTGATAAATAAAGGTATTCTTCTGTTATGACTTATGAGAAAATGCACAATTACCCCCTCAATTTATGCCCAAAATATCATAGACACACTTATACTATACTAAGGTCCTATTACCCTGTAAACTTATTTTATAAGCAATTTTTTACCCCTTTTCGGCCTACATGACAAGCTTGAAAAAAAATCAACCAGCGTTGGACCCACAAGATAGTGCCACGTAGGCTAAAAAGGGGTAGAAAATTATTAATAGAATAAGTTCAAGGGGGTAAGATGACCTTAATATAGTATAAGTGTGTCTCTGAAATTTCGGACATAGGTTGAGGGGGTATTTATGCATTATTCCCTATAGATATATCTTAATTAAACCAAGATCTTACTATCTCGAATTCATACTTTTGTAATTCTGAACAATTTTTTAACTTACGTAACATTCAAATATCTTTCACGCGTCTCAATTGTCTGGAGTCATGGAGGATGCTACATAAGCCAAAATTAAAAAATGAGTTTAAGGGGTAATAGAATATTAATTTAATTAAGGTGTATGTTTAGAATTGTTGGATTTTAAAAAGGTGTGAATGGAAAATGAAGAGTTGCGACTTTTTTGAAGAGTTGTGACTTCTATGAAATGTTGCGACTTTGATGAAAAGTTGTGACTTTAATGAAAAGTTGTGATTTTTATGAAAAGTTGTGACTTTTATGGAAAGTTGTGACTTTAATGAAAGGTGACGACCTTTCTGAAAGATTGTGACTTTTCCAAAGGTTTTCGACCTTTCCGGTAAGGCACAATAAGAACCTTTTCGCACTATCCATTGTTTTCTATAAATTGAGGGATTTCCTCTCATTTTAAAAAAAAATTATGGGCTTCTTCTTCAACTATTAAATCTAGTATTCTAAGTGTACTTTACTGTCGTCGAGTGGTCCGCTGACACCAGAGTTTTTGGTATTTATACTCTGGTGATTGAGATCATTTTATCCTGGGAGGTCATATTCCAAATCAAACCTCGGATACTAGAGGGGAACAATTTCCTTAAGGGGACACTGTGAATTCAGTGGACTTGATCTTTTTCCTATTAAAATTTTTTCCAGATCCTAGTATGTGTTCTACAAACTTTAGATTTGTAAATTAATTTCAGTTCTTCTATTCTTTTGTTCTTCACTGGTTCATTAAACTTGGTAACTTCGTGTTTCTGCAAAGTTTGTTGGAATCAGTAAGATTCTTTAGACACATATTAACAACAATTCTTCGTTAAGAAAAAATATTTCGTATATTTTTTTTAAAATTTGTTTCTGATTCTAGTTTCCTATTAGTTTTAATTTTTTAGTTGTGAAAATGTTCTTAAACTTTGTTTTCTTACAAAGATGTTCAAAGTTTTATTCTAAGTATGTTTGGAATACAAGATGAACAACAAGAATTTCAGTGATAATCTAAGGGTGTATTTGTCTTGTACCCCTAATTGATGAAGAAATTCTATGCATGTTTTTTTTTTTTTTAAAGAAGAATCTATGAATTAATATATTTTTCATAACATTGATGATAGTCCACTGTTAAGATTCAATATTTCCTTTTCAAATGATTCATTTTCTTTAACATATATATTTGAATAGGTAATATATATTTGAATGAGGGATTGTGAGTAACATTGAAATTTCCAGTAGTTTAAAGTCTATCTGGAATAATTTAATTTTAAGTTTTGAAGGGTTTTATTAGTCATAATGTATAGGAGTTCGATTAAGTAGATATTGAGTTATTGAAATATTGTAGAAGTTTTTTTTTTTTAACTATTAAAATGAAAACCTTAATTTATTTTAGTAAATAAGAATTTTAATCATTAAGTGTTGTTTTTATTTTTATTTGCTTGGTTTAAATAATTGACGTTATTTTGGTTTTACTTAATTTGTTCTGCATTTGGTTAATTCAATTAATTTGCACTAAAATAAATACATATATATAATTTATTTATTTATTTTTAAAAAAAGTTTTAAGTATGATTGTGTGGTAACTAATTTTAGTTCGCTACTATACTATACTAGTGTACTTATTTGCGCTTCGCACAGATTTAAGTATATTTTAAAAATAATGGATGTTGTTAGTTGACTATTTTTCAATAAGAAGTGTATAAAAAAATCAATACAAATCAAATCAAGGTCTTGATATTGTATATTCAAGAAATTGCTAGAAAGATAATTTCAAACTTTAATTTCCTCTTAACATGGCCGATAAAAAGAAGAAAAACAGAAAAAAATATCTCAAGAAAAAAAAATTAAGTTGATTATATAACATTACATTATAGATTATACTTTGCAACAAAAAATAAAAGAATTATAAGGCATAACATAAAATAAAATGTATGTTTATAAAAAGTCAATGTCATTATTAATTTGATATGTTACTTATCTACTCGATTATATAAATATTATCATATAGTGACAAAAATAATTTTTGGAGTACATGAAGTGTCAAGTTATAGAAAAGTATATCAAAAACTCGATCAATGTTTGTCACTAACACTTATAGAGGAGTGGAAGAGTTTTATAACTTTAATCTAATTATTATAGTAGCCATCACTAAAAAAAATTAATATATGATAATAATTAATAATTATTCAAAAGATATCTACTTCCTTAATGTAGAAATTCAAGATAGATAATTATGCTTTACATAATTACAAAGTTAAATACACACTAATTGCATATGCACATTCATTAGTTATAGGATAAAATAGTTTTTTATTATAGGCTTAAGTCATTTTTGGCCACCTAAAGTTGTCAACATTATTCACTTAGACACTTTAATTAAGGTTTGTACCAATTGAATACTTCTCTCACTTTAAGTTGATACCACTTGAACATTTTTTGTCGACATGGCATTTTGAGTGTGATTCACGGCTACTCAGCGCGTGAAAGCATTTTTTTTAGATTTTGCCTTTTTAAAAAATAAAAAGAATTCGTCTTCTTCCTTACGCGTCATTACTCGTCCACCTATTCACTATTGCTCCTCCACCTTACAACCAAGCAGTTGTCGTCGTACGTTATCGCTACAATCACCACCAATAACATCGTTTTTCTCTTTATGTTTCTTTCTTCTTCATCTAGCTTATTCGGATCCTATCGGCTGGTGAGGATGAGTTTGTCACTCATACAAGGCTATTTCTTGCCAAAGGAAGAAGAACAAGAACCTCAGTACGATGACAACGAAAACGATAGAGTTACAAATAATTGTTATAAACTTTTTCAAGCTCAACCCTTCTCCATCTTTCAAGCTATTTCTCTATAAATTTACTCTTATTCTTTTTTTTTCTTCAATTGGAACAATAAATTACTAATCCAAATGTATAGGCAATAAGAACACTATTACCCTTTTCAACTTGTTATGTGATGTATAGTTCATATGAAATTAATTATTAAAAATTTGAAGGACGCCGGAGCTTTATGGACTGGGTGGAAAGTGACATGGTGATGGGATCGGAAGGAAAGGGTTTGGGTGGTGGGAGGATTAGAGGGTGGTAGTATAGATATTTTTATTTTTTTTAAATAGTAATAATTTTCTTTTTTCTTTCCCATTATAATACTTTTTAAAATAATTTAATGACATCCAAATAACACATGTCGTTGTTTAATTTGTTAAATGGCGAGTTTAATTCACTCATTTTATACCTTTAACTTATTGTTGATAAAATGTTCAAATAGTTCAAATTCTATGGGGTAGAGGTGTTCAATAGGAACAAATCTGCATTTAAGTGTCTAAAGTGAATTATGTGGATAACTTTAAGTGTCTGTAGATGACTTAAGCCTTTACTATATATTTATACATACATGAAAATTTTTATCCCTTCTTTTCATTTAATAATTTTCTTATTAATTAATTTTTTTAAAAATAATCAAAAGATGATTTATCTATTTATTTATTTTGTGACCGCCTATGAAAAATGTATTATAGGTAGCATTACACCTTTCAACCAACAAAAATTTTAGAATATTAATTAGAAATCGACTAATAGATACACACAAAAATAAAAATGTGATACTTTTCATCTCATTCATTCGCATAATAATAATAATAATAATAATAATAATAATAATAATAGCAAAGTTAACTAATAAAATATGCTATTTGAACTTTCTAATATGTTGGTTAGTAGAGTTCGTAATTTAATTTTTGTTGAATATAAGGAAATTTGACAATATTTGATCAATTTTTTTAAAAAAGAGAGAAAAAGAATAAAATAATATTAATGGAAATCAAAACAATACATTAATAATCTTCATAATGTTTGAAAACCAATTAAATTTTTATATTAATATGATTACTTCTTTTGATGAATCTTCCAATATAATTAAGCTTCCTTAGCTTCTTCATTTTGAATCTCTTTCAAGAATCTTTGAAGAATATATCTATTATTTTTATCATAGTGTCATGTAACAACCTGTTTAGCCATTTCGAACAGTAGAATTATTTTTAATGAAAACTGACTGGGTCGAGGGATCACGCGACGGACCGTCATGGTTGCGACGGACCGTGATGGACGCCGTCGTCCCATACTTGTGAAATTTCTTCTGCTGCTCTCCTCATTTCCCTCGACGATAGGTAGGACAAACCGTCATAGGCACGACGGTCCGTCATGTGTCTTCGTTCCAAAACACTTCAACTAGAAAATCTGGGTATTGGGATCAACTCTCTGAACTTCACGACGGAACTGCAGCAAGGACCGTCGTAGATACGACGGACCGTCACAAAACTCTTTACTGAATTGACTCTCTGAACTTTTTGACGGAACTGCAGGACGAACCATCGCGGATATGACGGGCCATCACGATTTGCGTAACCCCAACTGGGTCGGATTCTGCTAAAAGTTTTAAAGGGGTGTTTTGGACTATTTATGACAAACTGTATGAAATTAGTGGGTAAGTTTAATAACTTATTTACTTGAGGGTTAAAGGAGGTAACTTTAAAATAAATAATGGGTTACTTTTATCATAAGGAATTATATGATAATTAGGGTAAAAGAAGAAAGAAAGAGAGGGGGAACGAGCGAGAAAAAGGGAGAAGCGAAGAGGAAAGCAAAGACATTGGGAGGTAGCTTGCTTGATCGCGATTCTTTGGTGGAGGTAGGTTATGGTTTATGCTAGTTCATAGTAAACTCTAAATAGCAACTGATATGTATTGGGTGATATTGTAAAGTCTTCTATATGCTTAATTGTGTGGTTGCATGATGTGATTATGAAATTGTGATGGATTAGAATGATGAGGCTGTTGAATCTTAAACCTTAAATCCTTTCTATTAAGATGATGCATTGACATAAAAGAGGCTTGATGAACTAAAGCAATGAGGTTAGGGGATCGGGTGTCACGTTCCGACACGTAGTATTAGGGGATCGGAGTGTCACGTTCCGACACGTAGTATTAGGGGATCGGAGTGTCACGTTCTGACACGTAGTATTAGGGGATCGGGTGTCACGTTCTGACATGTAGTATTAGGGGATCGGATGTCACGTTTCGACACGTAGTATTAGGGGATCGGAGTGTCACGTTCCGACACGGTAATGATAAGAGGATGAATATGGAATTATGTTAATATACTCAAATTCAAAGAACCTTTTTCCCAAATGAGTATGGTGTGGAGGCTTGAGTCCTCATAGGTGTGCTTGGTGTTGTTGCCAATGGTTCTTGTACTTGTTGTTGTCACCTGTTGAGTAATGTAGTTGATTTTATATTATTATTCGATATATATTGCTTTCTATTTTGAGTTGGCCGATGATACCTACTCAGTACGTGTTCCTTGTACTGACCCCTACTTGTATTTTTCTTTTTGTTATTTGTGGAGTGCAGCAAACGTGCCATCGACTTCGACTCGTCCGCAACTCTAGCCAGTCTCCAGCATATCAGACTTTAAGGTGAGCTGTTATTCCTAGCTCAGACTGGATTCTCTCCTTCACGTCTTGATGTCTTGAAGTTCGGACATGGACCATCTCTTTTACTTATTTTAGCTTCTTAAATACTCTTAGATTTAGAAATTTGATGATAGATGTTCTTGGTGTAATGACTTCCAGATTTTGGGGATAATAGTTGATAAAATTTAGAATGTTTATTTATTAGTTATATTAATATGATTTTGAGTCTTCCGCATTATATTTTGTTTATTATGGTTGAAATGTTGGGGTTTAGATTTGTTGGTTCGCTCACATAGTAGGATAAGTGTGGGTGCCACTCGCGGCTCATTTTGGGTCTTGACAAAACTTGGTATCAGAGCATTAGGTTCGTTGGTCTCATCACACAAGAACGAGTCTAGTAGAGTCTTGAGGAATGGTAGGGAGACGCCTTTACTTTTCTTTGAGAGGCTATAGGACTTTAGGAAAATTCCATTCTTTCTTTCTTTCGTGCTATTACTTGGATCCAATTGGTATCTAGGTGATACAAATTGGTATCTGACCATCTTCACTCTATTTCGCAGATGGTTAGAACTAGAGCAACAACTGTACCAACACCAGCACCGGCAAGACAGGGTGCGTCTGAGCTAGCCACTGGGGCTGTAGCTCGAGGAGGAGCAGTGGCAAGAGGCCGTGGTAGAGGTTGCGGGTGGACGTCCTCTAGAGGTAGAGGACAAACACCGGGTCCAACTAGTACTAGGGCGGTGACTTCTCCACCGACTGATGAGATAGTAAGAGAGGGTGAGGAAGGGGAAAATGAGCAAGTGCAAGATGAAGAATTACCACCCCAACCTACCCCAGATGATTAACCAGGTTCTTACTTATCTCAGCGGGTTATCTGATCAGGGCCAGACACCTCCAGTGTTTTCTGCACCAGCACCTCAGGTTCCGGGAGTACGACATGCAACTGCTTTGGCTCCCCGCATGGATGCCTCATTGGAAGTAGGCACATTTCCTCGATTGACTACAGGGCCTATAATTACGAGTGATCAGCATGAACTTTTCACTAAATTCTTGAAATTGAAACCTCCAGTCTTCAAGGGTGCTGAATCTGAGGATGCCTATGATTTTCTTGTTGATTGTCATGAGCTGATACATAAGATGGATATAGTAGAACGATTCGGTGTTGAGTTTGTGACCTATCAGTTTCAGGGGAATGCCAAAATGTGGTGGCGGTTGTATGTTGAGTGTCAACCAGCACAGGCACCACCTATGACTTGGGCATCATTCTCTAGCTTATTTATGGAGAAGTATATACCCCGGACTTTGAGGGATAGGAGGAGAGATGAGTTCCTGAGCCTAAAGCAAGGAATGATGTCTGTTACTGCTTATGAGGCCAAATTTCGTGCACTATCCAGGTATGCCACTCAGCTTTGCTTCAGTCCACAAGAGCGGATTTGCCGTTTTGTGAAAGGATTGAGGTCAGATTTGCAGATCCCATCCTTACAGGTAGCTGCTGCAGCAAAATCCTTTCAGGAAGTGGTTGATTTTGTGATAGAGGTGGAGGGGGTGAAGCCAGACGACTTCACCCTGGCGTCGACATCTAAGAAGTTTCGTAAGGGAGGTGAGTTTAGTGGGTCTTACTCCAGAGGGAAGAGTTCAGGAGGTTACCCAGCCCGACCTATTCAGTCTTCACTGCAGGCTGTAGCTGGGGGTCCATCGCAGACCAGTCAACATTTCTCTGAGTTTGGAGGTTATCCCCAGAATTCTTCATTCTCGCAGAGACCTATGCTTGACTCCAGAGAGTGTTATGGATGTGGAGAGACTGGACATATTAGGAGATATTGTCCAAAACAGAGTTACAGACCCCCAATAGTCAGAGATAGAGGTGGTCATGGGAGAGGCCGTTATTCTGGAGGACGTGGTGGACAAGGTAATGGTGGTCACCAAATCAGCTGAGGTGGCGGGCAAGCTGGAGCTACTGCAGCACAACATGGTAGGGACAACAGGCAGACAGGTGATAGGGCCCATTGTTATGCTTTCCCCGGGAGGTCTGAAGCAGAGACATCTAATGCTGTTATCACAGGTAATCTTTTAGTTTGCGATTGCATGGCTTCTGTATTATTTGATCCTGGATCCACATTTTCATATGTATCTTCCTCATTTGTTACTGGTCTTGATTTACATTGTGATTCGCTTGACATGCCTATTCGTGTCTCTACTCCGGTGGGTGAGCCGTGATAGTTGAGAGGGTGTATAGCTCTTATTTTATGACTTTTGTGGGGAGCAATACTCTTGTAGACTTGATTATTCTAGAGATGGTTGATTTCGATGTAATTCTGGGTATGACTTGGCTTTCTCCAAACTTTGCAATCTTAGATTGTAACACTAAAATGGTGACATTGGCCAAGCTTGGGATAGATCCGCTAGTGTGGGAGGGTGACTATACTTCCACCCCAGTTCGTATCATCTCCTTTTTTCGTGCTAAGAGAATGGTTAATAAGGGTTGTTTAGCTTTCTTGGCACATCTCAGGGATGACACTTCCCAAATACCTTCGATTGAGTCTATTTCGATAGTCCGTGAGTTTCTGGATGTGTTTCCCGCAGATCATCCTGGTATGCCACCGGATAGGGATATTGACTTTTGTATCGATCTGAAGCTGGGTACCCGCCCCATTTCCATACCCCCTTATATAATGGCTCCGACTGAGTTAAGGGAGTTAAAGGCCCAACTTCAAGAGTTGTTAGGTAAAGGTTTTATTAGGCCAAGTGCATCACCTTGGGGGTGCTCCTGTTTTGTTTGTGAAGAAGAAGGATGGAAGTTTTATGATGTGCATAGACTACAGGCAACTGAATAAGGTAACTATTAAGAACAAGTATCCTCATCCTCGCATTGATGATTTGTTCGATCTGTTACAAGGTGCTTGTACCTTCTCAAAAATCGATTTGAGATCTGGATATCATCAATTGAAAATACGGGCAGCAGATATGCCAAAGACTGCTTTTCAGACCAGGTATGGGCATTATGAATTCTTAGTAATGTCTTTTGGACTTACGAATGCCCCTGCTGCTTTCATGAGTCTGATGAACGGGATTTTTAAGCCATATCTAGATCTCTTTGTCATTGTGTTCATTGATGATATACTGATATACTCAAAGAGCAGGAAAGAACATGAGGAACATTTGAGAATAGTATTGGAAGTGTTTAGGGAGAAAAGGCTTTATGCCAAATTCTCCAAGTGTGAGTTTTGGCTAGATTCAGTGTCTTTCTTGGGGCACGTAGTTTCTAAGGATGGAGTGATGGTGGATCCTTCTAAGATTGAAGCGGTGAAGAGTTGGGTAAGACCTACTAATGTTACAGAGGTAAGAAGCTTTGTTGGTTTAGCTAGATACTACCGTCGATTTGTCAAGGGATTTTCTTCTGTTGCTTCCCAATTGACAAATTTGACTAAGCATAATGTTCCATTTGTATGATCGGAAGAATGTGAAGAAAGCTTCCAGAACCTCAAGACCTTGTTGGATACTGCACCAATTCTTACCTTGCCAGTGGAAGGTAAGAATTTCATTGTTTATTGTGATGCATCCTTTTCTGGTTTGGGTGCACTGCTGATGCAGGAGAAGAATGTAATTGCTTATGCTTCGAGGCAACTAAAAGTGCATGAACGTAACTATCCGACCCATGATTTGGAGTTGGCTGCAGTAGTGTTTGCATTAAAGCAATGGAGACATTATCTATATGGGGTTAAGTGTGAAGTCTATACAGATCATCGTAGTTTACAATATGTCTTTACTCAGAAAGATTTAAATTTGAGACAGAGGAGGTGGATGGAACTACTGAAGGAGTATGATATTACTATCTTGTATCACCCAGGAAAAGCTAATGTTGTGGCAGATGCTTTAAGTAGAAAAGCAGGGAGCATGGGAAGTCTAGCCCACCTACAGGTTTCTAGACGCCCATTGGCTAGAGAGGTTCATGCTTTGGCTAATGACCTCATGAGGCTGGTAGTACTAGCGAAAAGAGGATTTTTGGCCTGTGTAGAGGCAAGATCTTCTTTTCTTGACAAGATTAAGGGAAGGTAGTTTGCTGATGAGAAGCTGAGTCGAATTCGGGAGATAGTATTGCGATGAGAGGCTAAAGAGGCAATAATTGATGAGGAAGGTGTTTTGAGAATTAAGGGGAGGGTATGTGTGCCCCGTGTTGATAATTTGATTCACACTATTCTTAAAGAGTCTCATAGTTCAAGGTGTTCTGTACATCCTGGTGCAACCAAGATGTATCGTGACCTAAAGCAACATTTTTGGTGGAGTAGGATGAAGCGTGACATTGTTGATTTTGTTGCCCAATGCCCGAATTGTCAGCAGGTAAAGTATGAACACCAGAGGCCTAGAGGGACACTTCAGAGAATGCCCATTCCTGAATGGAAGTGGGAGAGAATTGCAATGGATTTCGTAGTTGGTCTTCCAAATACATTGGGTAAGTATGACTCCATTTGGGTAATTGTTTATAGGTTAACTAAGTCTACGCACTTCATTCCGGTTAAGGTGACTTACAATGCAGAGAAGTTAGCCAAACTCTATATCTCAGAAATTGTTCAATTGCATGGAGTTCCACTTTCCATCATATCAGATAGAGGTACGCAGTTTACTTCGAAGTTTTGGAAAACATTGCATGCTGAATTAGGTACTAGGTTGGATCTTAGTACTGCATTTCACCCTCAGACCGATGGTCAGTCTGAGCGAACGATTCAGGTTTTGGAGGATATGCTTCGTGCATGTGTGATAGAATTTGGTGGTCATTGGGATAACTTCTTACCCTTGGCAGAGTTTTCATACAATAACAGCTATCACTCAAGTATTGATATGGCCCCATTTGAGGCACTGTATGGGAGGAGATGTAGGTCTCCCATTGATTGGTTTGATGCATTCTAGGTGAGGCCCTGGGGTACTGATCTTCTAAGAGAATCATTAAGAAAAGCTTTTAGCGGCTCAAAGTAGGTAGAAGGAATATGCAGATCGAAAGGCTAGAGACTTGGATTTTATGGAGGGTGAACAAGTCTTGCTGAAGGTTTTTCCCATGAAAGGGGTGATGCGGTTTGGTAAGCGAGGTAAGCTTAGTCCGAGGTATATTGGTCCATTTGAAGTGCTGAAGCGCGTGGGGGAGGTGACTTATGAATTGGCGTTGCCTCCAGGACTCTCAGGAGCACACCCGGTATTTCATGTGTCTATGCTGAAAAGATACCATGGAAATGGAAACTACATTATTCGTTGGGATTCAGTTCTCCTTGATGAGAATTTGTCTTATGAGAAGGAGCCGGTTGCTATTTAAGATAGAGAAGTCCGCAAGTTGAGATCAAGGGAGATTGCATCCATCAAGGTTCAGTGGAAGAATCGGCCAGTTGAATAGTCCACTTGGGAGAAGGAGGCTGACATGCAAGAAAGATATCCACATCTTTTTACAAATTCAGCTACTCTTTCTCGCCCTTGTTTTTCTTCTTGTGATCGTTCGAGGACAAACGATGGGTAAATTAGTATCTATTATAACAACCTGTTTAGCCATTTAGAGCAGTAGAATTATTTTTGATAAAAACTGACTGGGTCGACGGATCACGCGATGGACCGTCATGGTCGCGACAGACCGTGATGGACGCCGTCGTCCCATACTTGTGAAATTTCTTCTGCTGCTCTCCTCATTTCCCTCGACGATAGGTAGGACAAACCGTCATAGGCACGACGGTCCGTCAGGTGTCTTCGTTCCAAAACACTTCAACTCGAAAATCTGGGTACTGGGATCAACTCTCTGAACTTCACGACGGAACTGCAGCACGGACTGTCGTAGATACGACGGACCGTCACAAAACTCTTTACTGAATTGACTCTCTGAACTTTGTGACGGAACTGCAGGATGGACCGTCGCGGATACGACAGGCTGTCACGAGTTGCATAACCCCAACTGGGTCGGATTCTGCTAATAGTTTTAAAGGGGTGTTTTGGACTATTTATGACAAACTATATGAAATTAGTGGGTAAGTTTAATAACTTATTTACTTGGGGTTAAATGAGGTAACTTTAAAATAAATAATGGGTTACTTTTATCATAAGGAATTATATGATAATTAGGGTAAAAGAAGAAAGAAAGAGAGGGAGAACAAGCGAGAAAAAAGGAGAAGCGAAGAGGAAAGCAAAGACATTGGGAGGTAGCTTGCTTGATCGCGATTCTTCGATGGAGGTAGGTTATGGTTTATGCTAGTTCATAGTAAACTCTAAATAGCAACTGATATGTATTGGGTGATATTGTAAAGTCTTCTATATGCTTAATTGTGTGGTTGCATGATGTGATTATGAAATTGTGATGGATTAGAATGATGAGGCTGTTGAATCTTAAACATTAAATCCTCTCTATTAAGATGATACATTGACATAAAAGAGGCTTGATGAACTAAAGCAATGAGATTAGGGGATCGGGTGTCACGTTCCGACACGTAGTATTAGGGGATCAGAGTGTCACGTTTCGATACATAGTATTAGGGGATCGGAGTGTCACGTTCCGACACGTAGTATTAGGGGATCGGGTGTCACGTTCTGACACGTAGTATTAGGGGATCGGGTGTCACGTTCCGACACGTAGTATTAGAAAATCGAAGTGTCATGTTCCGACACGGTAATGATAGGAGGATGAATATGGAATTTTGTTAATATACTCAAATTTAAAGAACCTTTTTCCCAAATGAGTATGGTGTGGAGGCTTGAGTCCTCATAGGTGTACTTGGTGTTGTTGCCAATGGTTCTTGTACTTGTTTTTGTCACCTGTTGAGTAATGTAGTTGATTTTATATTATTATTCGATATATATTGCTTTGTATTTTGAGTTGACCGATGATACCTACTCAGTACGTGTTCCTTGTACTGGCCCCTACTTGTATTTTTCTTTTTGTTATTTGTGGAGTGCAGCAAACGTGCCATCGACTTTGACTCGTCCGCTACTCTAGCCAGTCTCCAGCATATCAGACTTCAGGGTGAGCTATTATTCCTAGCTCGGACTGGATTCTCTCCTTCACGTCTTGATGTCTTGAAGTTCGGACATGGACCATCTCTTTTACTTATTTTAGCTTCTTAAATACTCTTAGATTTAGAAATTTGAGGATAGATGTTCTTGGTGTGATGACTCCAGATTTTGGGGATAATAGTTGATAAACTTTAGAATGTTTATTTATTAGTTATATTAATAAGATTTTGAGTCTTCCGCATTATATTTTGTTTATTATGGTTGAAATGTTGGGGTTTAGATTTGTTGGTTCGCTCACATAGTAGGATAAGTGTGGGTGCCACTCGCGGCTCGTTTTGGGTCGTGACATATCAAAACATTATTAAGTACATGATTGATGAAAAAGATGAATAATTTTTTTAATAGGAGGAAAAACCTATGCTTAATAAAATGAAGGATGAGAAAATGAAAATGAACATTAAACATCTCCATAGATAATTGATATTTATAGATAGGATAAACCATAAGAAAGTTAGAAAGAAGTTGAAGAGACTTGTATGTTATTTAAGTAGAGAAGATAAATATATGAATGTTTTTTTGGTAACTTTTTAGATATAATTGGAATAATATACATGATTTAATTTTTTTAATTAATAAACAGATTATTAAATAAAGAAAAAAGAAAAATAAAAATGAAAGTCATAAAGAGATGTTACATCATATTCTTTTGATAATATTTTAGCTTAAAATAATTGTTTCTACCAACGAAATGAAATTCGTATAATATAAATACACAAAAGCAGCACTACCATATTACTTAGTACTAAGCATAAAAATTATAGTTTCACTTAAAAGTGCGGAAGAAATAAGAAGAATAGATAAGGGTGAATAAAAGTATAACTCATCTTGAATCTCTTCTTATGGGCATTGATTTGATATTTTTTTAAATTATTATTATTTTAATGAAAATGAGCCAAATCCATCTCCATGTATCATATATGCTTTCATATTTTTAAGTATAACTTACTTAAATCCCATAGTGTTAGACTCTAAATTACATTCTATCCCTACTCTTTTCTATTTTATAAAAATTCCTTAAAATATTAGTCATTCGAATACATAAATTTCATCTAGATACATTATATATGATACCTTATAAACTTGTTTCTTGTGCTTAATATGGAATGGTAACATAAAATTGACTTTCTTTCCCAAAATAACGCATAACTTTTTTTTCCACAAATCACGTTATACAAATTTTCTTTTCCCATAAATCACAAAGATTGATTTATATTCGTATATTCCTATCTATAACAACTTCAAAATATTAAAAAATCAATTTTTCATCTTCTCCATCAATTCAAAATCTTGAATCTCAAATATATCGTCGTAGATGATTGGACAAATGATTCATGATTTTGGATCATTAATTTAAAATCGTTGAATATAATAAATTATTGAGTAATTTGAATTCAATGTATCACAAAAATCTAATTGAACAACCTTGGTTGTTGCTACCATTGCTAACAAGATCTCTTTACCAAATAGTAAGTTTTTATTCCCCTTTTTCATCTTTACTTTATTAACATTTATTAAATTTGATTTTTGAAAAGTCATTCAGTTACTTGTTCAGAGAAAATTAATGAATCTGAGAATAAATCATTGGTGAAATCATGAAAAAGAACTAGAAACCAATCAAATCAATATAAAGAACAATTCCCCGATTGTTGGTCTTTCTATGGGAATTTTAAAGACATCATCTTCAGAAATGTCCAAAAAATGATTCTTTATCAAGATAAATGTTTGGTTACTCATGGATCTATCGAGAATTTATTGATGGGACAAGTTAAGACTTTATTGCAAAAGGTTGAAGAAGACGTTTTTTCTTTGTCGTTTTGATGTTAATATGTAAGTCATGATACATTGACAGTAAACGACGCGCGTGTATTGTAATTTTAAATTTATGAATTATGATGCGGTCATTTTTTTGTATCTGAATATGATTTGTCTAAAAATGTATCATTATAATATATTATATAGGATACATGTAATAAATGGATTAACAATTGAAATGGATCAAATACGTTTTTAATCAAGTGTGTGTATAACAAATTCGTATAAATGTATCAGACTATTATTGTTTATATTGTACATATAAACAGTGTAATAATCAAGATATGTAAATTAATTGTTTTTATCAAGAAACAATTGTGGATGATACATTACTATATATCCATCTCGGATTTTGTTGAATGGTTGTATCATTGGTTAATATAATGTATCTAGTAAATGTTACAAGATGGTTACAAATTGTGTCGCTATGTGTTGATTTGATGCTGGAAGAAAATACATTGTTTGCCTTAAGCGAAAATTGTAGTAGATTTCAACTAACTAGATGAGATACCTTGTGGACGTTGTGGACATAATGAATATATTACTCATGATACATTACTATTCCTAAAATAATATGTAAATTGCTAAGTATTGTAATCTATTATTAAATACATTAGATAAGTAAAAATTGTCCGTAAAATGTTTGATTTTAGATGTATACATTACTGTGTAGTAGTTATTAAGTATCATATAAATGTAATTTTAATTTTCCAAAGAATGAAAATGTATCATATACTTATTGTTGGGTTTGATACATAGTGCTCCAGTTATAGAACATTATGATTTATGTATCAAGATTATTATTGGGTAAATTTACAGATACATCACTTTCTAAGTTATATAAGACTGAACAAATACTAAAGAGTGTAGATATATAACACACAACTAATTTGTTACTGCTATATAACCTTTCAAATTTGAATAAGATTGACGATAAATTAAAGAACTTGAAACATATAAATAATACATTCGGTAGTATTTATGTATCAACAACATTTATATTGAATGTGATAAAAACTAATAGAATATTGAACAACATTAGGGTATGTATCAACACTTTATATATGAATATGATACATTACGTAAAATAAAAGTAGACTAATTTAAGAATCAAAATAAACGAGATACATTGAATATCAACGAAGGCATTGTACATTAGTTTAAGAAACAAAATCAACTAGATATATTAAAATTTGAATCCATATGTATTATACAAAATGAACAACAAAGAAACGAAAAAATTGAACAATTTGATCTGCTGAAAGAAAAAAATTTACTAAGAAATCTCCCGCACTTTTATCTTTTTCCAATATCACTGTCAACAATGGAAAGAGATTTCACCAACAAAAGAGGATTCATTGAGAATGATTTTGTTAATGTCGATATATTAACTCTTTCACCTTTACCTTGTACATTTTGTGAAGGTGAAAAGAGAGGAGATCCATAGTTATCTGGAAAAAATTGTGGAGAGAAAACTTACTTGAGTTGAAAAAAGTTATGAAGGAAACTTAATGACAGGAGAGAGAACAAAATCTGAAAATTAAAAAAAGAAGAAGCAAAAATTGAGGGAGTGAAAATAGGAATGGATTGAGGAAGTGAAGTTGGGAGAGATTAAGGGAGTGAAATTAGGAATAAAAATGAGTGTTTTGAATATTGAAACCTTATGTATCTGAAAAGTGGGGTTTGGGAGGGAAAAAGAGAGATTTTTGAGATATTTTAAAATGGAAGGGAATAATAGAAAATACAAAAAATAAAGGTGTGTTTATAAGTAATTTATCCTATTTTTAATAACAAATGAAAGGAAATTACCAATCAATATAGTTATGCCGTCTAAGTAGTTTGTTTTATTTTTGAGATCAAATTTATGTTAGAATTTATTTTTTAATAAACACAAGCTCACCAAAAGAATCAAATAGTTTAAAATTATCATAATCTCATTGATCAGTAATTTTACAAATTTCTTGAACAATATAACAAATAAACAATGACATATGTGAAATAACACCTCATTTTATCTCTGTAATGGGTCGGGTTGCAATCAACTTAGTGTTGTTCATCTTGTATTCTTGAGATACTTAGAACAAAACTTTGAACAACTTGATCAGACACAACAATATTTAAGAACATTTTTAAAATTAAAAAATTGAAACTAGTAGAGAAACTAGAATCAGAAATAGATAAGAAAAAAATATACGAAATATTTTTCCTAAAGAAGAATTGTTGTCAATTTATGTTTAAAGAATCTTAATGATTTCAATAAATTTTGCAGAAACATGAAGTTACCAAAGTTTAATGAACCAGTGAAGAATAGAAAGACATAAATTAATTCATAAATCTAAAATCTGTAACACATACCAGAATATGGAGAAATAGAAAGAAGATCAAGCCCACTGATTGCACAGTGTCCCTTTAAGGAAATTATTCCCCTCTAGTATCTGCGATTTGATTTGGAATATGTACTCTCAGGATAGAATGATCTTAATCACTAGTGTATTGTTACACAAAAAGCTGGGGTCGGTGAACCACTCAACGGCAATAAAGTACTCTTAGAATACTAGATTTAGTAATAATAGAAAAAGTTCAGAAATTATCTATTTTTAAAATGAGAGGAAATACCTCAATTTATAGAAAATAAAGGGTAGTGCAAAAAGTTCTTATTGTGCCTTACCGGAAAAGTCACAAACCTTTGAAAAAGTCATAATATTTTAGAAAAGTCGTCACCTTTCATAAAAATCACAACTTTTCATAAAAATCACAACTTTTTATAAAAGTCGCAACTTTCATAAAAATCGCAACTCTTCATTTTCCATTCACACCTTTTATAACCCAACAATCCCCACATGAATGGGAAAATGATTCCAAAACAAAGAAACGGACTTAAGTATGTGTACTTTACGAGCAAGAATTAACTGCATCTGGATAAGTAGGTTTTCTCTTGGACTTTTCGTAGTGAAAACATATGTCAGATATAATCGGTCAATCGGTAGATGCAATATCTTTGAATCGTCGAGCTTTGGTGTATACCTAGACAACCATA
The DNA here is from genome assembly GCF_036512215.1 of Solanum lycopersicum. Classification (NCBI taxonomy): domain Eukaryota; kingdom Viridiplantae; phylum Streptophyta; class Magnoliopsida; order Solanales; family Solanaceae; genus Solanum; species Solanum lycopersicum. Next base: position 40,851,006 of record NC_090803.1, read on the forward strand.
TGTCATAAAATTAACCCTTTACCATTTATGGTTCTTACAGCTGTGTTCATTTCAGCCATGAACATCTCCTGGTTTCATGAGTGTATAGAGAATCAACTTTTGACAATAATTCTCTTTGAAGCGGCTTACACTTCACGCTCACATAGGTGATTTCTAATAGTGTTATCGTGTGGATACACTATTTGGTCAATTCTGCCAAACTTAGCATATCATTAAAACCATTAAACTTTATTAACTCATTAACAAACCTTAATGTTGTATCGTGTTCCTGAGCATTCTCTTCATCATGAGAATGGATTGAGTTGATTGACAATGCCGAAATGTCATTCACAACTTTGTTTTTCTCGTTGAATCTAGTTCTTGAGATCTCCAGTCTGCTAGATAGAGTTACCGCCATGATGACCTGTCCTATGCCGTAACCCATTCCCTTGGATGATCTTTAAACTTTCTATCTAGTTAGCCTTTTTGTAAGTGGATCCAACACATTATCTTTTGACTTTACATAGTAAATTCTGATAAATCCACTAGAGAGTAGTATTATAACGGTATCATATCTATGTCATATATGACGAGGCTTTCCTTTATACATCATGCTCCATGCCTAATCTATTGCATCTTGACTATCAAAGTGTATGCATACTAATGCCAATAGTTTGGGCCAAAAAAGAATATCCATCAAGAAATTCTGGAGTCTTTCAACTTATTCACCGACCTTATCTTGAGCACCTAGCTCAAAGATCATTATAGAGCTAGTTATACATGCCTCTTTTTAAATATTTCCAAGAGACTTCTCCTCTACCAAGAGTAAATATATATTCACTCGTGGATTTTACTTTATTTATCCGGTGATCAAATTTGTACCACTATATCCTTTCAATACTGTTGGATATTGTTATAATGCAAGATATTTTAAGTATTTTTTAAATACTCCAAAACTTTATTTATTACCATCTAATGAGATTGATTAGGATCACTTGTGAACCGACTCAGTTTATTAATAGAAAATGTTATATTTGATCACTTGATGACACATCATACTTTTCAATACTCTAGCACAATCTAATTGTGAGTCACTTTCGCTTACTTTTTTGATGTCACGACCGGAATCTAGACCCAGACGTGACCGGTGTCGTTGACCTCTCAGAGGTCGCAAACAAGCCTACTTACGTCATTCTTACTTTACATATGTTAATTTTAGCAGAAAATTTGAAAATTTTGATTCTTTAATCATACTTGCTAACCATTCTTAATATTTTGTAATCGTTCATCATCAACCATCTAACATTTAAGAGATAAGCAATTGAAAGAAATAATTCATTAAGTATTAATTGTATATCGGCCAAAATAGCACCAATACAAAGTCTGAACCAAAACAGGAAAGAAACGCTAGTGGAACATGCTCCACTAGCTCAACTCTAAAACTATGCTAGAACGTAAAACAGTAGCATCCTCGAAAGCATGAGGACCTGCCAAACTCCGGATGAATGCTGACGTCCGGATTGCTGCAATAACGAACCTGTAGCTCTACCGTCCACCTGTGCCTGCACCTAAAGTTAGATGTTTGTATGGAATTAGTACACACTTGTACTAAGTATGGGTATATGCAAGCACACACCAGGGACGTGCATGAGGAAGAAGAGCTCTTTCCTAAAAACATGATTTTTGGAAGTCAAGTAAGTGGACTTGCTAAATTGAGATTGGGGAAGTTATGCCATGAGAGTGACATGCATCATTATAATCATCGTATGTCACACAACACATAACATCTTCATATAATACATAACATATAACACATAGTTTCTTTCATATTATTCATTCATATACCATGAGACCTTATTATCATAGACTTAACCTTAAGACTTCCCAAAATGATCAACATATGGGACCTCAACTAGGGAGCCTTCTTTAGCAAACACAGAGTCTGCTTCATTCATTCATACGTACCTTGTTTCAGTTCATTCATAGTCCAGTGTGAACACCAGCTATACCTAGGGTGTAGTTTAAGACTTTCATCGAGTTTGCTGTGCAATGATCAGGAATAACCTAATGTCATTACCTGAATCTAGCTCACCTCTTGATTATCCTATCCTAACACCTTCGGTATCATTCATTTCTATATATGATTCATTTGAGGCTGACCTCATTCATTCATTGGGAACTTTAACTTTAACCGACATAGATCATGTGAGCATCATGAAATCCAGTGTCTCCCCCACACCGAAAAGAGGTGGAATCACTGGCCAAAGCGATTCAATAACATGCTAGAGTTTATGGGAATTTAACCCCGCCAGATCTCTATAGTGGCAATATAGGTTCAAAGACTAGGAGATGTATGGAGACCCATACCCGGCAAGCCGGACAGTCTCATCTCATGAGAGTTACGTGAACCTCCGCCCTTCCCGAAAGAAGGCATCACCGCTCATAGCTAGCCTATCGGTGCTCAGTATAAAGTTCCATTACATTCAACTCATACATCATGGAAGCTGGCTTCTAGTATGAGGACATCATAGCTCAATAGATGATTTCTCATCTCATCATTTGTATTAAGTGTTTTAAACTCAATATTTTTCATTAGAGTGTTCATAGAGACTGGTCGCTTCATTATCTTACACTCTCATTGGTGAGTACGTATTGGTAACATTTACTTAGGCTCATTTGAGATTGCTCTCATCATATACATTCGCCTCACGTCATGTTGTCACTACATTCTTCATTATTAGCACCTTCATTTTTCATAGTTACTCATCTCTTATTACGAGAAAGTTCATTTCTTCATTTCATTACGTATATCTTAGGTTCACTTATTTTTGAAAGTATGTTAAACTTATGTGTCTATACATACAAGCCATGGGGCTTCATTTATAGTTCAATAAGTGATTTTTAATTTTCCTAAGATTATGTATTACAAGACTTATGTATCTTGTATATATACCAAGATCTTGATTTTTGATCTAAGTAGATGACATTATTCTTGAATATTTTGCTCACGTATGACTTATGTATCAATACGGAGGTTTGGGCAAGGGAACCCAAATCTTTGAATTATTTGGATATCATTTATATTTTTCATTGATTTTATTTCTAACATTTATAACTTTAGAACTCTAAATTAAATCTCAACATTTTCATGACATAATAAATATTCGATTTTAATTAGAATTCTAATGTAAATTTCAATCATTTACATGAAAGAATAATTTTCTAATTTAATTAGAATTCTAATTTAAATCTCAATATTTACATAAAAGAATTAATATTCTATTTTAATTAGAATTCTAAATTAAATCTCAATATTTACATAAGAGAATTAATTTTCCACTTTAATTAGAATTTTAATTTAATATATATTTTTTTTATTAAATTCGCTTGAATAGGGAGGTTTTGGGTTCGAACCCCCACAGCCCCCCTTATTTTTCAGCTAAATTCGCTGAGGAGGAGGCTGTGAGGTGGTGGGTTCGTACCCCCACAACCCCTCCTTTTTTAATTTATTTAAATGGTCTGCAGTGAGGTTGTGGGATCGAATCCCCACAGCCTCATTTTTTTAAAATTTTTTTTCGCCTACTGAGGTCGTGGGATCGATTCCCACGCCTCACATTTTTTTTATTTTTTTTCGCGCGTGGCTGGGGTTCGCGAGTTCGATCCCCCCAATCCCCTTTTTATTCCTTTTTCTTTTTCGCGCGTGGCTGGGGGTTGTGAGTTCGATCCCCCCAGCCCCCTTTTTATTTTTTTTTAATTTTTTTTGCGGAGGGCAGGGGCGAGGGTTCGATCCCTGCCAGCCCCATTTTTTTTCTTTTTAATTAAGGCATGCTGCAGGGAGGTTCTGGGTTCGATCCCTGCAGGCCTCAAAACTTTTTTTTGTATTTCTTTGACGCCCAAAAATTTTCAGTTCTTTTAAAGCCTATTTCTAAGTTCTGGAAATTTATTCCATGATTTTTCTGCACTTTTTCATCAACTTTCACATTAATTTTTAGGGTGATTTCATGGTTTTATATATAATGTTTTACTTACATTTTTATAGATTCGTCTAACCAAGAATTTCTCCCTCAAACAAGCCAACTAACATTTCATATGAACTTCACGCCTTACCCAATTTTATTCACAAAAAAATATACAATCATATTACATTAAACTTTTGGAGCATTACATAGAGAACCTCATTCACCTTAACATACTTACACAAAATTTCAAGAAAAACATGGTTGCCTTTCATACGATTCCAAGTACACAAACATAACCATATTCATCGCGAAAACATAATACACACCTTAATCTACCAGCAATCATACCCAACCTAAAATTCGTTGGGAGCTAGTGACAAGGACATACAAAAGGGGACAACCCTTCGGAATGAATATCTTGAACCTTAAGGGGTCTCTTGGGAAAGGGACCAAGAGAGAAGAAACCCATACCTTAATCGATGTTCAAACTTTGATGTTGCTGCCCGGAAAACTCCTCCAAACCACTCCCAATTCACTTCAACGTACACCTCACTCGACGAACCTCTCTTAGCCTTGACGTTTTGATTACTTTTTCTTTTACTTAAAAATTCTTGTGAGTTCTTCAAGCGTGAAGAATTGTTGGTATTTGGCAGAATAACGTGAGAAAGATGGAGAACATGAGAGAGAGAGTTATTAAGCGTGAGAGAGAGAGAGAACTAATAGGGTTAGGAGACTAAATTCAAGAATTAGTCAAATAGAATTTAAAATAAATAAATAAAAATCTGGTTTATTTTAATAAATACGCAAAAGGATCGTTATGCCCTTAAATACCTATTTATTCTTATTTACTTAATTAATATATATATATATAAATATAAATATATATATATATATATATATATATATATATATATATATATTTATATATTTATATTATTTGGATCGTTACAAGTGCAAAGTTCACATTTATTGGAGACTTGACAATATTGACATCCAAATATTTGAACTAGTCAAGTACCTTTTCAATGCAATTAGACCATGAAAATGCGAATAAGGATTCTTATGCCTAAGATCGCATCAACAACTCCAAGATTTTTTTTTCATTCCAAACTTACTTTGTAGCATACGTTTAGTAGCATTTATTTCATTAGTGTCTCTATTGATGATCAACATATCACCAATATACAAACAAACAATGACCTAGTGATTTTAACGTGAACATATTTATCACTTCTATCATTTTTAAATCCATTTGCCTACATGTTTTGGTCAAATTTCTTATGTCATTGTTTTAGTCCATAATATGACTTAACAAATTCGAACAGTTTCTTTTATTTACCAGGAACCACAAAACCCTCAGACTGTTCCATGTAAATTTCTTCCTCCAATTCACTTTTTAAGAGAGTTGTTTTCACATTCCTTTGATGAATTTGGAGGTCATATACCACAGTTAACATAATTAACATCGAAATGAATGTAATTCTAGTTATTGACGAGTATGTGTCAAAAATATCAAGACCTTATTTTTTTTCTTGTTTTATATTTGTCAACAGTTCCATCGAGTTTCATTTCCTTTTGAGGATTCAATTTGAACCCAAAAGTTAATTTCCTGGAGAAAGATCAACCAACCTCCAATAGGATTGCTCAAATTGAAATCTCACTATTGACACCGTCTATCCAAAAGGATGAGCCTACATAAGACACAAGAAATATTAGAAAATCATATTTGAAGGAAGTATGTCCCTTGAAATTTACTACGCCTTTGAATTTCTTTATTATGTACATTCTCCTTTTGTTCTTTCCAAGGTCGTTTAGACCTTTCACTAGACTACTCAAGTCTAATTTTATATTCCATAGTCTTAGGTACTGATCTTTTTAGAATAGAAACTTGGACTTTGGCTAGACACCCCCACACTTCGAAATATTTAAAATTGGATTTCTTCCTTTCCATTTCTTATATGGAATAGATTGTGTCCTGAACAAACGAAATTACTTTCTTTCTGAAAAGACAACTTTTTGTTGTTCCCTTTTGCAGTAAGAATATTTCCTCCATACAAGTTCTGTGTTAAATCCGAACTTATAAATAATGCATCCATTATTTCTTTCAACGTTCTTGTTTTCTTTAGAATGAGGTGAGTAGGTAAGCAGTTTGATGGATAAATCCACTTTCCAAACATATTTCTGCACAAGAAGATTCATACTCCATTCTTATCACTTCTTATCTTTTTCCCAATTGATTTTGAACTTCGATATTATATTATCTAGACATTTCTATTGCTTCATCCTTAGAATTCAGCAAATAGAGAGTCAACTTTTAAGCAATTGTCAATGAAAGTTCTGAGATACTTTTTTCTACCACGAGATGGTGTTGACTTCATATAACAAATATTAGTGTAAATCAATTCTAAGGGATTATAATTCCTTTGAACAGATTTATACGAATGCTCAACATATTTAGATTCCACATAACCTTGACATTTTTATTTATTGCACTCAAAGTTAGACAAACCTTTCAAGTTGATCAGTTTTCCTTACAAGGTTCTTTTAATCGACATGCTCCAAGTGCTCACGTCACAAACTTTGACTCTAGCAAGTTAGAACAAATAAAAATGTTGAGTTTGAAAAGCGTTAACGAGGTAGATTTTTTCTCACTAATAATTTGTTCCTATTTCTTACAATTTTGTGTGATACAAACATTGTTTAAAGTCATCACTTTATCAAATATCCTTTAGAACCGCTTCACAACTTTCAATTTAATTGTGATAGAACTACCCATGAACAAAGTTTCATCGGGTCTAATAAACACAATATAGTCCAATATTTCTTTTACAAACCATCACAAATAACTATTCACCAATATTCATATATAAGCAAATACTTTTATTATAATAGACATATTTTCATGAAAAATCACAAAATTTTAGGTGACATTTTTTCATAAAGGAACACATTTTCAACAAGTATAACAAGTATACATATAATTTGGTAGTATCATACTAGTATAACCATATACTAATAAAAGAGAAACTCAAAAATTACAATACCAAATACACTCCAAGATTTTTGTGGGTCTAACATAATATAAAAGTATCATAGAATTTATATCTTTTGCTCCAAAATCAAATTAGACACCAAGTTTAATTTTATTTTTATCACAAGTAAAGAAACCCCACATTTTAAATGTAATCTCAAAATTTTTTGCCAAGTATTTGAAAATAATTTTTCAACATATTTTTCCAGACTATCAAAATTTCATTGGCACTATGAAACCTCTTTTGAAAATATTATTCTACGAAAGAATTATAGAGTTTCAATTCTCTTTGACAAACTTTACATAGTGTCAAAGTTTATTCCACAAACTCACGAACTCTAAGTCACTGGTCTTTTTCCTCTATAAAAAATAGACATACCACTTAGCATTTAGAATTTTTCTATATAACCGTGAAATTTATTGAAAATTAAAAGTTCAACATAGACTTAGTAGGTAAAGGTTTTATATTCTTCAAATCAATTGCATAGTCTAATTTATTCAGAGTAGAGAACTCAATTTTCAATCCACAACAATCATACATAATCAAATTCACAAGGAGTACAAAACTACAAAAGTTTTTTAGTCTCCAAACAGGGTTAAACATATTCTTTATCACATAGAAATGTTTTTCTTTTCAAATACCCTTCCAACTATTTTATCAAACAAATTTATGTATATCTCATCATGCAAACTAGTGAATTTTAAAGGCAACACTATTTATCAAGAAAAATTCATTCCAGAAAGCATACGATTTGCAAAACTTTTTTCAAAGACACGCATGAGAAATATCAAAATTGTTAACCTTTAGAAACTATTTTCCTCCTTAGATAAATAATAAGTAGGTTATCTGGTGTAATATTTAACCGGAATACCACCAATATTTTAATTACATTCTCACTTTGACCTTGCTATGTAAAAAAATGAATTATGGAGAAGTAATGCATTAATCTTCTACTTCCATGATAAGATTATCTCAATTAGTAGAATACAAGAAATACTAATCGTATGATAATTTCCTTAAGATTGTTGTTCATCTTGTATTCCTACGATACTTAGAACAAAACTTTGAAGAACTTGATAAGACACAACAATGTTTAAGAACATTTTCACAATTAGAAAATTAAAACTAGTAGAGAAACTAGAATCAGAAATAAATTAGAAACAATATAAGAAATATTTTTTCTAAAGAAGAATTGTTGTCAATATGTACTTAAATAATCTTATTGATTTCAACAAACTTTGAAGAAACACGAAGTTACCAAAGTTTAATGAATCAGTGAAGAACATAAATTAATTCATAAATATAAAGTCTGTAACACATACCAGAATTGGAGAAACTGAAAGAAGATCAAGCCTACGGAATATACAGTGTCCCCTTAAGGAAATTTCCCTCCTCTAGTATTCAAGGTTTGACCTGGAATATATCCCCCAGGATGAATTTATCTCAATCACAATGTATTGATACCCAAAACGCTGGTGTCAGCGAGCCACTCAACGACAGTAAAGTATACTAGAATACTAGATTTAGTAGTAATAGAAAAAGTCTGGAAATTATCTATTTTTAAAATGAGAGCAAATTCCTCAATTAATAGAAAACAAAGGGTTATGCGAAAAAATTCTTATTGTGCCTTACCGGAAAAGTCACAAATCTTTGGAAAAGTCACAATATTTCAGAAACGTCATCACTTTTCATAAAAATCACAACTTTTTCATAAAAGTCGCAACTCTTTATAAAAGTTACAACTCTTCATTCTCTATTCACACCTTTTAAAAATCAACACTTAGAACTAACACGTTGACACAAAGCTGACATATCCAATATTATCACGTACTCAAATTGAGAAGGAAAAACTATTAGCCAAGCTTAAAAGACAAATTAAATTAAATTAATGATGAACTTCACCTTCTGAATATTTTATAAAATACAAAGAGACTCCAAAAGTTGATGCATATGTTTCTGTGAATGGTTCAATGGGAGCGTCACTATACCCCTTAATGGATCCTGTGCGATTTAAATTTAATCGGAACACCCAACGTGAAAAGTGCAAAAATTACCTAAAAGTCAAAGAAATCTAATATAGTAACTAATTATATGGTACTATTACATATCATACAATATATATACTTGAAATTCCAATACAATAAAGAAAAGATTTCACTACCACAAACTCATCATTTGTATCAAGTGAGCATGGATGAAAGCATCTTCCTTCATATTGAAACCACCTTTTGGTATTCTTTTTATCTTTATACAATTCACGAGTATGATCCTTTTATATATAATATGAATCAAAATGAGAAGGAAATGATTAGAGTAAGGACGACATAGTTACAAGAAGAAGAAGACCAAAATGAAGGAATAAATACAAGATGTGCGAGCAACGAATGAGGTAAGATAAATACAGCAGAAACTTTTGGCTTTTGATAATGGAACACGTCTCTAAGGCCTCATTTGTTTCCATCGATTAAAAGGTCTGAATCTGAATATTAAGTTTTGCATTAAGATCTAGGTGTTCTGATCTGAATATATATCTGATTATTAAGATGTGGTCTCTAAATCTGAACACTAAATAATTAATGTTGTTTGTTTTAAATATCTCAATGCGCGTGTGAAATTGAACATTATATTCATAAAAATGAACATATTTCCTTTTTAATTTATTTAAAAAAGAATGATCCCTTTCCTGTTTTGGCAACACTTTAACTTTAACTTTCCAACATGTTTAAGACCACAAGATTGATAAGCATTTTGATACATATGACATAACTTTAATTTAGAACTATAATATTAAAAAGTCTTCTTTCTATTCTTAAACTCTGTCCAAGTCAAACTAGGTCATTTTTTTTAAACAGAGTGAGTATAAAATTTCAACAAAATATATCACTTTTGATAATCTTTTTAAAAAAAGTTTTAATAATCATGATTTGGATACTATTTTTTCATTCAAAAACCTTGATCAACAACAATACACCAAAAATGTTATATATAAAAAACACTTGAAAGGATTTATGAAAACTTACCGGTTCAAGAGGGATCAAATTGTGTTTGATTGAGAAAAGAGGGAAAGAAAGTTTTTAGTTGTGAGACAAAAAGGCATGCCTAAAGCAGAGAAATGATAACTTATTATTTGGTAACTTACTAAATGAGTTTGAATGTTGTTAAGATTCTCTTAGGGATCTCATTCATTCAAACCTCTTCAGACTCATTAAGAGACTTTTTGAAAAATAAAACAAATGAACTTAATAAGCTGAATCAGAATGATTCAGATTCAGACCTAAAAATCAAATATACTTAATGGGATGAATCTGAATGATTAAGATTCATACCTCCATTAAGTGCAAACAAATGAGGCGTATGACTTCCATAACAATTATAACTTATAAACTCTCTAGTAACGTATTTCTCTTGTAATAAAGAATTTTCTCTCTCTCTCTCTCTCTCTCTCTCTCTATATATATATATATATATATATATATATATATATATATATATATATATATATATATATATATATATATATATATATATATATATATATATATATATATATATATATATATATATATATATATATATATATATATATATATATATATATATATATATATATATATATATATATATATATAAGTAATAAACTAATTTAAAAAGGAAAAAAATGGCCAAAAAAAGAGAAAAAGGAGAAATGCAAATGGTGGCCTTAGAGGCATGCCATATAAGCAAGTCTAACATTCTCCTTTATATATATACACACACATTCATATGACTATTCAAGATATATCTTTAGTGAGTCACAACGATTAATTTTTTTTAAAAAAAATTAGAGCCTTTAGACTTTTATAAGATCTTAAATTTTAAATAATTTTGATGATTAAATTTCTTTAAATCAACTTGTTAAAAGCATAATGCTGAAAATAATAATGGACAAACACAAATTTTTTGTATGAAATATAAATAAATAAATAATTTGTGGCAAGGTTGATAAATGCTGCTAAAAAAATACACCACACATTAATTAATAATGCAAGACCATTTTAAGCGAGTTTTAAAATAAATAAAAGAAGGTGGGTAATTTTTTTATTTATAATTAGGCTAAAAAATGAAATAAGTCAAACACTAATTTAAGTTAATAAAGTGATCGTACTAGAACCAAGTGACTTGATGGGTGCTTAACGCCTTTCTCTTGGTCAGCAAAATTTCTTACTTGGAACTTTTGTTTTCGTAGACCATAAATTAAACAGGCAACTTCCTTTTGATTAGGATTTAATTATGTTGACTTAGAACAACAAAACTCAATTCCAAATGATAACTCTGTTTTAATAAAATAATGCATTTTCAAAGCGTCACTTTCATGTTAAAAAACTTACTTCGTTTTATTTTTAAAAGCGAGATGATGAAAAAATAGGGGTGTGACAATTGGTTCAACAAAAATTAAGGTCCTCATGCAAAGAACACACCAAGAAACCCCAAACACACAATTCAAGTACCTGAGCTACTTAGTGTCACGATCCAAGTCTAAACCTTGGACATGACCAATACTCAAGAATCATTGTTGGTCTCTGAACGAACCCTGATCCTGGATGATTACAAGCTAAAGACTAACTCAAGCATATACATAAGCGTCAAATTGAAAGGAACGTTTTAAAAAAATATTTTTTTGAATCTCAAAGCTTTGTTGAATATATTGAGTATGAAATATAAGTTTTAATAAAACACCTAAAACGTGAAACTCTCCAAAACTGTCTATATATGAAGCTTGTACTATATATAGATGAGTGTCTGGACAATACCCACAACTACTCAAACTGTTAATAATATTAACACCTCATAAAATTTGAGTCCCCTATAAGTATGGAGATCTTACTCGAAAGTTGACGAGCGGCTGAAGTGATCTCAACAAACTCTTGTTGAGTATCCTAAGAACATATATCCGCATAATTTAAAGATGTAGGTCGAATGAAATTAGTATATTGATTGTACGAGTATGTATATAGTTGGACAACAAAGAATTGAATAAAAGGGCTATAATAGATAACAATGTACTCAACTGAACGTAAAGAAATGAAGGACTTACATCTTTTAACACTTTACAAAATACATTCTCATCTCTATACTCAACATAATAAGTGATATATAAAAATACACTTTAACTCTATTGAGAGATTCTCTAACCAACAACCATCAATATGAGTTACATGATAATATAACGTCTCGCTCACAATGCCAGAACTGCCTTATACCTTCCTGGAATATAAGACACATCAACAAAGTCAATCTACTAAAAGATGATTAAAATCAATAATGAATCATCTAAAAAGTATGATCCTTACCCATGTTGACATACATGGTTTATGAGGATTTTGAGTTGTCTGAACTCATCCCCATATGGGTGCTCATACTACTTTCAATAATAGACATAACTCATTCTCATATGTTCAAAAGCATAAATCTTCCTCTAATTTAAGATAATTGCTCAAACTACCCTCTTAAAACAGATCATTGCTCATGAAATATCTTTTGAACTCATAAATCATTTAGAAAACAAAAAATTTCTTTTATCAATGTAAAAACTGATACGTTTGAGATTACTTAGCTCTATTATACTCTTGCTCAAGTCATACATAAAAAATCTTTCTAAAAAATATGTCAAAATTATATTATGATATGATTATTAATGACTCGGAAATTCATACTGCATAAACATTGATGGCATAACTAGATAAATACTGATTAAACATTAATGACATTATCGATTGTCATACTAATCATGTTTCAGAAATTCTTTCTCAAAACTCATCTTTACTTTCTCATGATTTATAACTCAATTTATAGGGTTCATGTGAAATTATGGACAGAGACAACAGACAACTCAGAGATCTTAATAACAATATGGAAACTCAGAACTCAAGAACTCAAAATTCAACAATACTACTCATTTAAAAAATACTCAATACAGAGAGTTCATATTGAAATATTGACATGAACAAATAAACTAAAAAATCTTAATGTATGACATAAAATAATTCAATAATTAGTAATAGAATTTCAAAAAGAAACAGGAACTTGAGAACTCAAAATCAACTCATCTCAAGAATACTCAAATTTAGGGGTAGAATCCTAAATTTTTATTTTGCTAATTTTAAAGTAGATGTAGGGCGTGAGGACGAACTAGTCCAACACTATGATAGCCTTACATATTTGGTAGAGCAAGATTCTAGAAGAATCTTGAAGAAGAACTTGATTAGAAGCCTTGAAATCGTAGCTTGAAGGGAAAAATCAAGAAAACCTTTGATTTCTTCAAATTAGTTTCTTGTAACACTATGGACAATAATTATGATTTTCATTAGTGATTCATTATTGTGTGAAGAAATTAGAGTTTGAAAGAATGAAATTCTTGGAGAAAAACTTACCTTAAAGAAGTGTCACATCCCGAGACCACACCTTAGAAGATATGACACTCTCGGAGTGCAACAGGCGTACTTGACCTCTCAGAGGTCTTATACAAGCCCTTTTCGTATCGTTCATTGCATATACATAGTGAAAAGTAGTGCGTAATTAAAACTTTTCACAAAACTATCTTTAATAACATCTTTAATTAGAAATCATAGGAAATACTAAGTCTCAATCCCATCAAAATTTAGACAAGAGAATACTTGGGACACAACCCATACTTCAAAATATAGAAATACGTTTTCTATTACAATACATTGAAATAAAAGACATATATGTATGCCCTCGAGTCAATTGAGGACATACTTCACTTCGCTTGAACGACTCTAGAATCCAAGCTTTCCTTCACGATCCTTCTCACCTTTCACCTACACCTTAAGAGATAAACAAATGTTTGGAATTAGTACAAACACTCATACTAAGTATGACTATATGCATAAAATCATGAAAACGTACATTTTATTAGAAACATGCATATTTTCATTTAAATATCGTAATATAATCATAGAATAACAATTAACAACTTAGAAACACATAAGAAATCACTTAGTCCATTTATCACATTTTTAGAAATCTTTACAGTGAACTATGTCACTTTACAGTGACCATTTTTAAATGTTAAAGTGATATTTCTCAACTTCACATGGAACTCTTTCTAGCATGCAATCCTCTTATTACAAGCTATTCTAAGACACACTTAAGTAAGACAAAGAGAGACCACCCATACAACCTCTCTACGCACACCTAAATGATCCTCAAGACCACCTATAATGAGATCAACACACACTTACAAGAGACCAAACACATAAACATGACATTCTCCTTTCAAAGTCTATCAGAAGACTTACTTAAGTAAATCAAGATTATAACGTCCATGATTTGACCTCTTCAAGACTACCTAAATAATTCTTAAGACTACCTAAGGCTTAGATCATGTCCACATAATCAACATATTCCCTAACTAGAGTCATTCTTACGATTTATCTAGGTAAGATACGAAGTGACCATTACTCTGACCCCTTCACACCTTAACTAAACAACCCTTAACTACTTTAGGTAAGTACTTATTCATTAAACATACTTTCTTAACTTAATTCATTGCATTCATTAGTTCATTTAAGACTCATTCATCACATAAAAACATTCAAGTAATGGTCTTGGGCAAAACCTAGGGACTCTAACTAACACCTTCAAAGCCTATTGTGCAATGTCTAGATAATGTCCCATACCACCACCTAAACTTTCTAGAACTTCTCTAATGCTAGTAGGTATCCCATATAATGAGAATAGGAAATAACCAACATAGACCATGATATCTAGACATAGAATCTGGAGTCTAACCTACTCCGATGAGGGTGTTATACTTGCCAAGGGTAGAACTAATACACCTCCCATGTAGGCACATGGTTAAGGAATATGAAGGGAGTTTATGCACTCTAGTCTCATTCTCAAGTAGAGGTACATTGTACTCTAGTCTCCTTCTCAAGTAGAGCTACTTCCCATAATAATCACTCGGTGCTAGCCTTTGTTCTCATAGAGAGATTGACACTAAAGGATCACATGAAGATGTTCCTTATCTAGTTCACAACCCAATCACATTCACCCTACCAAAGAGGTACACTAGGGCTACCTTTCAATGAGGACTAGGAAAACTCATTATGACTTTTCTAAGGATGATCTGATGCCATTTCAGCCAATCAACCTTAAGTCCATAATACTTTTCATGAAGAATACCATTACGACTCTTCGACTTCAACATTCATAACATAACCCTTTCCACGTACATAATCTTCTTAACATCGTTTAAGGTCTCACATATGATTCATTCATACATGACAAGGGTGCACTAAGCCTACCTACTAAAGACATCTCATATTCACATCATCCATACATGTATTCAAGTAAGGGACACAAGTCCACCAAAACAAGACACAACATTCTTTACTTTATCACATATAACATATCATTCTTTAAAGCACTTATGAATGACCATTTTAGTCTTTATGTCATCCTATATATTACTATATCATCATCAATATGACCATCACAACTAATATAGTCAAGTAGGAACAACCATGCATCAACATATAAGACTACACATATAAGCACATAGTCATAGTCTACATGATCTCCTAACATATATAGAATGAACACACACTTTCACATTACTTCACATGTAGATAAATATGCTCATAATTCATATAAATCAACTACACTTATCATCATAATACTTCAAGTAGTTTCCCACAAGGCCATGATCATCATTATACATAAAATAATAAAGACAAGGCCACATCAATTGCAAGTAAAGCACATAACACTGCCACCATAAGTGGGCCATACAAATCACAACATAATTCTAGTCTAATTAACATAAAATAAAGGGAATTAGGCCAGCGTACCACCACTCCATCCTCAACACCTCAATCTAATGCTAAACCATTCAATTCAATACCATAAGGCCCTTACCCATGGACATGAACATCAATTCAATATAAAGATATGATACTCAATGAAACTAGGTCAATTCAATATAGATTCATCAATCTAATACAACCTAGATATCAGTTCAATACAATTATAATATTAATCAATAGCCCATAGAGAACTACACTAGAAATCATAAGCATTAAGTCCAAATCACTTAACCCATAAAGTAGTCAAAAACTAGATTTCATCAATTACATGGGTTCATAGGTTAATTGAGTTGAAATAATCAAATTAAATACAATTCAATCAATATAAAATGCTTTGAAACCTTTAATGTAAGAAGCCATGGATAGATCATGAAATTGGACAATTCATCTTTGAAAACTTTAGAAAACTTCTTTGAAAGTTTGCTCCTTGATGAATAGAGTTTCAAGGATCAAAGATACTCAACTTGTGGAGTCCACACGGAATTTATGTGCATGAATGACTCGACTTGAAGGTCTACATACTATATGAAATTCATGTATATGAATCTTTCCATTTTCTTATTTACTTCCTCAAAACTTAGTTCAAATCAATGATGGATCTCAAAGAATTTACAATTAAACTTAAAGGCTTTCTTGAACTCTACTTTTTATATCTTGAATGTGAATTTTAAATTCAAGAGTTATGGTTCATAATATAAAGGATCTAGGTGATATTGTATAATCATAAATAAATTCTCCTCACTCTCATACTTATTTAGTTGACTCTTGAAACAAGTTACTATAAGTTGTAGAAGACTTTTCAAAAGGACTCGAAGGGACTCTCTCAAAAGGTTCGGTAGAACTCTCAAAACTAAATCTTAACTTTACCTTGAATTTGAATTATTAATTCAAGGTTATGAATCATTTTATGAATGATTTCTAAGTGTTTATAAGTATTTTAAAGTGTTCATAATCAAAGGAGTGAAGATACACTTCAAATGAGTTCAAACGGGACAACCCACGGAAAAAGACTGGAGGCAGGCGACCCTGGCGCGTTCCGGGGGCGTTCTGGATGCTAGACCCTAACATCAGAAGATGCATTTGGGCATACTTCAGATGCTCCTCCCTAGCCCCTTGGGTGCATCTGTCGCGCACCGCGCCAACATCTCCTCAGGCAAGCTCTTGAGGAATTTTGCATCTTATTTTCTAACCCTAAATCACTTTTAATCGATTTCTTTCTCATATTTTCATTAGATTCAATTAACCAACCTAAGTAAACACTAATACACTCAAAACAACACTCTAAACAATCACTTTTATATCAAGAAAATCAAAAACCCAATAAGACAAGATCTATAATGAACCTCAAGGATACCTATCAAGAACTTGAATCCTTCAACTTTTTGAGAATGAAATTACGCTGAAAATAACATGTTCGGCTCGTGGATGAACAAATGCAACACTATGGATACTTACATACTTCTTAGGGATTAAACCCATGGCAAAAATCTGCAACTAAACTTAAGAACGTCGACGAACGCCTTCATTTTTTCCTCTTTTCTGTTCTTTTCTCTTCTTGTCTTTTCTTGAACTCTCAACTAAAACCTAATGCATATATTAGGATTATAAAATTGAACCCAAAAGGATTAGACCGCTAAAATATTACAAAAATGAATTTAATCTAATTGGGTAAGGAAAGGACCTAAATACCCCTCATATTTTTGGCTAACTTTCCTTAATGGACAACCTAACTTCAAAAGGTCAAATCTCACTCATCCAAACTTGAAACATAGCAAATGCGGCGGCATTGGAAAGATAATTCAAGGATATTTCGTACCGTATAAAT
Source organism: Solanum lycopersicum (assembly GCF_036512215.1). Lineage (NCBI taxonomy): Eukaryota > Viridiplantae > Streptophyta > Magnoliopsida > Solanales > Solanaceae > Solanum > Solanum lycopersicum. The sequence continues at coordinate 40,868,668 of NC_090803.1, forward strand.
TAGCACACCTAACTCATGCTATGGAAGGAGGTATGGTTGTTTGAAGTTGATCCAAAACTCATACTTAACTTAACTCTCCAAATTTCAAATTTTTTTATTTCCAATTTAGTTTTTTTAGAATTCAAGGTGCTACATCTAGTGACCTTAAAACATAACAAACTTCTATTTTCTTGGTAAAATCTCACTCACTACGAAGCGGTTGAGTCTTAGCTCAAAAAATTTTCTGAGGTGTTACACCTTATGATTAACTCATAACCTACCTAAAAACTTTTTTCCCAAAAGTCACTAGATTTAGAACAAAAAAATAAGAAAAGGTGACAATTTCCTCAAGAACACGCAACATATTTTCTTCAGTTTTAACCCCAAAATCGAAGGGTTTCTCTATAGATTTCATGACCAAGTATGTCTAATTTCAATAGTGGGTTCCTTGCATCCACTAGGTACTTAGAAATTAGTCAGTTCATTAATTCTCTATATCTTGTTTATACTTAGAATTTCTAAAACCCTGAAAAATTATTGTGACTTAGCTATTGTAGTATTATTCAGTTTCTTGTATGAAATTCAGAACTTTAGTTTGTATAGATTCTCTTAGTTCATGAGTTATTCTTGCTTGGTCAGTTAAACATATAACATGCTCCAGATTTTTAATGTAGTATTCTCAGTTGTTAAATGTTGCATTCTCAAATTTGCATATCAGATCATTGAGCTATCAAGTATTTTATTTATATTGTGTCATATACATTTCTAGTTGGGTGTAGGGTTAGCATCGAGTTTTACTAGGGTTCAACCTACCCTCATAGTCCTAGAACTATGTGCCTCGTAGGAGTATAAGTTCCATCTGTTGGGCATCAGATTAAGTAATCACGCACTCATGCCGTTATACCCTTGGAAATGTATATTGGGTCCTCTTGATGGGGCTTATAGATTAAACTCCGAGTTTAGCTCACGTAGTTTTATGTTGGTTAATAGTAGCTCCCCGTAACGCCCTAAAATGAACTAAGGTGAATTAGATCCTCATGAGTGTTTCTTGAGTTAATTTGAAGTTAAAATGAGTTATTTTAGTGTTTTTATTCAGTGTGTGAAGTTTGGAGGTCAAACGTCCAAGAACGTCCATGATGTTTGGAAGGTGCGCCTTAGATAGCGTTTGTATGTCTTGTTGTGTTTGAGTGAATTTTACGTGTTCATTTTAATCAAAATTGATGTGGGATGTTCCTAAGACCTAGATGACTTAGTTTAAAGGTTAAACATATGGGCACGACCCCACCTAGGACCCACAAGGGGCCCTAGAGAAGGGCCCAATACTTCGATCCAAAACTGCCTAGGTAGTGTCCATCAACGAGACCAAACGACGTCCTCTAGGTCAACCAACGGCCCGTCATCTTGGTCCGTTGATTGGACCTGCAAGTTAGGCTGTACAGGCTCCAAATGGAGCTAAGTATCAACCCTAAAGTGCATTTGACTAGGTTTTTAGGTTTTCAATTTATACTTCAATATTCAGTTTCAACATGTTATGTGCATGATTAGTGTTTGGTCATTGAATTTAGCTCAGTTTTTACTTTTATTCAACATTGATTTTCTATTAGATTCTATTATTGCTCAACTATATATGTTGTTCAGTTATTATCTATATCCTGCATGTTTAGTACATTCCAAGTAGTGACGCATTCTCTGTGCTACATCCATATCATGCTTAGATCGATTCTCAGTATGTATTCAGCAGCTTCAATGATGAGTCTTCATGTTTCGAGGACAATAGACATACATTCTATTGTTAGTTTTTATACAATTTTCAATTTTGCTAGAATTATATGGGGCATGTCCCAATAACTCTATATGTTAGAGGCTTTTCAGACGTAGTACTAGAATCAACTTGACTTGTTAAGTTTGTCTTTCAGTATTGTTAAATTCTTAGTATATTTATATACTTCAGACTAGTTAAGTTTTTGCCACTTTCAGTTTCAATTGATTTAGCTTCCGCATTAGTTCATGTTTTCATGGAGATGTCTTTTAGTATGCTTATGATATGCCAGTTTTAGGGTTATCTTAGGGTCAATCGTGATCTTGGGTCCCATGTTACGTCAAGGAAATTATTGGGGAGTGACATACACTTAGACTTTGCCAGAATACTTTTACATACACAATTACCTTGGTAACTTAGACTACATCAAGATACTTGTGAAGGATACTTGAGTACCCTGGTTACTAAAACTTTTCCAAGATATTCGTCAAAACATTCACATACGAACCACCCTACTCCATCACAAAAAAATATATGCATATTCCTTAATACACTATAAATTGTAGTAAAAAAGGTGGTGAAGACAATTCTATGACGTCTAGGCAATGGTGTCCATTGGTGAAGTCTTGCCCGGTGTGTCATGCACAATTGAGGTGGTACCATCGGTAGCCAATCTTGAATTTGAGGCACCTACATCTTGTTGTCAGTACTTTTACACTTTCAACTACTCGTTCGCTATGGATCTCTATCAGGCCTCTCTACTGGACATATCCTTTCATTTTGCACTCATTTCCTATGCGTTGGCTGGGGATCCTCATCAATAAAAAAATAATCCAAGGTTGGAGGAGCCTCTGCGCATAGACATAAGGAAGACCAAATGACAGGTGCTTGTGCGGTTTTTAGTGTTGTGGCCTTTGGTCTAAGTTGGTCCACCTAAATCTCCAAACTTTGTACTTTGGGACTTTATATACTCATAATCCTATTAGTCACCCGACACTCATATGCATAAATATTTGCGGCCACAAACACTTTAGCCCAAGGGGTAGACGTCTAAACCCACAACATCAACTGTTGCACTAATTTAGATATCTAAGCCTCAATTCGTGTTTGGCGCTGTACTAATTCCTGTATGAAAGTTGTTGTTATAGTAAACATGCACGAATCTTGCAGGCATGAGACTCTAGTAGTATACTTATAGACAACATAATAATTATGATGAAAACCCTTATAGGTTCCTTTGTAGTGGCACCCGCTTCCAGGATAACACCTTCTTTAATCAATTCCGAGGACGATGTAACATCTTGTAAACCAAAATAGCTAGGATTAATCACAGAAACTAAGAATAGTTATTTTTGGAAAAAATAGGAGAAATCTCAAAAAATTCCTAAGTGTAAAAGTAAATTTTTAGTCATTTTCAAACGGTTATAACTTCTAGCTCAGGATGAGTTAGGACCAGTTCTTTATATGTTTTGAAATCCCTTGAAGATATATTTCCAAATCCACTGAGTTTGCGTAATTTTGATTTCGTATGAGGTAGATATACCTATCGGAAGTTGGGATACTGGATTGAGAAAAATCCAATATTAATTTTAGTAAGGGTAAAGTGGTCTTTTCACCGTACTATTTCCTAATTTGTTTTTAGGGTTTATTAAGGGTAATATTAAGCCTTAAGTCAGTTTTTAGAAGATTGAATACGCTTAGGGATTGAGATAAAAGAGAAGAGAAGAAGTAGAAAATATCAAGATTTTGTTGAGTAAGTTTTGTCGGAGGTGATCGCTTTCAGGTTTGTGAGATCTTTTTGTGATGGGTTCTTCCACCCACACAATAATATGTTTAATTTAGTACAATTAGAGTAAATTGGATACGAAACATTGAAGTGCTTGATGAAAACCCATTGAATTCTTGTTGGGTGAGTTGTAGTATATCTTTGGTTGTTTGATTGTTGTTTCCGGGTTGTTTTTCAAGTATAAACTATTGGTAATGAGAAATTTAGTGATCCTAAGTCTTTGGGAAAATATCCATGGGAGCTTAGAAGGTTTAGAGATGAAAATCAAAGAAGAAAAATAAAAAATCTCATCGTATAAGCCCTGGGGCGCCACGCCAACCAGAGACCCTCAAAACAGACCCTGTACTTCGGGATCTAGAGCGCCTAATGAGAGTGTCTATCCGTGAGGCTCTATCACTCCTAGGGATAGTGTCCGTCCGTCAAGCTCTGGCGCCCCGCGCCTCTCAGAGCGCCAAGGCCACGTTGAGATCCCATTTCCCCCCATCTTTTAGTACGAGTTCCTAAGTGATGTACCTACAATTCCTAGTTGATTTCGACACTCTAAAGTACATCTATACATCATGAAATCATCCATAAACATGAGATCATGGTCCTCGAATCCATAATCCAATTCAATGAATCAAATTCAAAGAAGTTAAGACAGAAGTCTAAAAGTTAAGAAGCAAGTTCTTAATGTTTCCAAGAGTTTTGAACAAACATTTTAAATTTTCGTAAGGCTCAACCTACAAGTTGAGCAAAGAGTAAAGAGTTGATTTAAATACCCAAAAACTATAACATAACTAAGTATTCAATAAGAGTTAAGTTTCAAGTTAAGCAAAGAGTAAGAGTTGAGTTCATTTCTCAAAAGATATACGGGAACTAAATATTCACTAGAACGCTTATAAATGTTTTTACATTTTGAGTAAAGTGGAAACTAAGACTTTCCAACGAAATTTGAAAAACAAGAAAAGGGAACATGGATTTCAAGAGGGCTTGTTGAAGCTAAAAAGGGTTGAGCAAATTATCTCAATCCAGAGGTAGGAGGTTATTTTAAAAGTATGAGATAAAGTATATTCTTGAAGTAGTATTGATCACCGATGTGGGGATGAGAGTTCATATTAACTCAATTCTCCATGTAAACCATGTAGTGATCATGGGTATTAACGAATCATACTTTTTAGATGATCACGTTAATTTAGACAGTGGATCCACTAGGTTGAGGATGTTCTAAGTGACGGCAAAATATAGGACAAATCTGGCAGCGTGGGTGAGACACTGTATCACCACTTAGGCTCAAGTGGTGGTTGTCGGTTAGAGAAACTCCCATAGAACTATATCACCTTCATATATAAGTATAGTTGAGTTGCTATTGCATTTTCCTTGATGAACTAAGTTGCATTACCATTTTACAAGCTTATATATATATATCGCATATGTTATAAATTACTTATATCATATGTTGAGTTGAGTACTTGTTGAGTTGAGCAGAGCCAATGGAATTTCATCATATTATCATCAAGCCTAAGTTGTGCATTTAGTATTCCAACTCGCATACTCGTACATTCAATGTACTAATGCTAGTGTGCCTGCATCGTCTAATTATGCAGGCGCAGGTAACAGGATCAACACCTATCACATTGTTGATCCAGTTTGAGCACTCAAAGTTAGTGATGAGCCTCCCTGTATCCCAAAGGATCATTTCTATATTCTTTTAAGTCTTTGAATTTCAGAATGTTATGGGGTCTGTCCCAACATTCATCACAGTTTGTTAGAGGCTTCATAGATAGATAGTCAGTTAATTCAATTGAGTCCATTTTATTTTAGATATGATGTTTTGAGATTAAATGTATTTTGGCCAGACTATTATGTTTTAAGTCTTTCTTTTAAGAATGTAATTATTTCATCATTTAGTTTAGTTAGTCTTCCATTGAGTTAAGTAAGACAAACCAAGGGTTTGCTCAAGGCCACCAACGGTCATTGGGCGCCATCCACATCCAGGGCATAGGCCCTGGGCATGACAGACTTGGTGTCAGAGCATAGAGTTGAAAAGTCTAGGGAGTGTATGAATTCATGTTTGTAGAGTCTTAGTCATAAGTGTGAAACATACCATATCATTGATTAGGAGGCTACAACATTTAGGAATTTCTTACTTCTTTCATACTCCCTTCGTTTTATAAAGATTGACCTGGTTTGACTTGGAAGACAATTTAAGAATATAAAGAAGACTTTTGAATCTTTTGGTCGTAATTAAAGTTAGGTCAAATGTACTAAATTGCCTTTTGATCTTGTGTCCTTAAACATGCCACGTTGGAAAGATGAAGTTAAAATGTTACCAAAAGAAGAAAGAGGTCATTCTTTTTGAAACATACCAAAAGGAAAGGAGGACATTCTTTTTGAAACAGAGGGAATATTTATTTTCATGTGTTAGAGTTTATCTCTAAAAAGTTTCCTTCTAATTTGTGCCTGCGCGTGTTTTTAGATAATCATGCCTCCACGAAGAGTAGTCAGATCTCAAAAAGTGAAATGGAATGTCGAAGAGCCAGAGGTACCTAATGCACCGAATGTGCAACCACAAGAAGATGTCACCAACGCTGAATTCCATGAGGCTATCAAGATTTTAAGCCAAGTTGTGACCAACCAAGTCGGGCAACAAAGAGGATCCCGACAAGAAGGGGATAACACTTCAAGGATTCAGGAATTCTTAAGGATGAACCCCCAAGCTTATGTTGCAAATTTATCCTCGAGGATTCGGGAATTCGGGACTTAGGTTCAAGTTATATTTTGTGACCCCTTATGTTGCAAATCTGTTTGACATTCTTCTTGAGAAACTTTGTGAACCTTTCTGTGTTTCCACACTGTTGGAGAGTCTATTATAGAGGAAGAAGTCTATTGTGATTGTTCTATTTCTATCAATCACAAGAACACCATGGTTGATCTACATTTTGATGTCATTCTAGGTATGGACATGCTCCATGCCTTTTATGAATCAATAGACTGTAGAACTCGAGTTGTCAAGTTCCAAATTCTTAATGAGCTAGTCATAGAGTGGAGTAGTATTTTAGCTAAGGGTTATTTTATTTTGTACCTTAAGGCGAGAAAGTTAGTTTCAAAGGGATGTATCTATCACATAGTCCGAGTTAATGACTTAAGTGCTGAGGTACCTTCCCTTTAGTCAATTTCTATAGTATAAAAGCTTTTAGAAGTTTTTCTTGATGAGATACCCAAAGTCCTCATGAGAGAGAGATAGAATTCATCATAGATATTATTCCAGATACTCGCCCTATCTCTATTCCGCCATATACAGAGTTGAAAAATCAGCTGAAAGATCTATAGATAAAGGTTTTATCCAACCAAGTGTCTCACCTTGGGCTCTCCGGTCTTATTTATGAGAAAAAAAGATGGTTCCCTTAGGATGTGTATAGACTACCGTCAGTTGAATAAGTTGTCCATCAAGAATAACTATCCTCTTCCAAAGACAGATTTTAGAACCAGGCATGGGCAGTATGAGTTTTGAGTTATTCCTTTGATTTAACATATGCACCAGCAATATTCATGGATTTTATGAACAAAGTCTTCAAACCTTATTTAGATCTGTTTGTCATCGTCTTCATTGATTACATGTTGGTTTAGTCAAGGAATGATGAAGATCATGCTAGTTTCCTCAAAATTGTTCTACAGACTTTGAAAGATAATTAATTATACACCAAGTTCTCCAAGTGTGATTTTTGGTTTAAGTCTGTGGCATTCTTAGGCACATTGTTTCCGGTGATGGGATTAGAGTTGATACCAAAAAGATAGAAGTAGTTCAGAGTTGGCCTAGACCCATATCTCCAACAGATATAAGGAGTTTCTTGGGTTTGGCTGGATATTATAAGAGATTTATTGAAGGGTTTTCATCTTTCTTGTCTCCTTTGACCAAGATAACTCAGAAGACAATCAAGTTTCAATGGTCTAAAGCTTGTGAGAAAAGCTTTCAAGTATTGAAAAAGAGATTAACAAGTGCTTCGGTTTTGATCTTATTAGAGGGTACTCAAAGTTTTGTGGTGTACTGTGATGCATCAAGAGTTGGTTTGGGGTGTGTGTTAAGGTAGAATGACAAGGTTATTGACTATGCCTCAAGACAGTTGAAGGTTCATGAGAATAATTATCCAAATCATGACTTGGAATTGGCTGCAGTAGTGTTTTCTTTGAAGATGTGGCGCCACTACATGTATGGTGTTCATTGTGACATATTCATTGATCACAAGAGCCTCCAATATGTGTTTGCTCAGAAAAAGCTAATCTCAGACAGAGGAGATGGTTAGAATTACTCAAGAATTATTACATGAGTATTCTTTACCACCCAGGAAAGGCTAATGTGGTTGCTGGTACCTTAAGAAATTTATCTATGGGATGTATCACCCAGAGGAAGAAAAGAAGGAGTTAGCTAATGATGTGCACAGACTTATGGATTCTACAAAAAAAGGAATAGTGGTAACTAATGGTGTTCAATCATCACTAGTGTCAGAGGAAGAGAAACAAGACCAAGACTTTATCTTGCTTGATTTTAAGGACAATGTTCATAAGCAAAAAGTATTGACTTTTGAACAAGGGGGAGATGGTATGATGAAATACCCAGGTAGATTGTGTGTACTAGGGTGGATGGACTCCAAGAGAGGATCCTTGAGGAGGCTCATAGCTCAAGGTATTCCATTCATCCGGTTCCACCAAGATGTATCGCGATTTGAGAGAGGTATATTGGTGAGAAGACATGAAGAAAGATATTGATGACTTTCTTGTTAAGTGCTCGAATTTCCAATAAGTGAAAGTAGAGCAACAAAGGCCTGGAGGGTTGGATTAGACAATAGAACTTCCAGAATGGAAGTGGGAGATGATTAATAGGGACTTTATCACAGGCTTTCCAAGATCTCACAGGCATTATGATTCTATTTGGGTGATCGTCGATAGAATGACAAATTCAACCCATTTCTTGCCGGTAAAGACTACCTATTCGGTCATGTATTATGATAAGTTGTACCTTCAAAAGGTGGTGAGACTTCATGGAGTTCCGGTCTCCATTATTTCAGACAGGGGAGCACAATTTACTGCACAATTTGGGAAATCTTTCCAGAAATGTTTGGGTTCAAAGGTGAACTTAAGCACTGCTTTTCATCCTCAAACAGATGGACAAGCATAGCGTACTATTCATACCTTAGAAGATATGTTGAGAGCTTTTGTGATCAACTTTAAAGGGAATTGGGATGTTTACATACCTCTCATTAAGTTCGCTTACAACAACATTTATTATTAGTGCATCTAAATGGCTCCATATGAGGCTCTTTATGGGAGAAGACACAGATCTCCTATTGGGTGGTTCAGAGTTGGTGAAGCAGGGTTGATAGGACCAGATCTAGTTCACCAAGATATGAAGAAGTTGAAAGTGATTAGAGAGATTGAAAATGGCACAGTTGCCAAAAGTCCTAAATAGGTGTTAGGAGAAGGCCGTTAGAGTTTGAGGTGGACGATTAAGTGTATCTAAAAGTTTAACCCATGAAGGGTGTTATGAGGTTTGGTAAAAAGGGGAAACTTAATCCCAAGTATATCGAACCTTGTAGAATCTCCAAGAGAGTTGGCAATATAGCTTATGAGTTGGAGCTACCCAAGAGTTAGAAGCGGTTCATACGGTATTCCATGTGTCTATGCTGAAGAAGTGCTTGGGTGATCCTTCATTGATTACACCAACTAAGAATGTTAGGAATAAGTATAGTCTATACTATGAAAAGATTCTGGTTCAAATTTAGGACCATCAAGTTCGCTAGTTGAGAACTAAGGAGGTTGCATTAATCAAGGTCCTTTGGAGGAACAAATTTTTTGAAGAAGCAACTTGGGAAGCTGAGGAGGATATGAAGAGAAAATATCCACATCTCTTTGAATCTAGGGAGAATGCAGATCAAGTTACTAAATTCTCTTCTTAGCACTTTATAATACTATGTGTAAGAATGTATTACTTGCTTTTGTTGGTTGAGTACTAAAATGATGTTAGTACCCTTAACTTAGTGGAAAAGTTCTCATCCGAGGACAAATGTTCCCAAGGGGGAGACATTGTAACATATCGTAAACCAAAATAGCTAGAATTAATCAAAGAAACTAAGAATAGTTATTTTTGGAAAGAATAGGAGAAATCTGGAAAATTTTCTAAGTGTAAAAGTAAGTCTTTGGTCATTTTAAAACGGCCATAATTCTAACTCAAGATAAGTTAGGGCCAGTTCTTTATATGGTTGGAAAACCCTTTAAGAGATATTTCCAATGCCACCGAGTTTGCGTAATTTCAATTTCGTATGAGGAGATATGCCTATCGGATGTTGGGTTGTTGCATTGAGGAAAATCCAATCCGAATTTTAGTAAGGTTAAAGTAGTCTTTTCACCCTACTATTTCCTAATTTATTTTAAGGGTTTATTAGGGGTAAATTTAAGTCTTAAGTCAATTTTTAGAAGATTGAATACGCTTATGGCTTGGGAGAAAGAGAAAAGATCAACATTTCTCCAAGATCGTTGAGTAAGTTTTGTCGGGGGTGATCCCTTTCAGGTATGTGAGATATTTCTGTGATGGGTTCTTCGACCCACACAATAATATGTCTAATTCAACACAATTAGAGTAAATTGGATAAGGAACATTGAAGTTCTTAATGAAAAATCGTTGAATTCTTGTAAGGTTAGTTGTAGTATACCTAAGGTTGTTTGATTCGTGTTTCTAGGTTGTTTTACGAGTATAAACTATTGGGTATTGATAACTTTTAGTGATACTAAGTGTTCGGGGGAAAGATCCATGGGAGTTTAGAAGGTTTAGAGATGAAAACTGGAGAAGAAAAATCGAAAATCCCACCGGATAGGCCCTGAGGTGCCGCGCCAACCAGAGCCCCTCAGAACAAACTCTGTCCCTTAGGATCTGGCACGCCTGAGGAAAGTGTCTATCCATCAGGCTCTGGCGCCTTGCACCTCTCATAGCGCCACGACCACCTTGAGACCAGTTTTCCGTCATCTTTTAGTACGAGTTCCTAAGTGATGTACCTACAATTTCTAGTTGATTCCGACACTCTACAGTAATCTACACATCATGAAATCATCTATAAACATGAGATCATGGTCCTTGAATCCATAATCATATTTAAGGAATGTTAAGATCAAAGTAAAATAAGTTAAGAGGCAAGCCTAAAAGTTAAGAATCAAATTAATGTGAGTTCTTAAAGTTTTCAAGAGTCTTAAACAAACATTTTAACTTATTTGAAAGTTCAACCTACAAGTTGATCAAAGAGTAAAGAGTTGAGTTAAATTCTCAAGGGAACTAATAATTTCTTAAGAGTTAAGTTTCAAGTTAAGCAAAGAGTAAGAGTTGAGTTTATTTATCAAAAGATAAAAGAAACTAAATATTCCCTAGGAAGTTTATAAATGTTTTTACATTTGAGTAAAGTGGAAACTAAAACTTTCCAACAGAGTTTGAAAAACAAGAAAAGGGAACATGGATTCCAAGAGGGCTTTTTGAAGCTAAAATGGAGGGTATTTTTAAAGTATGAGCTAAAGTATATTTTGGGAGTAGTATTGAACATTGATATGGGGATGAGAGTTCATATCAACTCAAGTCTCTATGTAAACCATGTAGACATCATGGGTATTAAGGGGTCATACTTTTTAGATGATCACGTGAGTTTAGCTAGTGGATCCACTAGATTGAGGATGTTCTATGCGACGACAAAGTATAGGACAATTTTGGAAGTGTGGGCGAGACGCAGTATCACCACTTAGGCTCATAGAGGTGGTTGTTAGTTGGACATCATCGTCTTATGATGCAGATGCAGGTAACAAGGGTCAACACTAGCGCATCATTGATCCAGTTTGAGCACTCAAAGTCAGTGGTGAGCCTTCTTACATCCCGGAGGATCCTTTTTATATGATTTTTTTGTTTTTGAATTTCAGAATGACGTGGGGTCTGTCCCAACATTCATCATAGTATTGTTAGAGGCTTCATAGACAGATAGTTAGTTAATTCAATTGAGTCTCTTTTATTTCAGATATGATGTTTTGAGATTTAAATGTCATTTTGGCCAGACTATTATATTTTAAGTCTTTCTTTTAAGAATGCCCGTATTTCATAATTTAGTTAAGTTATTCTTCTGATGAGTTAAGTAAGCTAGGCCAAAGGTTCACTCAAGGCCAACAATGGTAATAAGGTGCCAGCCACGTCCAGGGTGAAGGACCGGGCTTGATAGTCGATCCTCAAATAACTATGGTAACTGAACCCCAGGTTGTGTCATTTTTTATGATCCCCACATCCCGTGTCACCTCGATCAGACGTCCACAAACTTCATAGTCTGCACTTTAGAATCTCTAGATAATTTGAGGATTAGGTTTGACAACAAAATTTTGGTGCTATATATAGAAGCTCGCTCATGGATGTCGTCATTGATATACCACAGGATGTTAATATCATATCCGTTCATAGTGCTAGCCACTAGAACAGTTTGATCACGAGTTAGAGTATTATCCATCAAAGTGGGACAATACAGGAGCGTATTATAACCCATCAGAACTTTCTCGTAAAGCTAAATATATTCTTCTTAATTGGATCCAAGTTAGTAACCTAATCAACATATTCAACTCTCTCAGTGATGTAAATGGTATTCTACCTCAGTATATCGCCATTTTGAGTCGAATCCTTCATCTTATCCCTCACCGTCCTCATCTAATGATCAAACTGATTAGAAATGGTAACAATCTCATTCTTCTACTAATATAAGTAACACTAAATTGTGCGCTCTGTATTGTCTACTGGTGCTCTATGAAAAGGTGTACTAGTGAGTATTAGTGTACTACTCTGAATATGGGCACTGGATTCCTTAGGTTTGGGTCTATCATAAGGATATTGTAATGACCCTCTATTTTCAAGTTTCCTCCAACTATTACTTCAATCAAGTCACTTCCTTTCATAATCTCTCCAATTCCCATCTTTCTCCTTATTTCTCTACTCAATTTCGAGAAGTCCATATTTTTCCAATTAACTTCATTATTAATTTGAATAGACCTAGTCAATCCTATTTGGGCAAAACATATGTACTAATTCTTTGATTTCAGTTAGTAAGAGGAATCTTCAACTAAGAAATAGACACTCAATTTCTCTATCATTGTTCCAACATTAATTCCGGCCTAGTCTTTGAAAGGTAGGACGATACCCCCACTCCCATGTTCAATAGAAATTGCACCTGTTCATAGAAGACATCAAATTTTTCATCTTAATTGTTTCTATTTTTGCTTGAATGCACTACATTCACATTCTTTGAACCACCTCAAATAAAAACTTGGTCAATATGTCCATTTGTGTCATTATTTTTCAATATTCTCGTCTCTCTCTTCTTCATTAGGCGAGGAGGAAAGACCACCCCTTGACACTTTAACCTCCCTAGTGAAAATTCTATTTGTTTTCACCATCCTATCAAGTAAACTAGATGTAAAGTCAAAAAGCCGACTCATAATAGTGTCTCCGACAATAATATAAGCACAATCTTATTCATTTGATCAAGTGCCCGATAAAAAAATTACAAAAACACATTATACAATATATTATGAGTTGGACAGTGAATCAACTTTTTTGAAAATGCAACAAAGTTCATAAAGAGATTCACAAACATTTTGGTGAAAATTGTCAATCTCGTCCAGAGTTGCAACATTCAAAAATATGGAAAAAAACTATTAAGGAACGCAACACTTAGTTCAACCCAAGATGTGATAGCACCTTCAGGCATCTTACCTAACCAAGTGTGGCCTTTATCGTAAGAAAGAAATAATAACCTCAATCAAATCAAACTTGACTTATGTTGTCAAATATTAAAGGAACACACACATTAATAAAAAAAATTGAGATGATTGTGTGGATTCTCACGAGCTTGCCCTGCATAGAGTCCTTTTATTTGAAGAAAATCCAACATCGTACTTGTGACATGGAAGACTATTTTTCCATTGTTGGTGGTAATCGTATGACACTTTATCGTACTTGTCACATCTGGCAGTGTCACTTCCGCATGCACTCATGTTTTCTCCTATTGAAACAACAAAACAATAAACAAGGTAAGGTTAAACAACAAGAAAACACTAGTGAAATAGAACACTTAAATATGAGAATTTCTATCCACCCTTCCCCAACAACGATGTCACTGTTCATAACATTGAACTACACATTCAAATTCATTGCGTAAACAATCATTTGCAATATATAATTCAACTAAGAGTTGACATAGATTGCACGAGGAATGGATGGATCTAATTCACCCTATTTTATCTCACTAGAAGTTCGAATATTGATATAATTTCTGCATGAAATTAAGTGGAGGATTTTGAGTAACAATTTGAATACAAAATCTGAATGGTTACTTAATCACTACAATTTCACCATCACAAATCTTAAAACAAGGTAAACTTGTGAAACCAATGCAATGCTTTAATCCAGCTAAACATTTCCAAGATTTAGCTTTCAGATGAATTCAATCGAGTCATTATCAACTATCCATTTCACTCCAATGTCCTTTCACAAGCAACAAAAAATATCTACAATAAACTAGAGTTTGCAAGCTCAAATAATATATGAAAACATAAATAGACAGGTTGATCCAAATTAATTCAATATTTAACAAGTAGTTAAGTAACACCCTAATATAGATTAGTCATCCATACATTACACACCCCTAAGAACAGGGAATTTTGTTACTAATGACATAACTAAAATAAATATACCAATATTATCAACCATAGTAGCTACTTGAATTGAAATCTACAAGTTGTTGACACCAAATTTTGAACCCCCCCAATATGAATTAATTAACGAGTTTCTTAAATTCCAAAACGAGTCGAAATAATTGAATTTATAAAACTCAAGATATTTTTCTCCAAGTTTTTTTTATCGAATTTTTTTAATTTTCAAATGATTAATATACTTTCTTTATATATTCTTATATAGCTAGTTTATTTATAACTTATTCAAAAATCATCTCAAAAGGATTTTATTTTTACTTAAGACTTTATAAAATTAATTTTGACTAAGTTAATACATACATTTCTTTTCAGTCATGAGTTATAATTAAGTTAATTAGTTCGTCTCGTTAAATTCAAGAGACTCATTAATTAATTTAGATTAATTCATCTTGGGTAAATTAATCGATTTAGTTTCGGTTAAATAATTTTTCTGCCAGGTTGGGACACTGTAGCAACCCAATTCTAAGTCTTAGAATCCTAACAACCTTTTTTTTTTCAGTCCCAGGCAGCCCACTCTTATTTACCCCTTCCTGAGCCCAACTTCCCCTCCCCCCCTATTTTAATAACCCAGCACTGTTATTTTACTTGACCCGGTCCAAATACCAGTTCAAAGAAATCCAGAAGTTCATCCCAACGCGTGCAATTTCTCAACGCGTGAGAAGAAAGTAAAGAAGGGACAAGACGCGCGAGCAGCCCCGTACGCACCCGTCTCCTCCACGCGAAGGCATATGCGGAAATGGAGAGTTCGCACTTCGCGATGTCTCTCTCAACCTGTAGGGTCCGTACAATCAACAACTTTATTTCGTCCTTGTGCAGCTTTCTCCGCATTTCAGGTTGTACTCATCGGTGCGAGATGATGCCACGTCAAGGTGCGAGGACGAGTAGACGATCGAGGCCGTCAACTGTCTTGTTTAGCTTCTGTTTTTCCCAAAATTGGGATTTCCAGGTATAATAGAATTTTGTCTCAACTTTGATTTGAAAATTTTTGAATTTGGGAATCAAAGTGAATGCCCTATTCTGTCCTGATCTTTTTCAGAATCCCCCCCGCCTCTTCGACCTTTTCTTTTCCTCTATCTTCCTCTCTATAAGAGGGCGTGTTCTATTCCTAAAAAACGGGGGGGGGGGGAGAATTTTGGTTGAAGAGAAAGGATTTCTCTAGTAGGAATATTGGGAAAAAGAGTAAGATTTTAGTTGGAAGATTGAGAGGGATTTAAGAATTGAATTTTCTTTTGGGAAAATATAGTAGGAAAGTTGACGGTCTCCAGTTGGGTTATTTTAGATCTAAAATACAAAGAATTTTTTATTAGCAAAAACGTAGAGAACAACTTTAGGAGCAGTTTGCTCGTATTCGAGTTTCCTGTCGCGGTGGTGGAAGTCTGTCGCCGTCCAGGTCGTTGTTGTCTCAGTCGTTGCCTTCGAAAAGGTAATATTCCCTCTCTAATTTTAATATCCTCTTGTGAGTTAATAGTTTCTTAGTTTTATGGCTTGATATCATCATCTCTCAGTTTAATCGACATATTATTGTTTGAATCTTGATTGTTAAGGTCTTGGCTGAGATTTTGAAAATATTCAGACTTTCTGTTTGATAATGAATCAATAATGTGTTTGAATTGTTGGTTTCAATGCTCTTTCCGATTTTGTTTGTAGCTCTACAATTGCATCTGGTGTATGAGTTGATTCACTTTAATTTATTATTTTTTTCTTATTTTCGAAATGCATTCATTTCCTAAAATTTTGTTCACCACTGTTAACTCTTTTTGAGTTTATTTAGTCGTAATATTGGTGTTGTTTCTCTTGTCAACTTCTCACTATTGTGGTTGAATCGATTTAGTAGAATATACGTTGAAGTGCTTTTGACTGATACAAGATAAAAAAAAATGATGGAAGAGTTAATGAATTGAGGCTAGAATCTTTGTTTAGTGTCGAACTCCTCTTATATCTCTCCTGTTCTAACGAGACTACTGGTTGCGAGCTTGTTTGTAGTTGTAACTTGCTGAACTTAACTTCCTCTTCTCAAACCTATACGGCTCATCATAAAATATCTGCATATCTACTAGTTTTTTTTGTTTAATTTACAGTCGCTTAGAGTTTGTGATTTTATCTGTTAGTTGTTTGTCAGTATCTTAGCTCAAACATGAGAAGATTTTTTCCATATAGATCCAATTGCTTATCTATTTATTTTGTGGTGACATACTAACCTGGTATTTATTCAATTTAATAGTTGCTAAGATTAGTGTATAACTTATTTGCTTATTTTGTTGATCACTAGCATACTTTCTTCCTTTACATGGTTGATCCAATGCTATAGCATTTAAGGCTTGTTAGAATTTTAAGATTTGCCGTTCTTCAAAATATCTGTTTCGTCCCCTTTAGGTACATAGGAGACATTTGCTTAGCATGAACTTTGCACTTTAGACTGGATTAGTGAGTTGTGTTATATGAAAAAATATGTTTTCAAATTCAAATTAGATTAATCAATATTGCTTCCCTAAATGTCCTGGGATTCTGTTGCCATTTTTCTCAATTATGTAATATATATATATATATATATTCTTTCTAATCATACAGTATGTGGTGATGAATGAAGAATATATATATTTCATTTAAACATTTTGCTTAAATTAATAAAAAACTAAAGACAAGCTAACTTGATTATGTTAAGATACGATGGTAATTGTTACTGTTTTAAAAAAATATATAAATTAGTAAAAATACTAAAGACAAGCAAACTTGATTCTCTTAATTACGATATTGAAGTACTCATTAAGAGAATCAAGTTTAAGAGAATCAAGTTTGCTCGTCTTTAGTGTTTTTAATTAATTTTTATTAGATTTTTAATGATTCATATTTTATCAAAAATTTAAAAATAAATTCATAATAAATTTGATTATCTCCCGTCGTGTAATGACTCGGACCGAAAAGTCATTTTTTGGCAATTTTGAATAGTCATTTAATTATAGTTAATTAATTTGTGGATAATTTAATTATTTTTAATAATTATGGCCAAGTTAAATAATAAAATAGGTTAGTGGGAATTATTAGTTTTAATATATGGGTCATAACTGAACAAGAAAAAAAAGGGAGGCGGAGGGTTTCGGCATCGCGAGTCTCGAATTGCTCCAGGTACGACATCAAATGCTCTCTGCATATTGTCAACAATAGGTGTGAAAATAATATTTTATTATGTTGGAAGGGAAAGATTTATTTCATATGTTTGGAGATAAGATATATGACAGTGTATTTCTTTTTATTTTTTTTAGAATTAAGAATTTAGGAAGTTTGAGGATTCATTAATTTTT
Organism: Solanum lycopersicum; assembly: GCF_036512215.1. NCBI lineage: Eukaryota > Viridiplantae > Streptophyta > Magnoliopsida > Solanales > Solanaceae > Solanum > Solanum lycopersicum. The sequence goes on from NC_090803.1 coordinate 40,886,246, forward strand.
CTAGGAACACTAACCACTATATGATACTATTGTATTAGTATATTTGTGTATTAAATGAAGTGAATTAAGGAGATTGGTGCATGACTTATTGTAATGTTTTGAAACTTGGGAAAAATAAATAGAAATTGTGGTGGGTATTCTTAAGTTTTTGCCTAAAATCATTCCTCTAGTATAGCCCAAATTTAGAGTACATTCTCATGGTATAATTGGGACAAAAAAATATCCTTCTATTATCCCGAAACTTAAATAAACATCCTTTCTGTTAACTACTACTGTTAAAACTAACAGAAAAAAATATGTGCCAAGCACATGACTTTCCTTCCAAAATCTCCATATAGCTCACGTGCAGACTCTTATTTCATACTTTTGTACAGAAAAACAGTTTGCTCTATCCCACTTTCAGTTTAACCTTCAAAAAATGCGTCCCTAACTGAGGGTTGAAATTAACTTCTCATATAACTCATTTAAAGAGCTAATAGCACTCGACAATATAGAAAATGCGCAGTCTTTGACAACTTCGGAAACCTCTTGAGAAGTACTTTGGAGAGGAAATTAGCAATGAAGATATGAGACAAAAAATGTTCATAAGAAATACGCCAAACATGTTGGCCTGAAGAGATTTTTGCTTACTTTTGCGAGGTGCCGCTAGAAACATGATTTTTCAACCCTCAATAAGGTGGTTATAATTAGAAGTGTATGATAAAGAAAATTCGAAATCTCTGTTCTTAGTTATCGTATAATATAGAGTTGCCAAAGAAATTGGATAAAATCAATAGAATTATCACTTTTCATGTGCAACATTATTGACATTTAATATTTTACTGTTGATCCTAGTTACACAAAATGAATTCCATACTTTTCTACACCAAGAAAATGGACAACCCACTTCCAGGAAGGGCATATTACCAACTCTTATCGAATGCTTTGGAGTCATACAGATCCATTCTCTTATGTGAGAAAAGAGGAATCAAGACAAGCCTAATGTGCCTAGTTGAGAGCTCATAAAAATGCACCGCCTCTAAAAAAGAAGTATACCGACAAGAGGAAGGATTGATCTCACTTTGAAAAGAGAGAAAATGAGAATTTGGAGTTGTAGTAAAATAGTCGTTTTATGTTGGATCAGTCTCGCTTTGAGTTATTCGTATTAAACTTATCTTGTGTGTTTGCCAAGAGCAATGAAAGTACTCTGAGTTACCTAAAAGCATTTGTTTTTTCTTCTTTTTTCCACCTTGAGCATTATAACACTTCAATCCAACAAAAATACTAATATTTCACCTGTAAAATAGAACCAAAACTTGCATCAAAAATACACTCAAGAAAACATCAAGGTAGCTAATTAAAAACAGGAAAAAATGATTATGAAAACTGATAAATCAGTATAAAAATAGCAAAATCAGTAAAACAATACCAATTTAGCCAACCATAGCAACACACAAGAAAACAACAAAGAAGTTGATAAATCAGTATATAAACAACAAGAAAATCAGCAAAAAAACACCATACTAGCAAAATTGATAGTAAATACAACATAAAAATTGATAAACCAATAATAAACAACAATTTATTTGGCAAAACATAAGAAAAACAACATAAAAAAACCAGCAAAACAATTAAAATATATAGAAACAACGTCTAGTACCACTAAATTAACAAAATAACAAAATGAACAACAAAAACCAGTAGCATATCATCAGTTTGATATAAAAGAACAAAAAAAACTAACAAGTAAAAAAGAAGTAATTTCTTCAATCGTCCCTGCCGTTTTGAGATGTCTGAACAATATAACTTTGATGGCCAAATTGAGACTTGCCTTTTCTAACTTGAAATGAGAAATGAAAATATTACATATCTGCATTTATATACTATATTAAAAAAACATAAATAATTGATATTTAGATGAGAATAGTTGAACACTCTTACATGTAGTTTTTCCACATTATGATACTTGATGCTCTCTCAATCACGATGGAGTCTAAACTACAAGGATAGTCCGATGGATGAATTTCAATGGCATCAGATGAAGGAGTGCAAGTTCTACTATTATGGCCAGGCCTACCACATTTCTTACAATGAACTGATTTTTGTTTCCTTTTTAACTTCATCCTGCTAGCTCTCGGCTCATCATCTTCTTTCTTTCTTTATTTTTTGTTTCTTTCCTTTCTTTGTCTTCTTCAAGTATAAAGGTGGCAATATCGGAACATCGTAGATTTTTTAGATGTCTCAACTTTGTAACAATCATAGACATAGTCTAAAACTTCATCATTTTTCAACCAAATTGATGATATAGCATGCTTTCAAGGGATACCTAAAAGTTCCCATTGCGTACAACTACATGTCCTGTTATATAAATCAACAACCCAAATATCACCTTCAACAGGTCCAATCACTTCATAGTTCCACATATTTGACTCTTTAGGAATATAAGTGGCAGCATCCTCCATAATTTTAGTCAACTTTTTTTTAATAGTAGGACAAATATCACCCGATTCCACTTTTCAGCTTTCTCTCTATTTGAGTTAATTCTTGTCATGAGCAAATGCCTAATGATTTCCAAAATTTTAATAGTTAATTTATCTCTCGCATCAAGAATAAATTTATTAAACACCTCTCATTGATTGTTCAAAAGAATGTCACACTTCGGAAGCGGAGAGAAATATGATCTTGACCACTCACTAGGCAATTTCATAGAAAGCCATGCATAAGCATCTATATTTAACTCAAACAAATCAGCCATAGAAGCATCAAACCTGTCAATAGTTGTTGCTAAAGCTGCCTTCCAAAGAGCATTTTTAGTGCCCTTCCACAGAACCCAACTTTCTTTAAATTGCTATGCAAGTGTCGCACACAAAATCTATGAGAAACATCAGGCAACACTGATTCAAAAGCTTCAAGAAGTCCCTTTTGCTTATCTGACATAAAAGTCCACAAGTATTGCTCTTCAATTTCAAGATCGTTCATTAAATATGTTAAAAACAAACGCCATGTTTCCTTATTTCCTCCTCAACTACTGCATAAGCTATTGGAAAGATGTTGTTGTTTCCATCCAAAGTAACCGCTGATAATAATTGTGCCCCATATATGGTGGCCTTCAGCCAACACCTATCGACCCCAACAATCTTCCTACAACCAGCCTTGAATACTACTTTCAATGCTGCAAAACAAATATGAAACCTTTGAAATCTCATCAACTTGTTAGATATCTCATTTGGAGTTACTTTCAGGAAAACAGAAGTCCCAGGATTGGTTCGAACAATTTCATTGCAATATCCATAACATACTAAACTGAACATTTATATCTCCACCAATCATTGCAATAGCCTTTTCCTTTTCCCTTCTTGCTTGATGCATACTTACATGTAGCCGTAATTCCCTCCTCAATGTATCTCTGCGTTTTCCAATTCTTATTTGATCTATCTCTATCAACATACCTCTTTGCAATCCAACTGGAAGTGATATATTTGTTGTTATAATTCCACCCAAAACAAGTATGATTGGGGGCAAATGTCTTGATTTGAAAATATGTGTCCCTTCGCACCGATGAACCCAATATTCTCCAGTTACATCCATTTTTTCTGCATTTGGCCCTTGCTTTTCTTTTGTCAACTTTGATCCACTCAATTGACTTTCCTATTTTGGCTTGATTTGCAATGACAACTTCTTTGAATTCTTTGTTGTTACTGAATATCATTCCCAACTCTAATTTGAGATTAAGGGCATCCGTTTTTGGATTGTGCTTTGGAAAGTAAGGATCTTCATTTTCAGAATCGCAATCACCATTTAAACTCTCTATATCATCAGAATCTACACAATCTGAATCACCCTCCACATTCTGCATCTTTTCATTTATATAATCTTGATTTTCATAATTTTGCTCATGTCTCTGATTTATATTGATCCCAAAAGATTCAGCAGAAGGATCAATATATTTAGAAAATAACATATCATCCTCCTCTAATGAATAATCAAAATCTTCAAAATCATCATTATGAAAATCATCACTATTTGCTTCTGTATCACTTATTCGCAAAGAATTCGTTCCCGTCTTCTCGCAATGTTAAAGATCATCATGATAGAAACTCAAATGATCAAAATATATCTCAACTACCCTGTCCTTTGGAATGCAAGTAGCAAGTTTAGCTACTCAATGTTGCTGCCAACTAATCGAACCTTATAAAGGGTTAAACCATACTTGTTCCAAAACACCACAGACTCCTTATCAAACCACATTATTCGGCCATTTTTAAAAAATTTGAGAAGCTTATAATTGTTCTGTTTTCATAGTAAAAAAAATCAAATTTTCCACCTATGTAGCCTCTTGTCGAACCACGCACAAATGATCCTCCATGATGTACTTTAATTGTGAAAGAGGATGCCTCAAAAATAGAATCTACACAAATATAGAACTCGTTCTTATATATAAAAATATAAAATATATAAATCCGAGAATGAAGTACAAGTTCAATAAAACTAATATCATAAAATGTACAAATTCTGAAAAGTTTGTTATATATGATATTAACAAATGCTTAAAGGTTTTGAATATCAACAATACCATAGTTGCATGTGACTGATATGTCAGTTGAACTTTGAGCAAACATTCTTCATATTATTTCTTTTTTTTCAACCTACAAAATCTGATGTTATTGAGAATGAAAATGATGATCATTTTGAGAAATAACAAAAATAAAAATACATCAGTAATTGTAGCTTCAATAACTAGTTCTTTTACCTTGTTTGTGAGGCAAGGGAAGAGAAGATAGAAAATAACCCTAGATAGAAAAAAAACTTCTCTGGTTGCTCAAGTTCAAAATCAGATGAAGTTTTGTTTTTGGAAGTTGATCGGACGGGAATTGGGATGAAATCAATAGTAAAATATATAGGGATTTGGGTAATTCATGTACTTGGCACATGTTTTTTTCTGTTACTTTTAATATTAGTTAACAGAAAGGATGTTTATTTATGTTTTTAGACAGTAAAAGGATGTTTTTTGTCACAATTATACCATGAGTATGTACTCTAAGTTTGGGCTATACTAGAGGGATAATTTTAGCCAAAAACTCGGGTATTATGTGATTTTTGGGATATGGCAGATTGTCAATTAAGATTTAGGGAAAGACGTTATTACAAGATTTATCTTTGGCAATAATAAAGTGTTGGTTTGTAGTTCTTTTGGTTGTTATCAATTATTAATAATAATTAACTTGGATGGTGGTGATTTGTGGGGTTTTGAAACTTATTGAAGGCAACTATTATTTTAATATTTATTGTTAAATTAGTGTTGTAGTTATAAGGGAGGGCATGTGCAATGTGATGTCATATGATGCTCTCTGGACTTTGGAGAAATGAGAGACAAGAAACAATGGGATTGCTGTTAGTACGATTATATAATTTTAGGTTATCGATGGGTTTTAAGGGAATTGATTTGTTAGGAGCTCATGTATATGTATATTTTCTGTATATGCAACCTACAGCTTTAAGTAGTATATAAAATGCTCACTAAAGGGTTATGACGGTAATCATTAAGATTTATAATATTATAATGAGAGCCATACAAGTGAGGAATTTATGTCTTGGCTTCGAAAAAAAGGAAATTCTTAATTTTTTTATCATCAATTTATATTTTAAGTTGATAAATGGAAATGGGTATTAAATATTGGGTTATAGAATTATATGAATACCATTCGTATCATGTTATTGAAAGAATGGAATTAACATTATACTTGAAACTTGGAAATTATGATAGTTGAAAGGTTAGTTGGCATCAAGAATTATGAACTTGACTATAAATTTGGGTGAATTTCAAGGTCAAGGTTAAACATATAATAATGTGGGTGTTAGTTTCGAAACCTTATTGCGAATATATATTTAAATAGATTCCATTGGTTCGGAAGTTCAACTGTAACGACCTGTTTAGTCGTTTTGGGCAGCAGATTTTATTTCTGGAAAAACTGGTTGAGACGACGGATCCCACGACGGACCGTCATGGGCACGATGGACCGTCGAGGGGGTCTCGTTCCAAAACACTTAGAATTTTGAAATTTGGATACTGAAATCGACTCTCTGAACTTCATAACGAAATGGTAGGACGGAACGTCGTGGGCACGACGGACCGTCACAGACCCTTTAATGGAATTGAGTCTCTGAACCTTGCGACGGAGCAGCAGGACGGACCGTCGCAGGCAAGACGGCCCGTCACAGGTTGCGTAATCCCAGGCTAAGTCGGATTTCTTTAATTGTTTTAAGGGACGTTTTGGACTATTCCTGCTTTAATTATAAATTTAGTGGTGTAATATTAATAACTCAATTACTTGGGGGTTAAAAGAGATAACCTTGAGTTAATTAGTGGGTTACTATTGCCATCTTTTATACTTAATTATATGCTAATTAGGGTAAAAGAAAGAGGGTTTGAGAAAAAAGAGGGAGAGAGAGAGAGTCGAACAAGAAAGAGGAGAAACGAGAAGAAGAACAAAGCTTTGGGAAATTGCTTGCTTGATCAAAATTCTTCGGTGGAGGTAGGTTATGGTTTATTCTTTTTATAGTAAACTCTTAATAGCAAATGATATGTATTGGGTAGTGTTGTAAACCCTTCTATATGCTTAATTGTATGCTTGCATGAATGTGATTATATAATTGTGATAAAATAAGCATGATGAAGCTATTGAATCCTAAATCTTGAAAAACCTCTTGTTTAATGATGATGCCTTGGTATAAAAGAAGGCTTGATGAACTAAAGTGATGAGATGATGATGCCTTGGTATAAGAGAAGGCTTGAGGAATTAACAAAATGAGATTAGTGGAGCGGGTGTCACGAACCGACACGTAGAACTAGGGGATCGGGTGTCACGAACCGACACGTAGAACTAGGGGATCGGGTGTCACGAACCGATACGTAGAACTAGGGGATCGGGTGTCACGAACCGACACGTAGAATTAGGGGATCGGAGTGTCACGTTCCGACACATAGTATTAGGGGATCAGAGTGTCACGTTCCGACACCAGGATAGTATGATGAGGATCGGAGTGTCACGTACCGACACGAGAGGAATAAAGATAATGAATCTTGAAAGATGCTAATATACTCAATTTAATGAACGTAATTCCCAAATGAGTATGATATGGAGGCTTGAGTCCTCATGAGTGTACTTGACGTTATTTATCAAAGATTCTTGTACATGTTGTTGCTACAGATTGAGTATTGTAGTTGATTTATGATATGATCTGATATATACTGTTTTCTATTTTGAGTTGGCCGATGATATCTACTCAGTACTCGTGTTTTGTACTGACCCCTACTTGTATGTTTCTTTCTTTGTTATTTGTGGAGTGCAGCAAACGTGCTGTCGTCTTCAACTCAACCGCAACTCTAGCCAGTCTTCATTACACCGGATTTCAGGGTGAGCTAAAGCTTCTAGCTTGGACTGGATCTTCTTCTTCATGTCTTGATGCCTTGAAGTTCCGGCATGGACTAGCTTTTTATTTATGTTTAGTTTCTTAGATACTCTTAGTCTTAGTAATTTGAGGATAGATGTTCTTGTGATGATGACTTCCAGATTTTGGGGATATTAATTGATAAATTTTAGAAGTTGTTAATGGACTTCGTTAATGAGTTTTAAGTCTTCCGCATTATTTTCTGTTTATTATTGGTAAATGATTGGGGTTTAGATTGGTTGGTTCGCTCACATAGAAGGATAAATGTGGGTGCCACTCACGACACAATTTGGGTCGTGACAAACTTGGTATCAGAGCCTTAGGTTCGTTGGTCTCATCACACAAAAACGAGTCTAGTAGAGTCTTAAGGAACGGTAGGGGGACGCCTTTACTTTTCTTTGAGAGGCTATAAGGCTTTGAAAATTCCATTCTTTCTTTCGTGCTATTACTTGGATCCAATTGGTATCTAGGTGATACAAATTGGTATCTGACCATCTCACTCTATTTCGCAGATGGTTAGAACTAGAGCAACGACTGCGCCAACATCAACATCGGCAAGACAAGAAGCGTCTGCGCCAGCCACTGAGACTGTAGCTCGAAGAGGAGCAGTGGCAAGAGGCCGCGGAAGAGGTCGTGGGAGGACGTCCTCTAGAGGAAGAGGACGAGCACCTAGCCCATCTGGTACTAAGGCGGTGACACCTCCACCAACTGAGGAAGTGGTAAGAGAGGGTGAGGATGGGGAGAATGAACAAGTGCAGAATGAGGAATTGCCACCCCAACCTACCCAAGAGATGATCAATCAGGTTCTTGCTTACCTTAGCGGGTTATCTGATCAAGGCCAAGCACCTCCAGTGTTTTCTGCACTAGCACCTCAGGCTCCGGAGGTACAACATGCGCCTACTGTGACTCCCCGCATCGATACCTCATTGGAAATAGGAACGTTTCCCCGTCTGACTACAGGGCCTATAATGACAAATGATCAGCATGAACTTTTTAGTAAGTTCTTGAAATTGAAACCTCAAGTCTACAAGGGTGTTGAATCTGAGGATGCCTACGATTTTCTGGTTGACTGTCATGAGCTACTACACAAGATGGGTATAGTAGAACGGTTTGGTGTTGAGTTTGTGACTTATCAGTTTCAAGGGAACGCCAAAATGTGGTGGCGGTCACATGTTGAGTGTCAACCAACAGAGGCACCACGTATGACTTGGGCATCATTCTCTAGCTTGTTTATGGAGAAGTATATCCCCCGGACTTTGAGGGATAGGAAAAGAGATGAGTTTTTGAGCCTAGAACAAGGTAGGATGTCGGTTACTGCATATGAGGCTAAGTTTCGTGCATTATCCCGGTATTCCACCCAGCTATGTTTCAGTCCACAAGAGCGGATTCGCCGTTTTGTGAAGGGTTTGAGATCAGAGTTGCGAATTTAAGCCTTACAGGTAGCGGCTACAGCGAAATCTTTTCAAGAAGTGGTAGACTTTGTGATAGAGGTAGAGGGAGTGAAGCCAGATGACTTCACCATGGGACCGACATCAAAAAGGTTTCGAAAGAGAGGTGAGTTTAATGGTTCTTACTCTAGAGGACAGGGTTCAGGAGGTTACTCAGTCCGACCAATTCAGTCTTCACTCCAGACTGTAGTTGGGGGTCCACCTCAGACCGGTAAACACTTCTCTCAGAGACCTATGCCTGACTCTAGAGAGTGTTATGGATGTGGGGAGACTGGACATATTAGGAGGAATTGTCCCAAACAGAGTTATAGACCCCCAATAGCTAGAGGTAGAGGTGGTCATGGTAGAGGCCATTATTTTGGAGGACGTGGTGGCCGAGGTAATGGTGGTCATCAAAACGGCCGGGGTGACGGACAAATGGGAAATACTGCAGCGCAACCTGTTAGAGGCAACGGACAGACTGGTGATAGGGTCCATTGTTACGCTTTCCCTGGGCGGTCGGAAGCGGAGGCATCAGATGCTGTTATCACAGGTAATCTTTTGGTTTGTGATTGTATGGCTTCTGTATTGTTTGATCCTGGATCCACATTTTCATATGTATCTTCCTCATTTGCTAATGGTCTTAATTTACATTGTGAATTGCTTGACATGCCTATTAGTGTTTCTACTCCGGTGGGTGAGTTTGTGATAGTTGAAAAAGTATATAGGTCTTGTTTGGTGACTTTTGTGGGGAGCAATACTTATGTAGACTTGGTTATCTTAAAAATGGTTGATTTTGATGTGATTCTGGGTATGACTTGGCTTTCTCCGAATTTTGCGATCTTGGATTGTAATGCTAAAACTGTGACGTTAGCCAAGCCTGGGACAGATCCGTTAGTGTGGGAGGGCGACTACACTTCCAATCCGGTTCGTATCGTCTCCTTTCTTCGTGCTAAGAGAATGGTTAGTACGGGTTGTTTAGCGTTCTTGGCACATCTCAGGGATGATACTACCCAAGTACCTCCAATTGAGTCGATTTCGATAGTTCATGAGTTTTTAGATGTGTTCCCTGCAGATCTTCCTGGTATGCCACCAGATAGGGATATTGACTTCTCCATTGATCTTGAACCGGGCACTCGCCCCATTTCTATACCCCCTTATAGAATGGCTCCCGCGGAGTTAAGAGAGTTAAAGGCCCAACTTCAAGAGTTGTTGAGCAAAGGCTTAGTGCATCTCCTTGGGGTGCTCCGGTGTTATTTGTGAAAAAGAAGGATGGGAGTTTTCGGATGTGCATAGACTACCGGCAGTTGAACAAGGCAACTATTAAGAACAAGTATCCCATTCCTCGCATTGATAACTTGTTCGACCAGTTACAAGGTGCTTGTGTCTTCTCTAAGATTGACTTGAGGTCCAGTTATCATCAATTGAAAATACGGGCAACGGATGTGCCAAAGACTGCTTTTCGGACCAGGTATGGGCATTATGAATTTGTAGTGATGTCTTTTGGTCTTACGAATGCCCTTGCTGCTTTCATGAGCTTGATGAACGAGATTTTTAAGCCATATCTGGATCTCTTTGTGATCATATTTATTGATGATATATTGGTATACTCGAAGAGCAAGAAAGAACATGAGGAGCATTTGAGAATGGTATTGGAAATGTTGAAGGAGAAAAAGCTTTATGCCAAATTCTCCAAGTGTGAGTTTTGGCTAGATTCAGTGTCCTTCTTGGGTCACGTGGTGTCTAAGGATGGAGTGATGGTGGATCCTTCTAAGATTGAGACGCTGAAGAATTGGGTAATACCTACTAATGTCTCAAAAATAAGGAGCTTTATTGGTTTAGCTAGCTATTACCGTCGATTTGTCAAGGGATTCTCTTCCATTGCTTCCCAATTGACGAACTTGACTAAGCAGAATGTTCCATATATATGGTCGGACGAGTGTGAAGAAAGCTTTCAGAAGCTCAAAACTTTGTTGACTACTGCACCAATTCTCACCTTGCCCGTGGAAGGTAAGAACTTCATTGTTTATTGTGATGCATCCTATTCTTGTTTGGGTGCAGTGCTAATGCAAGAGAAGAATGTAATTGCTTATGATTCGAGGCAATTAAAGGTGCATGAACGTAATTATCCAACCCATGATTTGGAGTTGGCTGCAGTAGTGTTTGCATTAAAGCAATGGAGACATTATTTATATGGGGTTAAGTGTGAAGTCTACACGGATCATCGTAGCCTACAGTATGTCTTTACTCAGAAAGATTTGAATTTAAGACAGAGGAAATGGATGGAACTACTGAAGGACTACGATATCACTATCTTGTATCATCCGGGAAAGGCTAATGTGGTGGCAGATGCCTTAAGTAGAAAGGCAAGGAGCATGGGAAGTCTAGCCCACTTGCAAGTTTCTAGACGTCCATTGGCTAGAGAGGTTCAGACTCTGGCTAACGACTTTATGAGGTTAGAAGTAAATGAGAAGGGAGGATTTTTGGCCAGTGTGGAGGCGAGATCTTCTTTTCTTGACAAGATCAAGGGAAAATAGTTTGATGATGAGAAACTAAGCCGAATTCGAGATATGGTGTTGCGAGGAGAGGCTAAAGAAGCAATAATGGATGAGGAAGGTGTTTTGAGAATCAAGGGAAGGGTATGTGTGCCTCGTGTTGATGATTTGATCCATACTATTCTTACAGAGGCTCATAATTCCGGATATTCTATACATCCTGGTGCAACCAAGATGTACCGTGACCTAAAGCAACACTTTTGGTGGAGTAGAATGAAGCGCGACATTTTTGATTTTATTGCCAAATGTCCAAACTGTCAGCAAGTAAAGTATGAACACCAGAGGCCCGGAGGAACACTTCAGAGAATGCCCATTCCCGAATGGAAGTGGGAAAGGATTGTGATGGACTTCGTGGTTGGTCTTCCAAAGACAATGGGTAAGTATGACTCCATTTGGGTAATTGTTGACAGATTAACTAAGTCTGCTCACTTCATTCCGGTCAAGGTGACTTACAATGAAGAGAAGTTAGCCAAACTTTACATCTCGGAAGTGGTGCGATTGCATGGGGTTCCACTCTCCATTATATCAGATAGAGGTACGCAGTTTACTTCTATGTTTTATAAAACATTGCATGCGGAATCGGGTACTAGGTTGGACCTTAGTACTGCGTTCCATCCTCAGAGCGATGGTCAGTCTGAGCGAACGATTCAAGTGTTGGAGGATATGCTTCGTGCATGTGTGATAGAATTTGGTGGCCATTGGGATAGATTCTTACCCTTAGTGTAGTTTTCATACCATAATAGCTATCACTCAAGTATTGATATGGCTCCTTTCGAAGCATTGTATGGGAGGAGATGTAGGTCTCCCATTGGTTGGTTTGACGCATTTGAGGTTAGACCTTGGGGTACTGACCTTTTGAGGGATTCAGTGGAGAAAGTAAAATCTATTCAAGAAAAGCTTTTAGCAGCGCAAAGTAGGCAAAAGGAATATGCATATCGAAAGGTTAGAGACTTGGAGTTTATGGAGGGAGAACAAGTCTTGCTGAAGGTTTCGCCCATGAAAGGGGTGATGCGGTTTGGTAAAAGAGGTAAGCTAAGCCCAAGGTATACTGGACCTTTTGAAGTACTTAAGCGAGTAGGGGAGGTGGCTTATGAATTAGCCTTGCCTCCAGGGCTGTCCGGAGTGCATCCGGTATTCGATGTGTCTATGCTGAAAAAATACCATGGGGATGGAAACTATATTATTCGTTGAGATTCAGTTTTTCTTGATGAGAATTTGTCTTATGAGGAGGAGCCTGTTGCTATTTTAGATAGAGAAGTTCGCAAGTTGAGGTCAAGGGAAATTGCATCTATCAAAGTTTAATGGAAGAATCGGCCGGTTGAAGAAGCCACTAGGGAGAAGGAGGCAGATATGCAAAAAAGATACCCACACCTGTTCACAGATTTAGGTACTCCTTTTCGCCCTTGTTTTTCTTCTTGTGATCGTTCGAGGACGAACGATGGGTAAATTGGTATCTATTGTAACGACCTGTTTAGCCGTTTTGGGCAGCAGATTTTATTTCTGGAAAAACTGGCTGAGACGACGGATCCCACGACGGACCGTCATGGGCACGACGGACCGTCGAAGGGGTCTCGTTCCAAAACACTTAGAATTCTGAAATTTGGGTACTAAAATCGACTCTCTGAACTTCGTAACGAAATGGCAGGACGGATCGTCGTGGGCACGACGGACCGTCATAGACCCTTTAATGGAATTGAGTCTCTGAACCTTGCGACAGAGTAGCAGGACGGACTGTCGCAGGCACGATGGCCCGTCACAGGTTGCGTAATCCCAGGCTGAGTCGGATTTCTTTAATTATTTTAAGGGACGTTTTGGACTATTCATGCTTTAATTATAAATTTAGTGGTGTAATATTAATAACTCAATTACTTGGGGGTTAAAAGAGATAACCTTGAGTTAATTAGTAGGTTACTATTGCCATCTTTTATACTTAATTAGATGCTAATTAGGGTAAAAGAAAGAGGGTTTAAATAATAAAAATAGAAAGAAAAAAGAGGGAGAGAGAGAGAGTCGAACGAGAAAGAGGAGAAACGAGAAGAAGAACAAAGCTTTGGGAAATTGCTTGCTTGATCAAAATTCTTCGGTGGAGGTAGGTTATGGTTTATGCTTTTCATAGTAAACTCTTAATAGCGAATGATATGTATTGGGTAGTGTTGTAAACCCTTCTATATGCTTAATTGTATGCTTGCATGAATGTGATTATATAATTGTGATAAAATAAGCATGATGAAGCTATTGAATCCTAAATCTTGAAAAACCTCTTGTTTAATGAAGATGCCTTGGTATAAAAGAAGGCTTGATGAACTAAAGTGATGAGATGATGATGCCTTGGTATAAGAGAAGGCTTGAGGAATTAATAGAATGAGATTAGTGGAGTGGGTGTCACGAACCGACACGTAGAACTAGGGGATCGGGTGTCACGAACCGACACGTAGAACTAGGGGATCGGGTGTCACGAACCGACACGTAGAACTAGGGGATCGGGTGTCACGAACCGACACGTAGAATTAGGGGATCGGAGTGTCACGTTCCGACACATAGTATTAGGGGATCAGAGTGTCACGTTCCGACACCAGGATAGTATGATGAGGATCGGAGTGTCACGTACCGACACGAGAGGAATAAAGATAATGAATCTTGAAAGATGCTAATATACTTAATTTAATGAACGTAATTCCCAAATGAGTATGATATGGAGGCTTGAGTCCTCATGAGTGTACTTGACGTTATTTATCAAAGATTCTTGTACATGTTGTTACAGATTGAGTATTGTAGTTGATTTATGATATGATCTGATATATACTGTTTTCTATTTTGAGTTGGCCGATGATATCTACTCAGTACCCGTGTTTTGTACTGACCCCTACTTGTATGTTTCTTTCTTTGTTATTTGTGGAGTGCAGCAAACGTGCCGTCGTCTTCAACTCAACCGCAACTCTAGCCAGTCTTCATTACACCGGATTTCAGGGTGAGCTAAAGCTTCTAGCTTGGACTGGATCTTCTTCTTCATGTCTTGATGCCTTGAAGTTCCGGCATGGACTAGCTTTTTATTTATATTTAGTTTCTTAGATACTCTTAGTCTTAGTAATTTGAGGATAGATGTTCTTGTGATGATGACTTCCAGATTTTGGGGATATTAATTGATAAATTTTAGAAGTTGTTAATTGACTTCGTTAATGAGTTTTAAGTCTTCCGCATTATTTTCTGTTTATTATTGGTAAATGATTGGGGTTTAGATTGGTTGGTTCGTTCACATAGAAGGATAAATGTAGGTGCCACTCACGATACGATTTTGGTCGTGACATCAACGGAAAGGGAAGGCTCAATTCCCATAATGATTATTCGGTTGGCTAAGGCAAGTGGGTTTCTAATCCCTTGTTAAGCGCATGAAATTCGTGTATTTCCTTTGTGATGTTTGAGAATAATTTGGAGGCTTATTGCCTATTTGTTGGTGTTGTATCAAATTGCATTGTTGTAAATTGTGCCTTGTTATCAAAATGGTTATCTCCTCGTTTTCCTTTGAGCATGTCATTTGCATTGATCTTATACATGGCAGTGATAAAAGTTATGTGATAAGAGGATGTACCATTTCGAGGGAAGTATCGCACGCCACGATAGATATTATATTTCGAGTAACGTATTGCACGCCATGATAGTTAATACTATCGAGGGTCTGTTGTGCACCACGACAGATGCATGGACAGATATGTCCCCCATGGGTTCCAAACTGAGAGACTGCGGGTGTGTATTATTAGGTCAGACATGCATCACTATATTTGACATTGCATTTCATGGCATTGCACAATTTGATCATTGATGAACTTGAACTTGTGTTTTGCTGATCTTGTGAGTAATTTTCTGTGAAATTTGTGACTGACGAATATTGAATTATTATTGAAAACTGTAATATGTTAGAGTGTTGCTATTGAGCTGGGTGCTTGTGAACTGTATGGTTGGACTGGTGTTATGCAGGTTGTAATGTGGAGGTTTGGACATGGTGTAAGGAGTACCCGTATTTTGTTCTCTTATGGTGTGTTTAAAGGTTTGCTTGTTGGGTACCGTGTGGTTTGGTACTCACCCCTTGCTTCTACAAATTATTGTAGGTTACGAGCCCGTTTATTTTTGATACCTTCCATTCTCTTCGTTTTTGAGGCATTTTGTGGAGAATTGTGATGTACTTGTTTGTCATCCCAGCAAACCTACCTACTCCCATTTATGACTTTGTATTTACTTGAAATACAACGTCATTTTAGACTGTATATCTTATTTTAGTTTTGTTATTTATATTAGAGGCTAGTGCATGTGACAACCAGGTTTTGGGGATTGAATTAAGTTGAATTGTTTTTGTATTAGTAATTATTATCAGACTTTGGTCTTATTTTCAAATTTTATCAAAATTATTGGGTAAGGCTGACTTGTCTTGGTGGGATAAGACGAGTGTCATCACACCCATTTTTGTATCGTGACAAAATGATATCAGAGTCCCAGGTTCATAGGTCTCACGTGTATACAAGCCGAGTCTACATAGAGTCTCAAGGATCAATACGGAGACATCTATACTTATCTGAGAGACTATAAAGACTATAAGGAAACTTTATTTTTGTTCATTTTTTCTTATCTTGCGTGGTCACCTTCTATAGTACTCAGTTATTATGTACTCTTTTGACAGATGACGAGGACTAGAGGTAATGTTACTGGTAGTAGAAGGGGGGCACTTCCCGAGGCAGTTGTTGAGGCCCCAACTAGGGGTAAGGGTAGAGCTCGAGGTAGAGGTCATGCTCATGGTACGACACTATCCAGAGGCCTTGGCCGTGGAGCAACACCCGTGAGAGGTCGTATTAGAGATGTCTCTCCAAAGCCTCAGATTGATGACAGAGAGGACCAAATTCCTCCAAATCCTGCAGTCACACATTTGCTTCAGGATACATTATTGAGGGTGTTAAGTGTGCTGAAGGGCTTTACTCAGGGTGGTGGTGCAACTGCCACACCACATGACTTTCAGACTAGAGACGGGGCTCACAACCAAGAGCACCAACAAGCTTTAATTGTTTAGGATGCAGTGGGGTAGTTACCAATGGATCCCGCGGTTGAGAATGATGTTGCACCAGCAGTTGGGGGTCAAGTTGCACTGGTGGTTGTTTTGACAGAGGATGAGCAGTGTAGGTATAAGAGATTTCAAAATATGGACCCACCTCAGTTTTAGGGTGGGAGGAGTGAGGAAGCTCATGAGTTTCTGACCACATGCCAAGAGTTACTAGAGGTGGTTGGATTAGCTGAGTTGCATGGGATTCGATATGCTAAACTTCAACTTCGTGGGCCAGCGAGAGAGTGATTGAGGACTTATTCGGGGGCTTTGCTAGTTGGATCTCCTCCAGTGAATTGGGAGGATTTTTCTAGTACATTCCATGATCATTTTATCCCTTGGAGCGTGAGAGAGAAGAGTCGCTTGAGGTTTGAAAATATGAGGCAGGATGGTTTATCGGTTACAGAGCATGAGACGAGTTTTTGCCACTTGTCTAGGCTTGCGTTGGCCATTATTCCAGATGAGATAGAGAGGATCCGCAAATTTGTGAGGGAATTGACTTTCTCTATCAAGTCAGCTGTGTTTCGGACATCTAGAGAGGGGGCTTCTTCCAGTCCATTATGAGCGCCGCCAAAGAGACGAAATTCATGGATAGAGAGAAGTTTGGGGACCCTAAAAGGGACCGTACATCAGGTCAGTTTCATAGTACCTCATCTGGAGGTAGGGGATCACAAAGGGGGAGTGTTTCCTTTCAGTAACGGGGACCCATCCATGCATCTATGATGACATCCGAGGGTAATTAGACATCTAGGAGTTCTTATTGCCCGGGTCAGGGCTTGTACCGTTCACAACAACGACCTACAGGGAGAGGCAATTATAGTGGATTTTGAGGTTCCACACAACATTTTCCAGGTTAGAGATTTTGCTTTGCTTGTGGAGATCCCGATCACCTGATTTGGCAATGTACTTCTCAAAGGGGTCGTGGTGGGCTTTGACCTAATTCTTCATTTCAGACTAGATGACCAACACCACAGGGTAGAGGCCGTGGCAGATTTCAGTCAGGTAGAGGTGATAGATTTTCTAGTAGTGGTGTTGCAGCTCAGCAAAGTGGGGGTAGAGGTACCACCCAGGCTGAAGGTGAACGAGGGGGCCACTGTTATGCTTTTTGGGTGAGACCAGAGGCAGAAACCTTTGATGTTGTTATTACATGTATCATCCCAGTATGCGATCGATCTATGTCTGCATTGTTTGATCCAGGGTATACATTCTCTTAAGTGTTTACCTATTTTGCTGCTGAATTTGGTATGATATGTGATAGCATGAATGTACCTATTCGTGTTTCTAAACATGTGGGTGAGCCCTTAGTGGTGGATCAAATGTATAGATCCTGTCTTGTTTCTTAGACGGGGTATGAAACTTGGGTAGACTTAATCATTCTGGGGATGGTAGACTTTGATATTATCTTGGGTATGAATTGGTTTTCTTTTTATCATGTTGTCCTTGATTGTAATGATAAGACCGTGACCTTAGTGATGCCTGGTGTTCTGAGGGTTGAGTGGAAGGGTATTAGTGGTTCTTATCCTAGCAAGGTCATCTCTTTTATCTGTGCTTAGAGATTGGTGGAGAGAGGGAGTTTGTCTTACTTAGATTTTATTTGGGATACTAGTGTTGAACCACCTTTCATGGACTCTGTTCCCATGGTTCAGAAGTTTCCCGATGTATTTTTTTCTGATCTTTTAGGTGTTTCTTCCGATAGGGATATTGATTTTGCTCTTGATTTTGGAGCCGGGCACTAATCCTATTTCTATCCCTCCATACTATATGACTCCAACAGAGTTGAAAGATTTGAAAAATCAGTTGCAGGATTTATTGAGTAAGGGTTATAATCGCCCTAGTGTGTCACCTTGGGGTGCCCCTATATTGTTTGTGAAGAAGAAGGATGAGACTATGAGGATGTGTATTGATTACAGACAGTTGAACAAGGTAACAGTAAAAAGAATAAATATCATCTTCTGCATATTGATGACTTATTTGATCAGCTATAGAGAGCATCATTGTTTACAAAGATTGATTTGAGGTCCGGGTATCATTAGTTGAAGATTAGGACATCAGATATCCCTAAGACAGCTTTTCGGACCCGGTACGGGCACTATG
Organism: Solanum lycopersicum; assembly: GCF_036512215.1. NCBI lineage: Eukaryota > Viridiplantae > Streptophyta > Magnoliopsida > Solanales > Solanaceae > Solanum > Solanum lycopersicum. The sequence goes on from NC_090803.1 coordinate 40,904,833, forward strand.
AGTTCCTGGTGATGTCCTTCAGATTGACTAATGCTTCTGCAACATTCATGGAGTTAATGAATGGGGTGTTTCGACCATACCTTGATTTTTTATGATTGTTTTCATCAATGACATCTTGGTTTACTCCAAGACTGAGGAGGACCATGTCCAACACTTGAGAATTGTACTTCAGAGGTTGAGAGAAGAGAAGTTGTATGTCGAGTTCTCAAAGTGTGATTTCTGGATTAATCTATGACATTCTTGGGACATGTGGTGTCCAAGGAGGGTATTAGAGTAAATACGGCCAAGATTGAGGCAGTTAGAGGATGCGCGCGACCTACTTATCCTACCTAGTTTTGGAGTTTTGGGGTTGGCAGGTTATTACCAATGATTTATTTAGAGTTTCTCTACTATTCTAGCTACATTGACTAGATTGACTCGCCAGGGTGTGGGTTTTCAATGGTCTGATGAGTGAGGAGAGCTTTCAAAAGCTCAAGACTTTGTTGACTTCAAATCTGATGTTGACTCCACCTGAGGATGGTGTAGACTTTACTTGTATTGTGATGCTTCAGGAGTCGGTTTGGGGGCGTGTTAATGTAGAAGAGGAAGGTGATTGCTTATGCTTCTAGGCAGTTGAAGTCACATGAGAAGAACTACCCTACTCATGATTTGGAGTTGGAGGTTGTGGTATTTGTACTTAAGTTATGGCATCATTATTTGTATGGGGTGCATTGCGAGATCTTCACTGATCATCGGAGTCTTCAATATATCTTTAATCATAGGGATTTGAACATGAGGCTGCGGAGATGGATTGAGTTGCTGAAGGACTATGATGTGACCATTTTGTATCATATAGGGAAGGCCAATGTTGTGGCCGATGCTCTGAGTAGGAAGACTCCTAGCATGGGGAGTCTTGCAACGCTTAGTATTGAGGAGAGACCATTGGCTAGAGATGTGCAGATATTAGCTAACAGTCTTGTCCACTTATAGATTTCAGAAGAGAGTGATGGGATGATTGTTTTTATTGAGGCTTGGTCTTTTTTAGTCGAGCAGATCCGTGCACACCAGTTTGATGATGAGAAGTTATGTCTTATTCGAGACAAAGTATTGAGAGGGGAAGGTAAGGAGGTTGTCCTTGATTCTGATGGTGTCTTGAGGATTGGAGGCATGATTTGTGTGCCCAAGAAGGGCGATTTGATTAGATTGATTCTTGAGGAGGCCCATTGTTCTCGATATTTCATCCATTCGGGAGCAGTGAAGATGTATCATGATCTGAGTCAGCATTACTGGTGGTGTGGGATGAAGAGGGATATTTCATACTTTGTTTTGAGGTGTTTGACTTGACAGCAGGTCAAGTGAGAGCACCAGCGGCCCGGGGGTATATCTTAGAGCATGCCTATTCCTACTTGGAAGTGGGAGCAAATTACTATGAACTTTGTTGTGGGTTTGCCTACCACAGTGGGTGGTTATGACTCTATTTGGGTTGTTGTTGATAAGCTGACCAAGTCTTCCCACTTCATTCCAGTTCGGGTTAAGTATACGAAAGAAAAGTTAGCCGAGCTATATATCAGTCAGATTGTGAGACTACATGGAGTTCCTGTATCTATTATATCAGATCGAGGTTCACTATTTACTCCTTATTTCTGGAAAGCATTATAACATGGTCTGCGAACTCAGTTAGATATGAGTACAACTTTTCACCCTTAGATAGATGGTCAGTCTGAGCGCACATTCAGGTGTTGGAGGACATGCTCCGAGCATGTGTGATTGACTTCGGTGCTAGATGGGATCGGCATTGACCTTAGCAGAGTTTGCCTACAGTAACAGTTATCACTCTAGTATTCAAATGGCCCCATTTGAGGCTTTGTATGGTAGACGATGTAGGTCTCCAATAGGTTGGTTTGATTCGATGGAGATGGACTCTTTGGGTACAAACCTGCTTAGAGATGCTATGGATCAAGTTTGTATGATTCAGTATAGACTGTTGACAGCCCAGAGTCGACAGAAGAGTTATGAAGACCGGAGAATTAGAGTCTTAGTGTTTATGGAGGGTGATCATGTTTGGCTCCGAGTATCACCCATGAAGGGTATGATGAGGTCAGGAAAGAAGGGTAAACTTATACCTATATTCATTGGAACTTTTGAGATTTTGAGCCGAGTGGGATAGGTGACTTATAAGTTGGCGTTGCCACCTAGTTTGTCAGCAGTTCATCCCGTTTTCCATGCCTCTATGCTTCAGAAGTATATTCCGGACAAATCTCATGTAATTTCACTTGATTATGTGGAGCTGGGTCCAGACTTGACTTATGAAGAGGAGCCTATAGCTATACAGAATAGGCAAGTTATAAATCTTAGGACGAAGGAGATTGCTTCAGTTAAGGTGCAGTTGAAGCACCGTTCAGTAGGAGAGGCAACTTGGGAGACAGAGTTTGACATGCGTGCTAGATATCCTCAACTTTTGAAGCTTCAGGTACTTTCTTTCAACTTATGTTCGAGGTCGACCATAATTTTAAGTGATGGATAATGTAATGACCCGGACCCAAAAAGTCATTTTTTGCCATTTGAATAGTCATTTAACTATAGTTAATAAATTTATGGATAATTTAATTATTTTTAATAATAATGTGCCAAGTTTAAAATAATAAAATACGTTAGTGGAATTATTAATTTTAATATATGGGTTATAACTGAATAAGAAAAAAATAAAAGGGAGGTGGAGGGTTTCGGCATCGCAAGTCTCAATTGCTCTAGGTACGACATCAAGTGCTCTCTGCATATTGTCATTAATTTCTACAAATGATGAATAGGTGTGAAAATAATATTTTATTATATTGGAAGGGAAAGATTTCTTTCATATATTCGGATATTAGATATATATGGAAGTGTATTCCTTTTCATTTTTTTAGAATTAAGAATTGAGGAAGTTTGAGGATTCATTAATTTTTCTAGGAACACTAACCACTATATGATACTATTATATTACCATATTTGTGTATTAAATGAAGTGGGTTAAGAAGATTTGTGCATGAATTATTGTAATGTTTTGAAACTTGGGAAAAATAAATAGAAATTGTGGTGGGTATTCTTAGTGTGATGGATCCCTAAGGTATGTGATTTTTGGGATATGGCAGATTGTCAATCAAGATTTAAGGAAAGACGTTAATTACAAGATATATCTTTGGCAATAATAAAGTGCTGGTTTGTAGTTCTTTTGGTTGTTATCAATTATTAATAATAATTAACTTGGGTAGTGGTGATTCGTGGGGTTTTGACACTTATTGGAGGCAAGCATTATTTTAATGTTTATTGTTGAATTAGTGTAGTAGTTATAAGGGGGTGCATGTGTAGTGTGATGTCATATGATGCTCTGCATCATTCCGTGGACTTTGGAGAAATGAGAAACAAGAAACAATGAGATTGTTGTTAGTATAATTATATAATTTTAGGTTATCAATGGGTTTTAAGGGAATTGATTTTTTAGGAGTTTATTTATATGTATATTTTCCATACACACAACCTACAGTTTCAAGTAGTAATTAAAATGCTCACTAAAGGGTTATGACGGTAATCATTAAGAGTTATAATATTATAAATGAGAACCATATAAGTGAGGAATTTATGTCTTGACTTCGAAAAAATTGGAAATTCTTATTTTTTTATCATCAATTTATAATTTAAGTTAATAAATGGAAATCGGTATTAAATATTGGGTTATTTAATTATATGAATACCATTCGAATCATGATATTGAAAGAATGGAATTAACATTATACTTGAAAAACTTGAAAATTGTGATAGTTGAAAGGTTAGTTGGCATCAAGAATTAAGAACCTGACTATAAATTTGGGTGAATTTCAAGGTCAAGGTTAAACATATAATAATGTGGGTGTTGTTGTTTCCGAAACCTTATTGTGAATATATATTTAAATAGATTGCATTGGTTCGGAAGTTCAACGAAACGGAAGGCTCAATTCCTAGAGCGATTATTCGGTTGGCTAAGGAAAGTGGATTTCTAAACCCTTGTTAAGCGTATGAAATTCGTGTATTTTCTTGTGTGATGTTTGAGAATGGTTTGGAGGCTTATTGCAATTTGTTGGTGTTGTATCACGGTTGTATTGTTGTAAATTATGTCTTATTATCAAAATTGTTATCTCCTCGTTTTCCTTTGAGCATGTCATTTACATTAATCTTATACATGGTTGTGGTAAGAGTTATGTGATAAGAGGATGTACCATTTTGAGGGTCGTATCACGCGCCACGATGAATATTATATTTCGAGGGACGTGTTGCGCGCCGCGGCAGTTACTATTATCGAGGGTAGTGTTGCGCGCTGCGACAGATGCATGGATAGATATGTCCCCCATGGGTTCCAGACTGAGAGACAGCGGGTGTGTATCATTAGGTCAGACATGCATCACTATATTTGACACTGGATTTCACGGCATTGCACAATTTGATCATTGAAGAACTTGAACTTGTGTTTTGCAGATTTTGTGAGTGATTTTCTATGAAGTTTGTGGCTGACGAATATTGAATTATTAATGAAAATTGTAATATGTTAGTGTATTGCTATTGAGTTGGTTGCTTGTGAACTGTTTGGTTGGACTGGTGTTATGCAGGTTATAATGTAGAGGTTCGGATAGGGTGTAAGGAGTACTCGTATTGTGTTCTCTTATCTTGTGTTTAGAGGTTTGCTTGTTGGTACCGTGTGGTTTGGTACTCAGCCCTTGCTTCTACAAATTTTTGTAGGTTATGAGCCCGGATCTTCATGTCGTTCCATTCTCTTCGTTTCCGAGACATCTTGTGAAGAATTGTGAGGTAGTTGTTTGTCATCCCAGCGAACCTTCCTATTCCTGTTTATGACTTTGTTTTTACTTGAAAGACAACATCATTTTAGACCGTGTATCTTATTTTAGTTTTGTTATTTACATTAGAGGTTTGTGCATGTGACAACCAGGTTTTGGGGATTGAATTAAGTAGAATCGTTTTTGTATCGGTAATTGTTATCAGACTTTGGTTTTATTTTCGTATTTTATCAAAATTATTGGGTTAGGCTGATTTGTCTTGGTGGGATAAGACGAGTGTCATCACACCCATTTTTGGATCGTGACACGTCGCTAAGCCTATCTACAAATACATTTTAATTTTTTCAAGAATTGTTTTTAATCTGACTTTTATTAATGATCTTGTTCTTATAATTTCATGCAAAAAAGAAACAAATCAATTATTCTCTTTTATATATAATTTATTTTGTATTATCCTTATTAGAAGTAAAGATAATTACACAAAGCAATCTTTGTTGATAGATTTTGCATTACAAGATTCAAGTAGAGGACAATTAAGCTACACATAAATATATTTGGTTAGAAATATTTTTTTGATGTGCTTTTAAGATGTCACAAATTAAAACACTAAGTAAGGGGATTATGAAGGTATAAAGTTGAAAGGTATAGGTATTACTTATAAGTATTAATTAAGTATAGAGGTTATGAAAGATGAACAAGTGTGTGTTTATGATAAAAATTAAATTAAAATAAATATATTAAAATAAGAGAAAAATTTATAAAAAAGTTACTTAATTTTTTAATAAACAAAAGTATGTTTAAGTAAAATACTCCACCATTTTTATAGTTTAATTTTATTATATGACATATTTTATTTTTACCCCATTTTAAAAGTTTCAAATTAATTAAAAGTCTCCAAATATACTTCTACTAATAAACATTATTTTTAGTAATTACTATTATTTTGAATAATATATACTTTTTCTCTTATTTTATATTATTATAGAAGAGAAACATATTAAGAGAAAAATTTATTAAAAATAAATTTAAAAAGGGACATAGAATTAAAAAGTTAATCAAAAGGAATAGAAAAAATTTTAAATCGTCAAAAAAAAAGTAATCTCTACGAATGTTTTAAAATAAAATTAAAAAATAGTTAAATTTTTTGTTGATTAAATTCTCAAAAATGTGAAACAACTTTTTAGCCTATAAATAATTTCTATATATAAATAATATGATAAATCATACAACATTAAAATTATGTATTTTTACCATACCATTGTTATGTGATTGTGAGATATAAAATTGTAAGATGATCGATTTATTTGATTCTTAGCTATATAACATGTTTGTATTTAATATTTAGTATTTTATTTACTTTTTATTGAGATGTGATTAATTTTTTTTTACTTATATTTATTATATATTTGTATAACATTTTTTATAGCTAGTGAGGAGGAAGATAATTGTTAGACGAAATTAAAAAAAAAATATATTGACGTTTTTTCAATTAACTAATTAAGTTGATAAGGAACCAATCGGCTCTCGTAGCATTGGAGGTTTAACCGGAGAACTATAAACAATCCTTGAAATAATAACAACAAAAGGACATAAAATTATAGTTACTAATCAAGCGAAAATATTAAGAATATTTAGTTATATATGATTTGAAGAGGAAAGAAGAATCATGTTCTCAACATAACATTATTCAATTCTTCAAAATTTACAAAGTGAATAAAAACAATCAGCGTCTTTAGAAACTACAAGAATAAGAAAAAAAATCTCAAAAAGCTAAAAAGAGAAGCAAAAGAGAAAATGAACAAATTATTTTTTCTATAAAAAAAATCATGATTTGTATCATCAATAATCCAAACTAATAATATCCAATGTATAATTACAATAGAACAAAAGTGACAATGATAATTAGACATGTCAAATTATTTTACCTCACAAATCAAACTATGCAAAATATCTAACATTTTTCATTGTACATCCCTCTCCTGCTAAAATCAGATCAAAGAAGACAAAAATTAACAAATCAAAGAAACAAAAAATGAAGAATAAGAAAAATAAAAATAAAATGACCATCATACATGTCTCAAATTGAATTTTTATAGGTGTAATATTTAGGAGTTATAGTTTTTTATATTAAATAATTTGAAGGATATGAATATAAAAGAAAAAAAACAATCAGTGTTGTTAGAAACTATAAAAATAAGAAAAAATCTCAAAAAACTACAAAGAGAAGCAAAAGAGAAAACGAACAAATTATTTTTTCTTAAAAAAATCATGATTTGTACCATCCACAATCCAAACTAATATATCAAATGTATAATTAGAATAGAACAAAAGTGACAATGATAATTAGACATGTCAAATTATTTTACCTCACAAAATCAAACTATGCAAAATATCTAACATTTTTCATTATATATCCCTCTCTTGCGAAAATCAGATCAAAAAAGACAAAAAAATTAACAAATCAAAGAAACAAAAAATGAAGAATAAGGAAAATAAAAATAAAATGGCCATCATATATGTTTCAAAGTGGTTTTTTATAGGTGTAATATTTAGGAGTTATAATTTTTTATATCAAATAATTTGAAGGTTATGAATATGAAAGGTTAGGAGTTATATATATATATATATTATTGTTAAATTGAAAGGTTAAGAGTTATATATATTATTAAAAAACTAGGAGGTGTAATGCTTTTATATATATATATATATATATATATATATATATATATGTATGTATGTATATATATATATATAATATTGTGGGAATTTTTTTTAAAAAGCCCTAATTTTTTTTATAAAAAATAAATATTTTTTTTTATCATTGAGACATGTCACATAGGCGGGATAAAGATCCTTATATATATATATATATACACACTTAATTGTATGTCTCACATATTTGATTCTTCTCCCTCTTCCGCAACAAATTTGAAACACATCGACTCATTTTGTTTTGGTGCAGATACAGGTGGAAATTACTCCATTCAAATAATAGTTGTCCATTAATTTAAAGCACAAATTAAGAAATAGTAAATGATAAGATTAATTTATCAAATCACCCTTATTAATTATAAGTCATCTAAACATCTAAAAAATAAATAGTATTTAATAGTAATGATAAAAAAGACAAAATGATGATATATTGAGATGACTCTTCCTTTTATCTTTTTATTTATTATGCATGGTGAATCGTTATACATAATATGCCCAATGACGTAAGCGATCAATCCGTAACAAAACAACTTAAAAGATAGAGAGTATTGTTAATCTCTTAATCATAAATTTTTATAAAATGGATAAGTATTGTTCGGCATTGCTAAATAACATTATTGATAAGTAAAGATAGACGATGAGAGTAAGTACCTCTTTGGAAAGTCCATCCTAGTAATTAAATTTGGTGTAATTACATTGTCTGTCCTGTTTGGTTTGACATATAACATGTAATTGACATAGTGTAATTGCACTCTCTAATTCACAGAGAGATATTGTGAATTGTTGATAATTACATGATATAATTACAAACTTATTACTTTTTGTTTTTGTTTTAAGTTTTTTCCATTTTGATGTATTTTATTATTTTATATTATTTTTGATTTCATTATTCTAACATTTTAAAAATATTTTTTTAATATTAATTTTATTTCATTTACTTCTTATTCTCAAATCTTACTTCATGAGATTTCATGTGGCATTACGAGCTATTTTAAATTAAACTTAAATGATTATCTTTTTGTCAAATATTTTATAATTTTATAATATTGTATTTATAATATTAATTTTTTTTTGTCAAACATGCATTCATGATGTTCACAAAAATTTGTACTTTAAATTTTTATGATTAACTTAATTAAAATATACTAAATTAAAAACACAAAATCAGTTATTTTTTATAATGTTAATTAAAAACATATATTTATTATAATATTTAATTTAATATTATATATATATAATTACAGTGCGACAAACTAAAAATAAGTTATCACCAAAAAAAAGATTATTTTTGAGTTGAAAGAAAAGTTTTAGGATATATTTGACTGCTTTTCCCATAAAAGAAAGTGCAATGAATCTAGAGTGAGAAAGTATAGTGCAAAGATTTAGGAATATCCTCGATCAACAGAGAGAGAGAGAAAAGGATTGAAGAAATTTGGAGGAGAATTGACCTTCGATTGTGAAGAATCAATGGCTTCAGAGACTGATAGAAAAGCAGCAACAGAGTCTACTAAGACAAGCACAGTTCCACCATTGAAGCCCACATGGGTTCTCCCATACAGAACTGAAAGACTTCAGCAGCTTTACAGTATAGGAAAAAAATTAGGGCAAGGCCAATTTGGTACCACCCATTTATGTACAGAAAAATCAACTACTACTCTTTATGCTTGCAAGACTATACCAAAGAAGAAGTTGATTTGTAAGGAGGATTATGAGGATGTTTGGAGGGAGATTCAGATAATGCACCATTTATCTGAGCACCCAAATGTTGTCAGGATAAAGGGTACTTATGAGGATACCCTATATGTGCACATAGTTATGGAGCTTTGTGCTGGTGGAGAGCTTTTTGATAGGATCGTTGAGAAGGGGCATTACAGTGAAAGGGAAGCTGCGAAGCTTATTAAAACTATTGTTGGAGTGGTTGAAGGTTGTCATTCGCTAGGGGTCATGCATAGAGACCTCAAACCTGAGAATTTCTTGTTTCTCAGTTCAGATGAAGATGCTGCTCTCAAGGCCACTGATTTTGGTCTCTCTGTTTTTTACAAGCCAGGTTTTTCTTTTTGATATCAACTTTTGAATTTTATTATCGTCATTTCGATTGTGGACCTGCAAATTGGAGTTAATTTAAGAGGGTTCAAGCTTTTGTTTGTTTGTCTGTACAGTTGGATGTTTTCTAGGTCAGGCAAAGATAGCAACATCTCTTCTTTCCCCTCTTTAACCATTGTTATTAGCTTCTTTGAAGAAAAAAAAACTTGTGTTCTATCTCTGTTAATTGTTTCTACTTGTTCGGATTTAATGGACATAGTGATTCCAAGTTTCATCGTATGAATGGGTTCTGGATTCTTATCTAACAATCGGTTTGGGAATAAACTTTTCCTTATAGCTGGAAAATACTTAGCATTATGTAGCATTGTGATTTTCACTTAGTGTTGATTATTATAGTTAGGTGCTTAAGTTTCCTGGTTATTATTTCTTTAGAAATAACTAGTACTTGTGACTTGGTTTGTTTCAGGTAGAACATAGTATCAGTGCTCCATTGCTGTAAATATAACTTTTTTTTGCTAGGATTATGTCCCCTTTTACAAATACTTAGCAACAAGGTGGCTTATGTGAACTTTCTATTTAGGTTTCCTCTCAAAATTTTAGGATTGCTTTTTGTTGTTTTCATGAATGTGAAGATGACTTGTCTTGTTGTTCCCCTTCAGATAGATTGCTGGCTCTGTAGGTTTTTCTGATGATCTATTTATTATGTTGTCTTCATTAGTATTTGGTGGGTTCATATATAGCATGTAGTTATTTCATTCGACTAGATCTTGCTAAAGAGAGAAGGTTTTAGTTTTACATATTTTCTTTTGGAGGTTCTGTCATGTTATGCTTATATCCTTGATTGTCTATCTGATTTAGTGTTTACTTTGGTTTTGTGAAATAACCTAACAACCTTTCTGATGTTGCATGCCTCGTATCTTTGGAGACTTAGTGAAGTATGCCTTCCAGTAAGCGAGATGCTGACCATTCTAGTTCTTGTTCCATTATCATTTCTGATCTATCTAAAGAGACACATTGGCCCCTTTATTATTTATTATGATTAGGTGAAATGTTTTCCGATGTGGTTGGAAGTCCTTACTATGTTGCACCTGAGGTTTTACGCAAGCATTATGGACCTGAATCTGATGTATGGAGCGCAGGAGTTATTTTGTACATATTACTTAGTGGTGTTCCACCTTTTTGGGCAGGTATCTTGCTCCCCTCCCTTTCAAAGTTTTCCTGTTTCTGTTTTAGACTTCGTGTTGGTGTTTTAAATATCTTGACATTCATTTGTTCCTCTTGATTACAGAAACTGAGATGGGAATATTCCGCCAGATATTGCAAGCAAAATTAGACTTTGAATCTGAACCATGGCCTGGAATTTCAGATAGTGCCAAGGATTTGATACGTAAAATGCTTGACAGGAATCCAAAGAGGAGGTTAACTGCCCATGAAGTTTTGTGTATGTTCCTATTCATGCTAAGGTTTAACTACAACATGTATTTGGTATTGTTTCTAGAAAATGTCAACTCTTTACTGCTTTCCTTCTAGAAGTTGGATTTTGGGAAGAACTTGTAAGGAGCTTAATTTCTTCTTTTCTTGTGTCTCTCAGGCCATCCATGGATTGTGGATGACACAATAGCCCCTGATAAACCTCTCGACTCTGCAGTTCTTTCACGCCTCAAGCAATTTTCTGCAATGAACAAACTTAAGAAGATGGCTCTGCGAGTAAGATTTTGACAATGTTGTCTACCTATCATAGTTTATTGCTTTTTCGCAAAAAAGTCCCGTTTACCTTGAAAGAACATACCGTAATGATATGTCCCATTCTTCTACTCTTTTCCGGAAGATGATTAACACTGAATACTAGAGGGTTTATTTGAAAGGGTTGCAGGAGGATTACAATAAGCTATTAGACTTTCTAGAAAGATGGCTTCAGTCTCACTGATGATGAAACTGAAGTAAGATCTATACTGTAATAACAAATGATACCTGTACAGTAGAGCAGAATGTAGGCCCACCCGCCCGTCTAAGGGCCAGACAATCCACATAAAAAGGAAAAAAGGTACAAATGTGACACTTGGAGAATTCAGTTGTTCAGGGGTGTGGATTGAGAAAAATATCATGTCAATTTGTTGTAAATGCATTAAACTAATTATGCTCGTACTATAAGACTAGATTGGCTATAGCCGACGCTGGGCATGGACCCAACATGCCTGGTTTAATAATACAACTTAAACAGTTTAACTACATATATCCAAATGTCTCTTTGTTGACATGAACATGCCATTTTTTTATATACTAGTCTGAAGGAGATAAGCTTATATACCTTTGTTTAATATTGATTCTGTTGTTCCAGTCTTGCATAGATCAAGATACATAAATATAGATGAACCCAAATATTAATTCATACTGAAGATTAAACAGATAATAATAAGCAATAGTCTATGTATAATGTGAGCTTATTTTACTTTACGAAGTGCAACTACCATTTAGGTACTAGTTCTTATAGCACCTCTTATTACCAGTATCTCGAACATAAACAATCTCTTAGAGATGACATTCAGATTTAGTACCTGAGTGTGAGCCAACATATGGATGATACAACATACTTCTTCTGTTTCTTCTTGGATTTGCATCAGTTCTTTTAGAACCTATTCAGCTGTTCACTGAGATGATTAATCCAAACAGTGTCGAGGCAGCGCAGACCACGAGGTGTCGCAATATATCCAACAACACCAAGAAGCTATAGAAAGCAAGCAGACAATAGAGAGAAATTTAATTCCTGATCTCCCGATAATGTGAGCTTCTTGCAGATCACAATAGCAGCTTCTTCTCCATACTTGCCATTCTTTTCTACTTGAACTCTAAAAAACTCCTATTTTACATTTGGAATCTTTTTGATTGTTTGCTCCATGTCTTAACCCCGATATAAAACCTTAAGCAAAAATCTCAGATTCCTAAATGAAAATATAAACTAAAAGAAATTTTATACATGAAACACTTCAGCATAGCAAAGAAGAGTCAATGTGAAATCTACTTTTAGAGATATCACCGAAGCATGTCCTTGTGCTGAAGGCTTCATTCACTGATATCATGAGCTTGACATCATATAAAGCTTTTAGTGATCATAAAAAATTAATTGCTTAGCTTATATATGAATAACCAAAGTAAGAATTCTCGTCAAAATAATAGTTTCCCTTGTATGGAGAAGTTGGTGCAATTTATCACATTTTATTTATCATTTAGTATATCCGCATTCCAATGCACTTTCTTATAATGAAACCAATTGATCAAACAATTTTTTTCAATATCGAATTAGCAAATGAACGATGAAATCTTCGAATTACAAGGATGGGTTCCTTTTGCCTCAGAGCAGAGATATGTATCAGGGCTCTCTCTTTTATATATAGTACAAACAGAAAGACAACCAATTCTTTTTGGTGGAAGAAAAATCTAACATACAAACCGTAAACTAGCTTGAACCTAATTTCTAGACTGATCTTCAAACTCTTAACCCAAAAGCTCACCTTCAGCACATGAAAGCAAAATCCACAATAACTACAACAGAATACTACTACTAGAAACAACACATAGTAACAAAAATTGATATACAAGAAAAAACTCAACATATAGTAACAGTAATGATAGAACAAGCAACTACAAGAATAATACTACCACTGATAGTATGAAAGAATAGGTGAGACAACTCTCAAGTACCTATTAGCCTGTAAAATTTATCCGTGTCCTCTATAGCCTCCAATCGAAGGTCATTTCTTTGGTAAGTTGGAGTTGCGCCATGTTTGTCTAATCCTCTTTCAATATTTCTTCAGCCTGCCTCTACCTTTTCTGAAACCATCCATAAGCAACTTCTCACACCTCCGCATTGGCACATTTGTGAATCTCCTCTTCACATGTCCAAACCATCTCAGTCTCGCTTTCCGCATCTTGTCCTCCACCAAGGACGCTCCCACCTTGTCCGGAATATCTTCATTTCTAATCATACCTCTCCTAGTAAGCCCATACATCATTAGAGATTTATTTATTTAAATTAAAAGGTAAAGTGAGCTTTCTTGAGAATTTTGAGTATTAAACTAATAACAGTGTGCGACGAAGTACATTTTGGACAATAGAATATTGAAAAGTATTCTGTGCAAAAAATATTTCAACTTCAGGAAAGTGAACTCAATCTTGGGACAACCTAAAATTGGAAGTTCGACAGTTAATTTTGGATAGAGGAAGTGCCATTTTATCACAAACGAAGACTATAATTTATGTTCTTTTACTTTGAAGTACATTCCATGCCAAGTACCCAAGCATAAATTCAGAAAGAATGCAACTCAACTTCTACTCTTCCGACCCTCGTCATCATATTTTCCTTCTTACAGTAGGACATTTACTTACTGTTCAGATTTTCTAATCTATTAATGAAAATAAGACATTGTCTGTCTTTATAATATTATTTTCTATGAACAGATTTTTTGCACCATATTTCCTTTTAAATAACTTCATGATGAAAACAGTCCTCTGGAAATTGGAAGTGGTAGTTGGATATGTGCCATTTATTGAAGGATTATTGCTCTTCTTATGGCTATCCCTATCCCAGAATGATTAGCTTATGGTCCAGGAGAAGTGGCCAATGTTATGCAGTTTTTCATGGTATTTGTATCTTTTCATACATGTGAATATATTACTGTCCCTAGTTGTGTTTGTCATATCGTGCATCCTCTTGTGCTTCTGGTAGAGATGGTCACATCGAGATGGGCAAGCTTAAGGGGTCTTTGTTTTGGCACATGACTGTCTTTGCATGGGATTATCTTAATATTTTGGTCACCTTGACATCTCCCCTTGAATATGTTGAGTCATTTCGCCCATCACTAAGGAAAACAGAAACAGACTAAGGGTTGATCCTTGGTGCAATCCCATCATAATTGGAGAGTTTTCTAAGTCACCTCTATCTGTTCTTTCCAGATCTTGACTCCATCATACATGTTCTTAGTTGCCCTAATGTAAGCAACAGGTACACCTTTAGACTTCAAACATCTCTATAGAACCTCCCTAGAAACTTTATCATACTCCTTTTCTTGGTCAATGAACACCATGTTTAAGTCTGTCTTCCTATTCCTATACCACTTCAACAATCTCCTTACACGGTGAATAACACCTTTAGTCGAGTGTCCCGACATGAATTTGTTGAGATACCTCAATGTCCTCAGAGTGGGAAGAGTTCTACACAATGTGTCTCCAAGAAGAAACTGCTATAACAAAAGAACCTGGTCCTATCAAGATATAACTATACTGTTCTTGGGTTGTAATATAGTTTTTTGTGCGGTTCCGAGACAAGATCTTGATTACACTCTTAGTTGATTGTAGTAGGTGTTGTTTTGTGTCGTAAAGAAAATTTATTGACTGGATGGAGTCATTGAAGAAAAGTATAGAAGAGGGTTGAGGTAGGGACTGTTGGGAATAGTTCCTTAGGTACAACAGTGGTTGTAATCTTTAGTTGGTCGAGATAAGTGAAGACGTTGGGAAGTTTCCACGCTAAAATACTTGTGTTGGTTTACATACTCCACACTTTTTCTTGTGCAGTTTTTGAAAGAACCCTATTTGTTTAGGCTGTTAGTTGCAGCTAAACTAACAGAATCCAAAGTTGTTCTCGGAAATAGACTGTCTCCTCCTCATTATCTCGACCATCCTCTCTCAAACTTTCATGATGTGGCTTAGTCGTTTGATACCCTTATAGTTATTACAATTTTGAGTAGTACACTTGTTTTATACAACACAAATTGTACTCCATCTCTATTCCTATGACATTCCAGCCATCCTAAAAATGACACTAAACAACCCAGTTAGCTACCCCATACCTACTCGCGTGCGGCCTGCATTCTTCCAAAATTTCACTATGATCTCGTCGGGCCGTCGGTCTGCCCCTCCTTATTCTACTATTGCCCCCCTTGACCTCTGCAGACTTTATGCACCTACAATAGCCAAAATCCTACGACTCTCGGAATGCTATAACTCCCGCCCTGCAAAGTATCTCTGTCCCTCTCCTCATTCAAGAGCTTATGTAAATACGTTTGCGATCTCCGTCTAATGTGAGCCTCTTCTATCAATATTTCTCCATTCTCATCTTTGATGTACTTGTCTTTTGTGTTACTTGAATTCTCAATTAATGATGATCTTTCTGACACCTACATGAGTATCGTCATTGATAGACTAATATGCAGTATTGTGCTGGTGTTGATAGCTTAAGTGGATTAGGGGAACACAAAAATTAATTTTCCCATTTATCATTTTGCAAACATAGACTGTCTAAAATAGATTTGGTCCATCCTTTTTATGAAGTTGACATATACCTTCAGCTTATAACATGCCAGTATTATATATAGGAAATATGTCTAGCACTTTACTGGCAGAGTTAATGGCCATTAAGTCTTTGGAATTTATGCCGGTATTTGTTCATCCATTGACAGAATCACTTGCCTAGCATTTGGATATCGTGATCGGTGATCCTAACCTTTTGAAATTTCATTATATAATCAGAGATATCACCTTTGGTTCCTGCAATACTTGTAGAAGTTTGTCATAGACTTCTATTCTAGTTTTGTATAAAATTTGCTGGCCCTATTCTTCATTTCATCTCAAGTTAGATGCCATAATTGCCAACAGAAAAATGGTATGATTTTTATTTTCCCTTTTAGCTTAGTTGCATTTGCTTGGTCATTCTTGCTTTCTAATTTTCTGAACCTTGTTCCGCTCTTGTTGAGAGATTATATCCTACTGTACAGTCATTCAATCTAATCCTGAAAGTTATATAAATAAATTCTAATATACTGAAAGAAAATTCAAAACAGAGAATACCTGACTCGTCATATTTTTTTTTCCTTCTGTTTACTTTTTGGTCCATGAAAGTCTTGCCTTATTTATTTCGTCCCGTATTTTCCCTACCTCTAACAGCTGTCCAGCTTGGCTTTGACATTTGGCGCAGCGGAGCCACCTAAACAAACAAAAGATCCAAATTTACCAAAGAACTATTAAATTGGTTTAAGTATGTCATCGGCAATATATTGAAGTATGCCCCTGAACAATTAAAAAGGTTCAATATATACCCTTGAGCAATAATAAATGTCGGAATATACCTGTACATGGTGACCAATTTACAATATGATTGAAACCTGTTAGTGGAAGAGGTATATTTGAGACAAATGGTAACAGTGTCGGCCCTGATGCTCATCAAAGGATGGTATTAAACAAATCAAACATTATGGTCATAGGTATATATTTTTACTTTTCCCAAAAAAATTTGTTGGAATTGTATGTGGATAACTGAAATTGTAGTCATCATCCATTCTAATTTCGTCTCTAATTGAAAATTGTTACTCTCTACGTTCATTTTGTGACTGGTGTTTGACTCAACACGAGTTTAAGCAAGACTTTTGAGATATTCCAAAAATATCTGTAAAGCTTGTAGTCTTAAATAAGACATGACATTTCTATGACTGTAAGAGCATGTCATTAAGGGTGAAATTTTAAGTTAAACGCGTCAAAATTTTGGAAAATATAGAAAGGTGTTTTTTTCGAAATAGGGTAAATAAGAAAGACTGCCATATAAAATGAAACTGACGGAGTATTTATTTTTTGTTCTACTCATCATCTCTTGTTGCTAATAGGTGATTGCGGAGAGGCTATCAGAAGAAGAAATTGGTGGTCTCAAGGAGCTATTCAAAATGATAGATACAGACAATAGTGGAACAATCAGCTTTGATGAACTAAAAGAGGGTTTAAGACGAGTAGGTTCTGAACTAATGGAGTCTGAGATCAAGGATCTTATGGATGCAGTAAGAACTCTCCTTGTCATGTTACTAATTCACTGTTGTGTCTCTGAAATATGTCCACCTGGTCCTACTGACTCACTTATGTGCACTTATATACTTCTGTCGGTGAATTTGAGTTTATGGCATCACACATGACATGGTGTATTTGTCAGGCAGACATTGACAACAGTGGAACAATAGACTATGGGGAGTTTCTTGCTGCTACTGTGCACTTAAACAAGTTTGAAAGAGAAGAGAATCTTGTATCAGCGTTCTCTTTCTTCGACAAAGATGGCAGTGGATACATAACTATTGATGAGCTTCAGCATGCTTGCAAAGAATTTGGTCTAAGTGAGCTTAATCTCGATGAAATGATCAAAGATATTGATCAAGATAATGTAAGTTCTATTATCTGCAAGTTTTGTGTCCATGTGCGTGTATAAGGCGCAATGGACATATGTTATTTTGCATAGAAACAACTACAACATACCTAGTGAAATCCCACAAGTGGGGTCTAGGGAGGGTGGTGCATAGAAACATCCTCATTGCCGCTACTTAATGTGGGTTTTTGACTGGCCAACACTCTCAGTCCTTCACATAGAAACATTGAATCGGAAAAAAAGAAAATTACCATGTGTTTTAGTCTTTTAGATTTGATGGAGTTGCCTCTTTTTTGTTATGTTCCTTCTTAATCAAGAGAGGGACTGTTTTGTAAATGAAATTTGTAATGGACAGTACTGTGTGATGCCTAGTACTATCACAAACCACCCCACCGTCCATCAAAGAGAAGAAGTAGAGGAAAATGCTTCCTCCTCATCTGACATATTTGTTCTTTCTTTTATTTTATGTTTTTCATCAGAAGACCTGAGTGACCATTAATGACCTCAGTATCGTTCCTTTCTCATGTTAGAGAGAGTATGCAGTGTTACTGCCATATGCGCTGGAGAGCCTTATCGCACCTTCAGATGATGACACCACACTCATAACTGATCTAATCAAACCATTCTCTGTGTTTTCCTTATAAATTTTAATTGACTAGTTATTGCTTGTCTCAGACCTGTCTCTTATTTCCATGTCAATCTCTCTACTATATAGCAACGGCGTACCAGTAACTTTTCTTATTCCTTTGACATTTTTAGTTGCCTCGACTTACAACCTTCTCGTTCTTTGTACTTTTTCTCTTTTGAGCTTCTCTTTTGTTTTCTTTTAAAGATCTTTCAAAAGATTAGGGTAAAGAAAGTGACAGAATTCAGTTTAAATTTTTCGGTATCAAGGTTTTAAAATCTTATGATTGACTTTTCTAATCTACATTTTGTCATTGAAATAGTGGGTCAAGTGTGTAAGTCTGTAGCATCCAGCAAATATCTCCAGTTCTTTGCATTTTTAATCAAGTTTATTCGTTTTTGTTGAAACATCAAGTTGTACTAAGTTTCTTCTTGAGGTCCATGAGTTGGTGATTCACCTATGTTTTTCAAGCTACTTTTGCACTATAGCTCTGCCCTTCTTTGTGTAGTTTAAATACTGCTACTTCAGAGAAGGTCAAAGCATAGTCGGTCTGTTGCAAATTGAATTTAGTGGCTTTACTTTGAACTGTGCCAACATATGTCCCCTTTTCCTTTAAGGGAGTTGCCTCATTTTCTAATGAAGGAGTACCTTGCCTCTTGTATACAACCAAATGTTTTATGAATCCCATGTTGATACTTATAAACTTCTAACGCCCAAAGAAGGTTCGTCATTAGCAAATACCTCACACATGATCCCACTTGTCATAATGGAATCCACATCTAAACTCACTTAATCATTTGATCTCAATATTTTGTCTTTTCTTTTTCTCCCCTTTGCCCTCCCCCTTTTTTTCTTGTTGCTTAGTAGAGGAATGGAGGGGTTGTGGGGGTGGGGTTGGGGGTTGGGGGGGGGGGCAGTATCTTACCAACCAAAACTTTTCTCAACACTAGTTTTAGAAAAACTTGTTATATTTAAAACTGATGCACTAATCTAAACAGCTAGGCACATTATCTGAAGGATGTTAGCATCTGCATGTTTCTTTGATAAGTAACATTGACTTCTTTATCTATATAAATATATGTTAAGTTGAGAATATCATTTTTTTGATATTTATTAAAATGTATGAGCATGTGAAACAGTCCTGTAATGGTGGATGAGAAGGGTTTCCTTTTCTTGAAGGAACTCGAAACTTGTTATTAGTAGTGATTCTTGGAGTGTTAACTCACCAGTGTTCCCCCTCTCACTCGCTACTTCTAAAGTATGCATCATAGAGTAATATTGATAAAGTGTGATGATGTTCTAGACTCTCATTTATGTTTTGATCAATTCTAAGATTTTGAAAGATAGCATTCCGCATCTTTGTCCTGGGTTAATCAAAAAACAAAAGGCTAGTGTATTTTACTTACTATGTTTGTTTGATCCAAACTAGTCTGTTTAGCATGGTGATGTTGTGAAACTGTATAGATATTCATTTGTTCTCTTGATTCACATTTGTTAATTGAATTGGAAATTAAGATTTCTGTGGCCATCCTTTTGCATCCCTGCTATTCTAAGCTGTCTCTACTGCACTCACTAAGACTTGGTCTGATAGTGGTTGAAATTGCAGGATGGACAAATAGATTATGGGGAATTTGCGGCAATGATGAGGAAGGGCAATAGTGGAGGTGTTGGAAGGAGGACCATGAGAAACACTTTGAATTTGGGAGAAGCCCTTGGACTTGTAGAGAGTAAAGAAGAAGATGTATGACCCATCACTAATCAAAATGTACTCTGCATCAAACTTTCTATACTAGTTGCTTTATGACATGTAGCTCCCTCCAGCATATAATATCACCATTACGAGATTTAGATTGCTTTGTCTCACCTTCATCTCTTCCCATGTTCTATTGATGTCTGCCTTTTTGCCATATCACATTTGATTGGGGGTAGGGGTGTTTCTGCTTAACCCACCTTCGAATTTGTCCTTGTAGGTATACCTATACCTTCTGAATACTTCCAAATTAAATGGAAACTTCTTCTCCCCCACCCCGCCCCTCCTTTCTTTTTTTTGGGGGTGGGGGTGGGGGGATGTACACCTATTACTCATATAGGAATCTATAAATACTTTTTCTTATTTACCGAATACAACAAAGGTTTGCAAAACATAGAAGACTTGAGAAAAAGGTGCATGGGTTCTCATTTCTTCCCATTACAAATTCTCCATTCGACGCTCCGTGCATTTCGCAGAGATGGATTTATGCCCATTAGATTTAAGACAATTAGTGGTTGTTTGGTTGGGAGTATTAGGACAAATATGTATGATATTATGTAGTAGTATATAATTAATACTTGTCATTTGGTGAGATTTAATATCATGAGATTAATCTATGTAAAGACAATTTTCCACAAATTCTCTTTATTATTTTTTTTATTTTTTGATTTTATGTTTTATATTTGTACTAGTAAATTTATTTAAATAGATTAGTTTACAAATTTATTAGTTAGAGAGTATTGTTTGTTGCAAAATAAAATCAATATAATATGTGAAAGGTGTTGTTTCACATTTACAATTGAAAAATAAATATTTCACAAAATGAAGTTTATGATCTTAATTGAATGTATTATTTGTTGATATATATGTGGTTTTCTAATTATTTATATTTTGAACAATCATAAAATTGCATACATATTTAAACTACAAACTTGCAATTCTTATGTGTAAGTGTGGATGATTTATTTGATTTTACTATTGTTTACAGTATGGTCCTAAAAGTAGATGATCTATTTTTTTTAAATCGAAAGTTGGAGTTTTATTAATTTATAAGATGACAATTATTTACCTTAAATAATTCAAGTGAGAAAATATCAAACATGACAACAAAATTGTTCATAGCTAGAAGATTATAAAAAATAATATTGCCTAACAATTATCTAGTTTGATCCAATTACATGAAATAAAAGGTCCCCAAATAATTTCAAAATATAATTACGACGAAGTTCTTTTCCAGAGTTTTAATCTAAACACAAGATGTTGAGAAGCAATGAACCAAACACTTGATAACAAATGAGCTTAATATTACTATTTTGCACTACTATTTCTTACGTGACTAATCCTTGTGTTATTAACTTTATACCGAACGACCCCAAGGCATTCCTTCTCCTAATTTATACCAAAAAGAAAAAATCAGAAAAGGAATAAACGTTCCGTAGATCTATGCTCGATAATAAAAAAAAATTCACCTTTCTTAATAGGAAGTGACAACACAGAAGACATCACAAAATAAATTAATTATGAGAAGTTAAAAGTAATCATATGAAATATGCATAACTTCATTATCATCATTAAAGTTGAAATTTGCTTGTAAAAGAATTTCATTTCAAGTAGGTGATATATTTCAAAATAACTTAAATTCGAGTGAGATTGAATCTAATTTGAGGCTATTTGGATAAGATTTGAGCTAGTGTTAGATTTGATTTTAGTCATCATTCATTAAATTAAAAGTTTATCAAATATATATGAGAAAAAAATATAAAGTTATTCTAATTTTTTAAAAGACATTTAACTATGTGGGAGTCCTATTACTCCACAAAAGTAATAAATACCTTAGCAAATAGACCATTTTGACTTATTTTCTCCCTATGTTTGTGAACACACATATGACACCCATGAATGTATCATTTTCCTTTCAAAAATTAATTAAAAGTTTCATCTTTCCCAAATTTTTAAAAGAGCCGTTGATTGAAGCTTTTTTTTTTTTTAAAAAAATTCAGTATCTCTCTAATGAAATCAGCTCAAAAGGTAAGAATTAGTTTAAGTTTCAGTCCAAAAAAGTTAATTTGAAGTTGTCTAAGGTCTATTTTCTTTTAAATTTGAGAAATCAAGATATTTTTGTGATTAGGTTTTTGAGGAAAAATATTCCTTAACAAATGGGTAATGAAGGAAAAACGAAGAGCAAATATTGTGACCGGAAGCTAATCGTCTTGATTGTTGTGGATTTTTTTTCTATTTTTGAGCATTATCAAGAATGTGAAGGATGAAAGATGTAGTTGTGTGCGATCGAAATTGCAATAGTTGTTCCACTTTACATATGTAGGTTGGTTCTTGTTGCTTTATGTTGTTGGAATAGTTATGACTTCTACAAGTTACGAGTATTTGACTGTATAAGACTTATATAATGCATTTTTATCACTTGAAAAAAGGCTCACCCTTTATGTCTATCTGATTGTGAATCATCTTAGAAAATTAAAAAAGATGTTTAGTAACTACAAATAAATGAGAAGAAGATATAGTGAAAGTAACAAAATAATCTATTAATTGGACAAAACGAGGACTTCATTTCAACATAATCAATGCTTTAATTTGCACTACAATAAGAAATTGATTTGTTTGTTACCTAACAAAAAACAGAGTATGATACCTAAAAATACCTAATAAAACAAAGTCTGATTGAAACAAAAAACATAAAAATATACACATTTAATTTTTTTTGTCAATATTGACAATAAAAAAATCAGAATACCCTACTTCTATGACACATGTCTTCCTACTTGAACTGGTTTGACTTTGGTTATAAGCCGTAGTTATAGATCTGATTTGGACAACTTTTTCAATCCTCATTCTTTCAAGGTTGCTATTGGTAATAGTTTTTTTCCCTTTCCATTTGAATCAATATCTTGCTGTATAGCCAATATCACTAGTAACAACATCAACCCTCTTTGTCACTCTTGTTCCGGTATTTATTACTCTTCTTCTTAGCAATCCAGGCTGCATAGTTGTCCTTGGGCGCATTTATGCGTCCAATAACAAATTTATTCCATATATAACTAATTTTGAGAGAATTTTCGGTATCGAAGTTTAGTTTTGAGAGTCTTTTGCTACCTTTCCTAAAGGTGTTATCTCTTGTTTGAAACTGTTTGATTAACGTAATTAATTTTGATAGTATCTAATTAGTAGTAAGTAGTGATAAACGAATTTTCTAAAGTATTTTCCACTTGAGTAAATTTAGTTTAAACGTAAAACAATTGTAATTTTCTGATTTGAAGTCATTTGGGTTCGATAATTCGGCTCGAAAGAGTCGTTGTACTACTTGAGTGACCACGTGCACTGCGTGTGCTTTTGGGCGCAACAAGTTTTTTGCGCCACTACCGGGGACTTTCAAGTCAACAAATATCTAATTTTTGAGTGTCTAAATTATTTCTACAAGTGTTGACAACTTGATCTTGGCTCCCCATTTCGCAGGTTATGTCAGGTTTTCGCACTGGAAGACGACTAGGATTTGGTAGAGCCTCTATCTGAACCAAAAAGATTTGTTCATTACGGGAGATAGAAAAGAATACACACCCATCCTATTCCTCGTGTGGTGAGAGACTAGAGACTTCATAAGAAAATGAGGACCAAGACCCACTGAGAGTGATGACAGAAATGAAAGTGAGGGATGTGGCAATCTTCACACTACCAATGTTACCTCAAGTATTCAAAAACCTGCACCTGGTGGGAGGTTTGAATTGAAGCAGCACATGGTGCAACTATTGCATACAAGCGGGTAGTTCACTGGTCTATCTCCCGAGGACCCATGAGTGCATATTCAGAATTTCCTCGAGATCAATGACACCTACACTCCAACTGGAGTGAACTTTGATTATGTGAGGCTCACATTATTCCCCTTTTGTCTGTTGGGGTAAGAAAAAAAATGGTTGAAATTTGAGCCCACATATTCTATAACTTGGTATGATCTTGCCCGAAAGTTTTTGATAAGGTTTTTTCCATTCGGTAAAACAACAAAACGGAGAAACGACATATTGAGATTCCGAAACAAAGGAGGAGAGAACTTGTACCAAGCTTGGGATATGTTTAAGTCCCTGCTGCTAAGTTC
Source organism: Solanum lycopersicum (assembly GCF_036512215.1). Taxonomy (NCBI): domain Eukaryota; kingdom Viridiplantae; phylum Streptophyta; class Magnoliopsida; order Solanales; family Solanaceae; genus Solanum; species Solanum lycopersicum. Next base: position 40,929,022 of record NC_090803.1, read on the forward strand.
TCCACATAACCATCAAGCTAACGAAGAGTTGGTTTATACCTTCATTGAAGGATTGGAGCCAAACACAAAAATTTTACTTGATTCAGCTGCATGTGGACAACCTTTGGAGAAGAATATGCTGTGTTGTTTACATTGATTAATAAAATTTCATAGGGTAACCCCGAGTGGAATGGTGCAGGAGCTAAACCGATCATACAGAAGACTACTGGAATATTAGAAATGGATGCAGTGACAACTTTGTCTGCACAGATCACATCAATGCAGAATATGGTGACTGCTTATTTTAGCAACATGTAACTAGGAAAACAGTAAGCTCAAGTTAATATGGTACATCAACCACAAACTTGGTGTGAAGTATGTGGAGGTGTAGATCACAGTGTTAAGGTGTGTGGAGCAAACCCAGAATTTGTTCATATTGTAGGTAATGCTCAGCGAGGAGAAAATCACCAGAGGTATGGAAATACTTACAACCTGAGTTGGCAAAACCACCCAAACTTTTCATGGGTTGGCAATCAAAACCAACATCAAGGATAGAACCAATACAGACCATAGAGTAGTGGATAACAGTACCATAAAAAAAAACCATGGTGATCAACAGGCTACAAAGCAAAGTGATATGAGTGTGGAGGACATGCTAAAATAAATCATCGCGGATCAAGATAATTTGATGGTAGATGCTCAAAACAATCAATTGGCGACTCAGAATTTTGAGAATTAGTTTTGACAATTTTCTAGTGCCCCAAATTCCCAACCACAAGGGGTTTTACCGGGAAATACCGACCCAAACTCGAAGAACGTAAATGTTGTGAGTACTCGGAGTGGTCGTCTATTAGAGGAGTTGACACCATAGGCAAAAGTTGTTGAAGAAAAAGGAAAATATGTAGGTGAAGCCAAACCAAGTGAACAAAGGGTAAATGAGGAACCAAAAGCAAAACCACCTACTCCAAACCCACAGATATTCAGAAAGCAAAAGGAGGAGGAATGTTTTGGTAAGTTCATTGAATTACTCAAGCAGGTACATGATAATTTTCCTTTGCTTTATGTGTTGCAGGACATTCCTAAGTATGCCAAATATGTGAAAGATGTGGTATCCAACAGTAGCACTCACTGAGGAGTGCAGTTTTAGGATCCAGAATAGGCTTCAGACCAAGTTGAAAGATCCAGGGAGTTTCACCATGCAGATAAAATTGGAAAATGTGTTTGAGGCAAGAGGTTTGTGTGATTTGGGCTCAAGTATCAATTTGATGCCTAATTCCATATTTCTCAAATAGGTACTAGGAAGGCTCAAAGCCACAACCATTATGTTGCATTTAGCTGATCGTTTGGTGTAAGGCCAGATGGTGCTATTGAAGATGTCTTGATTCAAGTGGAAACTCTGATTTTCCTGTGGACTTTGTCATTTTGGATTTTGATCCTGATACCAAGGTCCCAATTATTTTGAGACGCCTATTTATAGCAATGGGAGGTGCATTAATTGATGTGAAGACCGTTAGACTAACAATGAGGGTTCATGACAAGGTTGAGGTATTTGATATTTACAAGGAAATGAAGTTGTCGGCGATATATGAGGAGTTGTCAGAATCACATTCATTGATGAGGCAATGGTGACTAAATATTTTGAAGCTCAAGAATCTTTAGAGAGAGTGTTAATTGAGTAAGACATTGAGGGATATGTTCAAGCCCAAGAGTTGGCTAACGTTCAAAATGTCCCAAATGTGAGTATGTTGCGCAAGTTTGTGGAGCCATTAAACAGAGTCCTGGGACCACCTCCCGAGCTGTCAATTGAAGAAGCAACAAAGTTCGAGTTAAAGGCTCTCCCTTCTCATCTCAAGTATGCATGCTTAGGTTCCAATGAATCTTTACCCGTAATCCTTTCTTCTGCTTTGTCTGAATTTCAGATAGAGACATCTCTGAAAATGTTGAGGAAGAGAAAAAAAGTGATAGGTTGGCAGATGACTGATATACATGGCATCAACCCAGCTCTATTCATGCACATGATATTCATGATGGAAGGTTACAAGTCAATTGTGCAACCTCAGCGTAGGCTAAAACCAGTGATGAAAGATGTGGTGCCCAAGGAGATGATTCAATGGTTAGATGCTGGTATTGTATACCCAGTTTTAGACAGCAAGTGGGTCAACCCAGTTCACTGTGTGCCTAAAAAGGGAGGCATGACAGTGATCACCAATGAAAAAATGAGTTGATTCCAACTAAGACAGTGACATGATGGCAAATATGCATGGATTACAGAAAATTGAATGAAGCAACCAGAAAGGATAATTACCCAGTTCCTTTTATTGATCAGATGCTGGATAGGTTGGATGTGCAAGAATACTATCATTTTCTATATTGATATTCAGGATACAACCAAATTATGATTGCACGAGAGGACCAGGATAAAACTACATTCAGTTGCCCCTATGGGACATATGCTTTCAAGAGAATGTTGTTTGGGCTATGCAATGCTTCAGCTTCCAAAGATGCATGATGACTATCTTTCATGACATGGTTGAAGATTTTATGGAGATATTTGATGACTTCTAGTCTGTGGGGAGTCTTTTGACCGGTGCTTGGAGAATTTAGACAGTGTGCTAACTAGATGCGAAGAAACTAATCTTGTCCTAAACAGGGAAAAATGTCATTTTCTAGTGAAGGAGGGGATTGTGTTGGGACATAAGGTGTCAAAGAGAGGGCTGGAAGTTGATCGTGCCAAAGTGGAAGTAATTTAAAATCTTCCTCCTCCAGTTTTTGTTAAAGGGGTGCCGAATTTTACAGAAGATTCATCAAGGATTTCTCTAAGAATGCAAGACCCATGTTCAGTCTCCTAGAGAAGGAGATAAATTTTTCAGTCTATGAGAAATGTATGCAAGCTTTTGAAGCTTTGAAGAAGAAGCGATAGAAGCTCCATTTTTAACTTCTCCAAATTGGGAGCTTCCTTTTGAGCTGATGTGTGATGCAAGTGATGTGGCTGTGGGAGCAGCTTTGCGGAAAAGGAAAGAGAAGGTGTAATCCATATATTACGCAAGCAGAACACTGTATGCGGCCCAAACCAACTACACAGTGACTGAAAAAGAAATGCTAGCCTTGGTTTATGCTTTAAACAAGTTTATATTTTACCTAATAGGTACTAAACTTGTAATTGTACTGACCATGCAACTATCAGGTAATTGTTCAACAAGAAGGATGAAAAGTATCGGTTAATCAGGTGGATTCTATTGCTGCAAATGTTTGACATCGAGATCAAGGACCGAAGAGGTTCTGAAAAACAGATTGCAGACCACCTATCAAGATTGGAGAGTTTGTCACATGTGGGAGAGCAAGGTCAAATTAGGGAGGAATTCCCTGATGAACAACTACTGGTTCTAGAAGTAACCGAACTACCATGGTATGCGACATAATTAATTATTTGGTTAAAAGATTGTTTCTACTCGGTGAACTACACATCAAAAGAAGAGGTTGATTTATGATGCTCGATTCTACATATGGGATGAGCCTTATCTCTCAAACAAGGTCAGGACAAAATGATGAGTAGGTGTGTACCTGAGTCTGAGATGAAACAAGTGATGGATAGTTGCCACTCGTCTACATATGAGGGTCATCATGGAGTGAGCGCACTGCGCATATGGTGCTCTAATCGGGGTTTTTCTGGCCCACTTTTTTTTTTTTTTTACATATGATGCATGTTATGTGAAGAGTTGCGATCAATGTCAAAGGATGAGGTCTATTTCCAGAGACATGAGATGCCTTTGTACAACATATTAGAGGTTTGAAATATTTGATATTTGGGGGATCGACTTCATGGGGACATTTCCTCCATTGAATGGAAATTAGTACATACTTGTGGTTGTGGAATATGTGTCAAAGTGGGTTGAGGCAGTGTCATTACCAACCAATGATGCTAATGTGGTGTTGAAGTTTCTAAAGAAGCACATCTTCACTCGGTTTGGAACCGCTATAGCAATATTTAGTGATGGAGGGACTCACTTCATAATTTAATTGGTGAATAACATCTTAGCTAAATATGGAGTCAGGCATAAAATGACCACAACATACCACCCTCAAACAAGTGGTCAGGTAGAAGTGTCAAATCGGGAAGTGAAGTAGATTCTACAAAAAGTAGTGAATGCCCAAAGCAAAGACTGGGAATGAATCTTGATGATGCATTATGGGCATATAGGACCGCTTATAAGACACAAATTGGGACCTCCCCATATCATGTAGTGTTTGGCAAAGGTGTCACCTTCACTTGAATTGGAACATCAGGCTTACTGGGTAGTGAAGAAGTTGAACCTGGACCGCAACTAGCCAGAACAAAAAGGATGGGTAAATTACATGAATTGGTAGAATTCCGTCTCCATGCCAATGAAAATGTCAAGATCTATAAGGAGAAGACCAAACGATGGCATAATATGCATATTATTTGTCGACTTTTTTAGCCTGGGAAAAACGTATTATTATTCAACTCTAGGTTGAGGTTGTTTTCGGGTAAGTTGAAATCAAAATGGAGTGGACCATTTGAGGTGGTACGCATGACCAACCGCGACACGGTAGAGCCATGGAATGAAGGAAAGAAATTCACATTCATAATTGTGAATGGACAAAGGGTATAATATTATTTTGGACAAGAGTTTGATTTAGAAGAAGAAAGCCAGGAGTTGAGAAATGACTGAGGTGGAGCTGAGTCGTGCCATGATATTAAATCAGTTGCTACTCAATCATGGGCGAGGAAACCAGTGGAGTCCGCGACAGGAGCGCTTCGCGGACCTACTTCTACAATATAGTGGACACCAAAGTGCAAAAAGGTGAAAAGTTTGAAGGTAAGTCCGTTGGGATCGCATGGCGGATGTAGTTCATTTGGAATTAACATTGTAGGGCTTAATTTCTTGGGGAGTTCGCGACCTTTCCGCATCGCGGAATTGTTTCCCCATTTCGTTACTTCCTACATGTTTCCAAGCCAAAAAGTACAAGTCATGTATGGGACAGCTCCATGTTTTGGACCTGGTAAGTATTTTAGAATATTTTATTTAAAAATTCCGGTTTTACTCGGCTAATTGGGTAAAAACCCGACCCCTATTCCCAAATCTGTCCCTTAACTCCATTTTCCCCTATAAGTCATTTTTTTCCTCTCCCCTTCAACCTTAACCCTTTCCAAGAACAAATCTGTGTCGCGAAGTGGACATTTCTCCCCAAGTACATCACTTTTTGTGGGTCTTAATATGGAAGGCATGTGTCCTACTCTTTTGTTTCCTTTTTTAGGGATGATTCACGAAAGTTAGGGATTATTTTATGGCTCGTGGTTTGTCTAAATTGTTGATTATTGGAGATTTTCTACTTTTTTGTTGTTGTGGTTGCTTGAAAAATCTGTTGGGGCTCACTGGGATGCTAATAACAAGGAGAATTTTTTTGTGGGCAATTAATAATTGGGGGGGGGGGTTGTGAACTTGAGTAACAAATTGGTAAGGAGGGAAGTGCTTGAAATAGTGAAATTGTTTGTTGGTTCGAAGTCTTGAGTAGAACCTAAATTGTTTGGGTTTGGATGTTTCAGATGGGGTGAATTGTGTGAATCATATGCTGTAAATGATATTGGAAAGTCTGAGTACCGTATGGTTTGTGAAGTTGTGGTCGAGAGTAAGTGTTGGATTGCCCTCCATAATTGAATCTCAATAAATGATATGAATTATGTCTAATTGCAGGTTAACATGTCTAGCACAAAGGTCGGGAAAAATGCTAGCGTCTAGCAGCAGTTAAAGAGTCAGGACGGTCACCACTATTCCCATGGTACCCGTAGTCCCAAGAGGACACACTCAACGCTATGGGGACAAGGCAATCACGTTAGAGGGATAGAAGTGGTATAAATCACAGGCAGAAGCCAAATACTTCTCCAATGTTGTGATTGAGGATGTCAATTTAGAGAGGGAGTTTCCACATATTATGTGTCTCCTATAAGAACTGCATATAGGTTTCATCTTTCAGGATCCATCAGAGTGCAATGTTAGTATGGTGCGGGAATACTATGCAAAATGGAAGCCCAATGCCTGGTCTCACTTTGTGATAGTGCGGGGGGTGGAGGTTTATCTAACACCTTCAACGATAAATCGAATATTGGGGACTTTAGATGCCCCTTCTAATGTTCTCGAGGGGATCAATTTTAGTCCTCATAATCAACAAATTTGATATTCTTTTTGTGGGGCACAATCCACTGTAAAGTGGATTCGACATGGACATCGTGGCTATCAACAATCCTATCCTTATGCTCATTTGAATTAGGAAGACCTAGTGTGGTTAAAAATTGTCATGAATTGCTTGATACCTGGGTTTCATTTAACCAACAGGATGAGAGACCGAGTTTGCTTAGTCTATGGACCTACCTATCAATGTAGGAGCGGTGCTAAAATCGTCTATGCACAAGGCCAGAGTTTATTGAGGTAGAAGGCATGCTTTTGGGAGACTAATCACTATTTTGTGCAAACAAGCTGGAATTCTGGAGGCACATGCCACATGTCTTCCTACTTGATGAACTGGTTTTGCTTTGTAACATATTTTCCTACTTTTTCAATCCTCATTCTTTCAAGGTTGCTTCTGGTAATAGTTTTTTCCCCTTCCATTTAAATCAATATCTTGGTGTGTAGCCAATATCACTAGTAACAGCATCAATCCTCTTTGTCACTCTTGTTACATTAATTATTACTCTTCTACTTAGCAATCCAGGTTTCATAGGTTATCTTGGGCGTATTTATGCACCCAATAACCAATTTATCCGGGCGTATTTATGCACCCAATAACCAATTTATCCCATATATATAGCTAAGTTTGATAACATTTCCAGTTTCGAAGTTTAGTTTTGAGAATCTTTTGATGCCACTTCATTTAACAATGTGATTAGATGTTTCAGGGCGAAGATCAAAGAAAAACAAGCCAAAATAGGACACCTAGACAAAGATTAGAAAATTGAAGACAAAGTTGCGGAGAAAATGAGCAAAGAAGCTGGAAAATGCATTACGAGGGAGCACCTTCGCGTCACGGAGCTAATCTGTCCATATAGAAAAGAAATTCCACATAACAAAGGAGTCCACAATGGAACTGCAACGCGGAGTGGTTATGCACAATATAGGCGAAGGAACATGCGGTCCTGGACACCTAAAAGACTGGAGCACAATATTTTAGGAGATTTTGCTATATTTTCTAGGGTTTTTCATATTAGGCATATTTATATGCCTAGAATGCTAATAATCCCCGTATTTAAGTTTAGTTTGAACTCAAATGTATATGTACTTAGCGTCTTTTCGAGTGATTTGTGTATTATGAATTAACCAACATGATTAGTTGAGTAGGAAATTTTAATGCAGTAACGTGCATAAAAAGGGACAAAGGAAGCAATCTGAAGATTCGAGTCAAAAGAGAGCCAGGAAAAAGTTGGAGAAAATGCTCCAAGGCATTTTCGTGATGGCCCCTCGTCACGGAGAGGGATTTAGAATTAGGGTCACAAAATTAAATCGAGGAAGAACACTTCGTGATGCCTCCACATCACACAGAAGAAGAAAAACTCTTGGACGAGAATTTGGAAGGCGTTGTGCATCATGTGCCTGAGTCCCAAAAGTGGTAGTTTTGACTTTTAGTATAAATAGGATTTTATTTTATTTTATTAAAGCATCCTTGTCTGGGCTTTGAAGAACGACGACATTGAGACGTTTTTATGAAGTTTTAGGGGTACTTCTCAATCTCTTTTCCTTTCAATCATTTTGATGATTCATGACCATCATATGATTGATTTTTAGGCTATGAATAGATAAATACCCTAGTTTTAGGGTTGAGGCTATATGATGTAATCTTTTGAATTTATTATTGGGTTATTATTACTATCATATGAATCTATCCTATGTTCCTTTTTATGTATTTCATGCTTGATCACCATAGATATAAATCCATTATCTTTATTGTACTCCGGAGAGGAATAAAAGGATAGAACACAGGGAGCTTGTTAAACTCTAAATAGATAGGGTTGATTAGTTTCTAGGATATAGATATACCTCTAAACCTCGCTTGGGTCACCATACAACAAGATAACTTAATGCTCGGTAATATTAATCACTCTATCCCCACTCAATGATGTAGTTAGAGTGTTAATTATCATAGGCGATTAGAGGTCGGGAGACCATAATCATAAATCTAACCTTGTGATCATTGATTCGATAGTTAGTAATTACCCATTTAAATGATATTGGTTGCATGATTCCTGATAAATGTTGTAGCCCTGGATCTTTACTGAGTCATTTTTTTTGAAATATTAGAAACTGAATTACACTATTTACATTTTGGTTTTAAGTAGAAGTAGAAGATACATACTCTTGAAAATTGGAATTACAGATGTGTTAAACTGCAATTTAGGAGAATTGATTAGTTCTAATCATAAGTCCCTGTGGATACGATATCTGACTCTCACAAAGAGACACTTTATTACTCGTACGATCAAGAATATTTGATTTTTATGATTTCTGAAATAAAACGCAATTCTTAAGTCCCTAAAAGCTGTGCCACAAAATTTTTGCGGTTAAATTGCACATGCGAGTAATAAAATGCAAGTGTTGAAAACATGATCTTAGAATTTCATTGTTATAGGTTTTAGTGAGCTCCAAACAGGACAATTATCAAGAACTGTTGTCGCCTCTCTCAGAACCTGAAAGATTCATACACAGAAGGTGGACATAGAGAAAGAACCTGAAACAATAGCGGCTGCTGAGATGAAAGTTAAAGACGTGGTGGGAGACTTGAACTGAAGCAGAGTATGGTGCAAATTTTGCACACAAATGGGTAGTTCAGTGGTCTTTCCATATGGATCCAACAATTCATATTCAGAACTTCCTCGAGATCGGTGATACTTACACTCCAGTTGGAGTGAACAAATATTACCTGAGGCTCACATTATTCCCCCTCTCTATGGTTGGGGAAGTAAAAAGATGATTGAACTTAGAGCCTGCAAATTCAGTCACCACCTGGGACAATGTAGCACATAAGTTGCTCCTTAGGTTTTTTCCATCAGGGAAACAACAAAATTGAGGAGTGATTTATTGAGTTTCAGGCAGAAAGGTGGAGAGAACTTGTACCAAGCTTGGGATAGGTTCAAGTCATTGTTGATGAGCTACCCTCATCATCATTAATCCAAAAAGGTGTTAGTCCATACCTTCATTTAAGAATTGGAGCCTAACACCAAGATTTTACTTTATTCAGCTGCAGGTGGACAGACCTTGGAGAAGACTTATGCTGAATTGTTCACCTTGTTGAAATGAATTTATTAGGGAATCAGATTGGAATCAAAGTGGAATGAAACTATTAGTACATAAAACTGCAAGGATGTTTGAAGTAGATGTTGTCACTGCACTGACTGCTCAGATTTCTGCCATGCAGAATATGACGAACAAACATTTTAGTAACATGACTTTGGGGCAGCAGTCAACTCAAGTCAATGCAGTTCAACAACCACCATCTAAGTGTGAGATCTTTGGAGAAAGTTATCAAAATGCAGAAGAATGTGGTGCAAATCCAGACTCGGTAAACTTTGTGGGTAATTCGCAAAGAGGAGGAGATCAGAAAAACTATGGTAATTTGACAAACCAAGTTGGCGAAACCACCCAAATTTCTCTTGGGGGGAAATTAGAATCAGGTCCAAGGACAGAAACAATATAGACCGCAAGGCAATGATTATGGGTACCAACCACATGCATAACGTGAGCAACCAAAACAACAATCCAGAAATATAGTATTGAGGATATGTTGAAGAAGATTATGGTGGATCAAGATCAGTTAGCCGCGGATGTGAGAAATAATTAGTTGGCTACTTAGAACTTGGAGAACAATTCAGGCAATTTGTTAGTGCCCCAAATTCACGACCACAAGGAGGGTTGCCTGGGAACACTGACTCGAATCCTAAATAGGTGAACTTAGAGAGTACACACAGTGTTTTGCAATTGGAGGAGTTAGATCCTAAGAAAAGAAAAACTGAAGCTATATACAAGGAGAGTGAACCCAAGAAGGGTGATTTCAAAGAGAACGAAGAACTTGCACCAGCTTAAAAAGTGCAACCAATAGTGGGACCAACTCTCCCATTTCCTTAGATGTTCAAGAAACAAAAGGAGAATTAATATTTTGGTAAGTTTCTCTCTCTCTTGAAATAAGTTCACATTAACTTGCCTTTGGTAGATGTGTTGTAGGGTATACCTAGGTATGTAAAGTACTTAAAGGAGATTGTGGGCAGTTTCATTGTTCAAATAACTATAGGTCAGAGCATTCATGCTAGAGGGCTATGTGATCTAGGAGCTAATATTAACTTGATGCCAAATTCTTTGTACAAAAAGCTAGGGTTGGGTAGTCCTAAACCAACTACTATGATTTTGCAGTAGGCGGATAGATTAAGGGCTAGGCTTGAGGGTGTTGTGGATGATGTGTTGGTACACGTGGGATCTTTGATTTTTCCTAGTGTTGAATTTTGAGCCTGATCCTGAGGTCCCATTAATCTTAGGGAGACCTTTCTTAGAGACTAGGAGGATAATGATTGATGTAGCAACTGGGAAACTTACTATGAGAGATCATGATAAAGTAGAGGTTTTTGATTGGTATAAAGCCTCGAAGATGCCAGCTGTGTATGAAGAGTTGTCATCCATAACCGTAATTGATCTTGAGGCATAAGCTAAGTATATTGCAACCAAGGATCCCCTAGAGCGAGTGTTAGTGGGTAATGACTTATATGAGGATGCTGAAGTACAAGAAATTGTATAGTTCTTTGATGTGTCACTTATAGTGAAAACTGGAGATTGCTGGGAGCCTTTAAACAGGGCATTAGTTCCTCCACCCAAGCCCTCCATCAAAGAAGCACCCAAGTTGGAGTTGAAAACATTGCCAGCGTACCTCAGATATGCCTTTTTGGGTGAAGATAAAACTTTAGTAGTTATTATGTCTACAACATAATCTAACAAATAGATAAAAGCCGCACTGTTGAATTTGAAAAGAAGGAAAGCAGCTCTGGGATAGAAAATATCTGACATCCATAGAATTAGCCCTGCTTTGTGTATGCACAAAATATACATGGAAGAAGGATACAAAGCAAGTGCACAATATCAGCAGAAGCTAAATCCATTTATGAAGGATGTTGTTAGGAAAGAGGTCATTAAGTGGCTAGATGCAGGGATCGTACACCCGATATTTGACAGCAAATGGGTACATCCAGTGTAATATGTTCCCAATATGTACGAAATGACAGTTGTGACCAATGAGAAGAATGAGATGATACACACTAGAGAAATGGCTGTGTGTAAGAGTTTCATAGCCACTAGGAAGGACCACTATGTGGTACCTTTCATTGGTCAAATGTTAGACAAGTTGGTTTTCCAAGAGTATTACTGTTTCCTTGATGGTTACTCAGGGTATAACTAGATTATCATTGCACCGGAGGATCAAGAGAAACAACATTCACTTGCCCATATGGCACGTTCAAGCGCATGCCATTTTCCTTGTGCAATGCCCCATCTATATCTCAGAGATGTATGATGGAAATTTCCATAAAATGGTGGAAAACTTTAGTGAAGTCTTCAGGATGATTTCTCAATGTTTGGTGAGTCATTTGAACCATGTTTAACTAATCTTGATAGAGCATTTGCTAGGTTTGAAAAGACCAATCTGGTGCTGAACTGGGAGAATTTTCACTTTCTTTGTTAGAGAAAGAATTGTGTTGGGACAAAAAATCTCCAATAGTGGGATAGAAGTTGATAAAGCGAATCTGGAAGTGATTGAGAAGTTACCCCACCTATATCAGTGAAGGGAATAAGAAGCTTTCTTGGACATGGTGGCTTTTACAGAAGGTTCATCAAGAACTTCTCTAAAACTGGAAGGCCTAAATGCAACTTATTATAGAAATAGATGAAATTTGTGTTTGATGACAAATGTTTGCAGGCTTTTGAGATGCTGAAGCATAATTTGATTAAAGCTCATATTTTGATTGATCTAAATTGGGAGCTCCCATTCGAGCTGATGTGTTATGCTAGTGACATAGCAGTTGGAGAAGTGCTTGGGTAGAGAAAGGACAAGGTATTCCACTCCATATACTATGCAAGTACAAGATTTGATGCAGTCCAATGAAACTCCACAGTGACAGACAAAGAGATGTTAGCATTGGTTTTTAAATTTGATAAATTCAGATCATATCTAGTGGCAACCAAGGTAATAATGTATACTTACCATGCAACCATTCGGTACTTGTTCAATAAGAATAATGTCAAACCTACGATTATTAGGTAGATCTTATTGCTCTAAGAGTTTGATCTTGAAGTAAGAGAATTGAAGTGAACCGAGAACTAAATAGTTGATTCATCTATCCCGACTATTGGATTCATCTCATGTGAAAATGAGGGGTAGATTCGTGAAGAGTTTCCTGATGAGTAGTTGCTTGCATTGGACATTGTTCAAGTGACTTGGTATGCTGACATAGTGAATTTTTCGAAGGGTGGTTTATTTCCACGTGGGGCATCAATACGTCAGAAGTACAGGCTAAAGTATTATGCACACTTTTATATATGAGATGATCCCTATTTATTCAATCAGGTTCCAAATCAGATTATGAGAAGGTGTAAACCTGAGCAAGAGGTGACACAAATATTGGAGATTTGCTATGCGGCGCCATATGGTGTACATCATGGAGGTGAAAGAACCGCGTATAACGTATTGCAATCTGGTTTCTTTTGCTCTACCTTATTTTAACATGATGCTTTATTTGTGAAAGTTTGTGATCAATGCCAAAGAATGGGTACCATTTCAAGGAGGCATGAGATTCCATTGAACAACATACTAGAGGTGGAGACTTTTAGCGTGTGAGGGGGTAGACTTCATGGGTACTTTCCTATCGTTCCCAAGTAATCAATACATTCTAGTTGTTGTGGACTACCTGTCAAAGTGGGTGAATGTTGTTGCATTACCAATAAATTATGCCAAGTGATATTCAAGTTCATACGGACGCACATCTTCACTAAGTTTGGGTCGCCACGGGCTATAATCAGTTACATAGGTACGCACTTAATCAATAACTCAATGCATAGATTTAGATATGTATGGGGTGATGCACAAAGTGGCTACATCATATCATACCCAAACTAGTGGGCAGGTTGAGGTATCTAACATGGAGGTCAAGAAGATCCTCCAAAATAATGTGAATGCCCAAAGAAAAGATTGGGTTGGCAAGCTAGATGATGCCTTATCGGAGCATCAGACTGCTTACAAGACAATGATAGAGACTTCTCCTTGTCAAATAGTGTTTGGAAAAACTTATCACCAACCCTGAGTTGGAACACAAGACGTACTGGGCTATCAAGAGGCTTAATTTAGATGCTGATTTAGTAAGAAGAAAAAGGATCACACAACTGCTTGAGCTAGAGGAGTTTAGGCTTTATGACTATGAAAATGCAAATTTACGTAAAGAGAACACCAAGAGGTGTTATGACAAGCATATTGTGTCACTCACATTTGATCCTTGTCAATTAGTATTGTTATTCAATTCTAGATTGAAGTTGTTCCCAAGAACACATCGGTCTAAGTGGAGTGGTCCATTTGAGGTAGTAATGATGAATCAACATGGTGCTTTGGAATTGCGAAACAAGGATAAGAGCAATACTTACCTTGTTAATGGGAAATGGGTCAAGAACTGCTTTGTTAAGAATTTGGATCGTGATCTTGAAGTGCTCACACTGGATGAAGAGTGAGTCATGAGACGGGTCGTGCCACAATGTTAAATGAGGTGCTACATGGGACCATTGTAATAGTTAGGATTTAATTATTTTGTTTGGTTATTTTTAGTTCTTAGAAATAAAAAAATAAAAAATAAAAAGAGTCATGCCACGACCAAACTTAAGGTGTTGGATGTGAGACGACCCATCATCAACTAATAAGTTAGCTGTTGAAATGTGCAGGATTTAGGGGTTTTTCCTAAGGATAATGTGTGTTGCTAGCACGTCGCATGGAGGGATGCTGAGAATTGCCCCACCTAGGGAAATTTGAGGCAGAACCATGCGTGTAAGCCATGCGTCACGCAGAGGGTTCCCAAAAATAGATTTCGAGGAGGAATCAAAGTTCACATCGTGAAAATAGTCCATTGAGTGCTAGCTCCATGTCGCGAAGGGAGGACTAAATTAGGCATATAATTTTAATTGATGCAGAGCACCTCGTGTTGGTCGCGCATCCCGGAGGGGGATCTATATTCGAGCTCGATGATAAATCATTCTACGTCAAAGAAAAAAACAGTTAAGTGGTAGTTCTACATCACGGAGAAAGTGTTGAATTTAGGCCCAAGTGGAACTAAATTTCCATTGAGTTGCGTGTAACTCGTGCGTCATGTGGCCAGGTCCAACATTTGGATCTCCTGGAATTAAAATTCTAGATAGTTGTGATAGCTCTATGTCGCACGAACAGGTAAGATTTTTTTTACTTTTGAATTAACGAAACGAGTTTTACCCGTTTCTTACAGAACACAACCCGACCCGGCCAATTTTCCCCACCCTCTTAACCCCAATTTACCCTATTCTCATTCATTCTCACCTAAATTTTCTCCCAATTTTCTCCCCTCCTTTTTACCCTAATGATTTCTTCATCTGTTCATGTGTCACGTAACAATTTCCACTTCTTCTTGTCCATTTTTCTGCAATTCCGCATCGCACATTTATGTTTTTGGTCTTTATTCTCTAATGTATGATGGTGGGTGAAGTTTAAATTTTCTAGGGTTGTAGAGTAGTTGATCTCAGGGACGAGGGAATGAATTTGTTGTTGTAATATTGCTTGTTTCATGAGCAATCATGTGTGTTTTGAAGTCTTGAGTAGTACATACTGATTTTGTTGATGTGGGTTGAATTAACAATTGTTGTTAGGTTGAGAAGGGCAAAATTTGTGCCATGAATTTCATTGTGTTGATTTGGGGAGGTATTGTGTTGTCATGCCGACTATGTGATTTGTATTTGTTGTTTGTTTCGAATTCTTGAGTAGGAACACAATGGGTTATTTGTTGATGTGGTTCGTGAGTCAAACTAATGTGTGGGAATGATTAAGGAGTGACTGATACCTTTTTGTTGTTGTTTTTGAATTCTTGAGTAGAAGACACAATTGTATGGTCTGCTATTTTCCAAACGTTGAAATAGATGTTGAACTCTTGAGTAGACATCGTGTAGGGTGTTGAGGTGGGATGCTTGTATAATTGATAGTTAGACTTCTTTAGTAGAACTATCAAATGAGCTTGAATATCCCATTGGTTCTTGTAAATGGGTTTGGGCTTCAAAGTCTGAGTAGAAGTTCCACTGTCTGTTAGTGTTGAAATCTTGACTAGACACGAATTTGGTACTTGTTTCAATACACTGTGAATACAAATTGTTGGGAAATCCAAGTACCTATATTGAAACCATTTTGAACTGCGCACACTACCCATATTATGCTTATGGGTGTAGTGTTTAGGGCTGACATCTGTTACATCTTGAAGGTCACCATATATACTTCACAACATCCCAACAAGGCAGTGACCCAACCAATTCAAAAGAAGCAGCCAGGGAACGAAAATGTACTAACAACATCCCTTCCCCTAAAAGCAAAATGAGGCGATATGGAGCTAAGGTTGTGTCAAAGGAGGGAAAAATTTGGTATAAGAAGAACACTGAGGCTTCTTACTTCTCTGATGTATTCATTGATCGGGATAGCCTGGCTAGTAAGTTCTCTCAGATTTCGAGGCGGATGAGAAAGCTTAGGATGGAGTTTGCATTGGCTGAGCCGGATGAGTGCAATCTACATATGGTTGGGGAATTTTATGCCAACTGGGCAACAAATGCTCGATCTCACTTTGTGTCTATTTGCGGGGGGAATGTCCCTATCACACCTACGAGCATCAATGCTATCTTAGGCACTGCAAAATACACCTATCCTTTGGTGCTGACGAGGATGAACAATTTGACCGCAATGGCTTTCCTTCTTTTATTTCATGTTGGTAAATTCTTGTATGATTGACAAACATTATTTCTTGACATTTTGTGCTATGAGTAGCTTAAGTCCTCTATTCTAGGGTTGTAGTTACGATTGGTAGTTTAATATAATTTGTTTCTATTATGAGAAGGCTTGTTTAATGATTTGTGCTTGCATTCTTGTTTTAGTATTTTAATACTTGATCAATATAAACTTGTTGTCCGTTCTTGAACTCAAAAGATGAATAAAGGGATAGACCAAAGAATGTGAGAAGTGTTTTCATTCTAGGGTAAAATCTAGAATGTTTTGTATATAGGAGTCTTATACTACCATACCAAACATGTTTGTTATGCAAGATGAATGTTAAATGCGCCGTCATTGGTTCATACCTAACCCCAGTCAATGATGTAGTTAGATTGTCAATGATGGTAGGCGGTTAGAGGTTGGAAGATCGTGATCGTAAAATGGACCTTGCTAATCCGTAATGAGGTTAACCCGTCAAATACTAGAATAAATCAATATTATACCGAAACGATATCTATGTTACGACCCTGGTATACCTTTCATAATTGTGAGATTCTGTTGTTTGAAACTATTTGATTATCGTAATTAATTTTTAATAGTGTTTAATTAGTAATAAGTAGTGTTAAACAAATTTCTAAATGTATTTTCCACTTAAGTAAATTTAGTTTAGACATAAACAAATTGTTATTTGATAATTTGAAGTCCTTTGGGTTCGATAATCCATCTCAAAGAATAGTTGTACTACTTGAGTGACCACGTGCACTTGTGTGTGCTTTTGGGTACAATAATAGTCAAATAAGAAATGATCAACTAAAAATACGTTTAAGTTGCATATAAAATCTAAAATTTTCATATAAAGTTATAAAGTCGATACTCAAATTAAGAGTTGTAAAGACATTTCAACTTGGTACATTTCAATCTCTACAATTCTTAGCCTTTTAAAATATATTGTTTGTTCTTTACTAATGTATTCGTGTTCTATTGGTCTCTTCCTCGTTCCCAGGCCTCTTTCATTTTTTGTTGCTTTATAACTAGTTTGACTAAGTTGAAGCATTCCTCTTCCTCTACCTACGACTTCATTCACACTTTTTTCTTGAGGCGTCCCTCTTTCCTTACCTATTCCTCTTCCTCTATAACTTACCATAGCATGTTTATTGAAAACTCAACATCAAAGTGTGTCCGTGCTCGTGCGTGCGTGCATGCATGCGTGGGTGTGTGTGTATTGAGTTGTAAATCCAACTTTAACTTGGTACATTTCAATCCCTACAATTCTTAGCATTTTAAAATGTGTTATTTGTCCTCTACTAATGTCTTCGTGTTCTATTTGTCTCTTCCTCGTTCCCAGGCCTCTTTCATTTTTTGTTGTGTCACGACCCAAAAATGGGTGTGATGGCACTCGTCTTATCCCACCAGTACAAGTAAGCATAAAACTAAATATCTAACAAAGTGAGGAAGTAAATGACAATCCAATAACAATTTCTATTATGAAACCAAGTCATATTAATTCAATCCCTAAAACCAGGTTGTCACGTGCACAAGCCTCTAATGTAAATATTAGAATTGAAATAAAATAGAAGTCTAAAATGAAGTTGTCTTTCAAGTAAAAACAAAGTCATAAACTGGAGTAGGAAAGTTCACTGAGATGACAAGCAGCTACCTCACAACCCTTCACAAGATGCCTCAGAAATGAAAAGAATGAGAGGTATCACGAAGATCCGGGCTCGTAACCTACAAAAATTTGTAGAAGCAAAGGGTGAGTACCAAACCACGCGGTACCCAACAAGCAAACCTCTAAACACAAGTTAAGTGAACAAAATACGGGTACCCCTTACATCCTATCTAAACCTCCACGCTACAGCCTAACACTTTACGGTTTACCAAACACACAACTCAATAACCACACTCTATCAGTTTACACATTCTCAAGAACAACTCAATATTCAACCGTCCCAAGCTTCAAAGAGGAACAATCACAAGATCAGCAAAACACATGTTCAAGTTCATCAATAATAAAATATGCAATGCCATGAGATGCAATGTCAAATATAGTGATGCATGTCTTTCTTAACGATACACACCCGCTGTCTCTCAGTCCGGGACCCACGGGGGACATATCTGTCCATGCATCTGTCGCGGCGCACGACACGAACCTTGGTAATAGTAACCTTCGCGGCGCACGATACGTACCTCGAAATATAATATCCATCACTGCGCGCGATACGACCCTTGAAATGGTAAATCTTCATACCACAACCATGTCTCATATACAATGCAAATGACATGCTCTAATGAGAATGAGGAGATAATCATTTTGATAACAAAGCGCAATTTACTACAAGGAATACAACACCAACAAATAAGCAACAAGTCTCCAAGTCATTCTCAATATACACAAGGAAATACACGAATTTCATACGCTTAATAAGGGTTTAGAAATCCACTTGCCTTAGTCAATCGAATAATTACTCTTGGACTTGAGCCTTCTTTTTCCATTGAACTTCCGAACCAATGGAAAATTTCAAGTATATATTTACAATAAGGTTTCAGAACTAACAACACTCACACTTTTATGTGTTTAATCCCGACCTAAAAATTCACCCCAAATTTATAATCAAGTTCGTAATTCTTGATGCCAACTAACATTTCAACTATTATATTTTCCAAGTTTCAAGTCTAGGATTTCTTCCTAATTTTCTTTTTCAATATCATAATTTAAATGGTACTCACAAAATATCATTCACCCAATATTTAAATAATATACATACCAATATATCAAAATTTGAACCATAACATAATAATAAGAATCTAAAAATTATGCTAGAAAGAATTCATATTTACGTAGCAGAATTATGATCCATTTTCTTTCTTTTCAACTCTTTTCCTCCAACCCATGATTCAACAAGCCTTCAACCCTAAATCTTTCACTTAAAAGTAACTGGAATGAGATGCCTTTCTACTTTCCATATACCATATGAAGCTATAATTTATTTAAGTTTCATTAAGTAGTCACCACTCACCAGTTCTAATCTACTGATTCCTATCTTTATGCAACTTTTTTCCATAATATCTAGATAATGGATATGTACTGAAAATCATTCTATTCACAGCTCAAAAATGTGCCTCTTAGAAGTACAATGAAGCCAACATATTTTGGAAAGGAGCAGACTGAACTTATATAACGACAAAACTATTGCTCCACATGGTTTTATGGTATATATATTTATATATAATTACACATCTTAATATATCACATTTGGATCTTAGTATGGTAACCATAATACAAAATCCTACCCAACAATCAATTAAGACACCAATGACCTTCAGAATTAATATCTTAAACTGACATACATTACACCAAAAAGAATTATCAAAATTCTAGGATTTTCAATGGTTAACTCGTCTAGATTATAATTCATAGCTTTCAAGTCTATGACTACTTAATTTACTACATAGTTTCTCACTTTTCAAATTACAGCACATAAAAAAATAGTGAACTAGCCACTTTGTCAAATCAAAATGCAGACAAAAATAAACATAACCTTATCCTATATATATATATATATATATATATATATATATATAATTTCCAATGAAAATTACTTAAATACTATTATTGCCACAATGTATCATCATCTTTAGAAAATATCCACACAAATTGCCATAATCCACGTGCACAATAACCCTTCAAAGTCAATTTTCTCTTTTTTTCCTATTTCACCACTAATTATTTAAATTATAAAAAGAATTTCACAATTATGCATGTATACAAAATCATCATTTAAGAATTTAGTTCTTACCGATGTAGCTTGGCCGCCGATTTGATTATGCAGAGGTTATAAAATCCTAATCAGGAGGTTTCCTGTTTGTTTTATTATTATTATTAAAAAAAGAGTTAAAATGATATAGGGTATTAACTTAATATTTTGAATTGGCTTATTAACCACCAATATAATAAATTATTTAATATATATTCACTAATTAGATAACTATAGTTTTTTTAATCAAATTTACCGACTAATTATAAATGACTCGGGACAACTATCGGGAGGGTT
This sequence comes from Solanum lycopersicum, assembly GCF_036512215.1. Classification (NCBI taxonomy): domain Eukaryota; kingdom Viridiplantae; phylum Streptophyta; class Magnoliopsida; order Solanales; family Solanaceae; genus Solanum; species Solanum lycopersicum. Next base: position 40,949,070 of record NC_090803.1, read on the forward strand.
GAAACTATAACTTTTATGAAATTTTCTAAATATGACTTTTTGGGTCATTACATTATCCACCACTAAAAATCATGTTCGTCCTCGAACACAAAGTGAAAGAAAGTACCTGAATTTTAAAAAATCTGAGGGTATCTGGCACACATGTCAGACTCTATGTTGCCTCTCCCACCGATCGGTGCTTCCACTGTACTTTTATTGAAGCAATCTCCTTGGTCCTACGCTTTCGAATCTTTCTATCCAAAATAGCTATAGGCTCCTCCTCAAATGTCAAGTTTGGACCCAACTCCACAGAATCAAGTGAAAGCACATGAGATTCATCCGGAATGTACTTCCGAAGCATAGAGACATGGAAAACAGGATGAACTGCCGACAAACTAGGTGGCAAGGCCAACTTATAGGCCACCTCTTCCACTCGACTCAAAATCTCAAAAGGTCCAATGAACCTAGGGCTAAGCTTGCCCTTCTTTCCAAACCTCATCACACCCTTCATGGGTGATACTCGGAGCAAAACATGATCACCCTCCATAAACACCAAGGCTCTAACTCTCTGGTTTGCATAACTCTTCTGTCGACTCGGAGCTATCAATAATCTATACTGAATCATACGGACTTGCTCGATAGCATCTCTAAGCAAGTCTGTATCCAAAGAGTCCATCTCCGCCGAATCAAACCAACCAATAAGAGACCTACACCGTCTTCCATACAACGCCTAAAATGGGGCCATATGGATACTAGAGTGATAACTGTTATTATAGGCAAACTCCGCTAATGATAAATGTTGATCCCATCTAGCACCAAAATCGATCACACACGCTCGAAGCATATCTTTCAATACCTGAATGGTCCGCTCAGATTGACCATTTGTCTGAGGGTGAAATGTCGTACTCATATCTTACTGAGTACCCAGACCATGTTGTAATGCCTTCCAGAAATGAGAAGTAAATAGTGAACCCCGATCCGATATGATAGAAATTGGAACTCTATGTAGTCGCACAATCTGACTGATATATAGCTCGGCTAACTTCTCTGCCATACACTTCACCTGAACCAGAATAAAGGGGGCAGACTTGGTCAGCCTATCAACAACAACCCAAATGGAGTCATAACCAACCACTGTGGTAGGCAAACCCCACAACAAAGTCCATGGTAATCCGCTCCCACTTCCAAGTAGGAATAGGCATCCTCTGAGATACACCCCCGGGCCGCTGGTGCTCACACTTGACATGCTGGCAAGTCAAACACCTCAAAACAAAGTCTGAAATATCCCTCTTCATCCCACACCAACAGTAATGTTGACTCAGATCATGATACATCTTCGCCGCTCCTGGATGGATGGAATACCAAGAACAATGGGCCTCCTCAAGAATCAATCTAATCAAATCACCTGTCTTAGGCACACAAATCCTTCCTCCGATCCGTAAGACACCATCAGAATCAAGGACAGCCTCCTTAGCTTTCCCACTCAATACTTTGTGTCGAATGAGAAATAATGTTTCATCATCAAACTGGTGTGCACGAATCTGCTCGACTAAAGAAGATCGAGCCTCAATAAAAACAATCATCCCATCACTCTCCTCTTAGATTTGCAATCGGACAAGACTGTTAGCTAACAATTGAACATATCTAGCCAATGGTCTCTCCTCAACACTAAGAGATGCAAGACTCTTCATGCTATGAGTCTTTCTACTCTGAGCATCGGCCACAACATTGGCCTTTCCTGGATGATACAAAATGGTCACATCATAGTCCTTCAGCAACTCAAGCCACCTCCGTTGCCTCAAGTTCAAATCCCTATGACTAAAGATATACTGAAGACTCCGATGATCAGTGAAGATCTAACAATGCACCCCATAAAAAATAATGACGCCATAAACTTAAGTACAACTACCACAGCCGCCAACTCCAAATCATGAATAGGGTAGTTTTTCTCATGGGATTTCAACTGCCTAGAAGCATAGGCAATCACTTTCCACTTCTGCATTAACACACCACCCAAACCAACTCCTGAAGCAGCACAATATATTGTAAAGTCTACACCCTCCTCAGGTAGAGTCAACATAGGAGCTGATGTCAACAAAGTCTTGAGTTTTTGAAAGCTCTTCTCACACTCATCAGACCACTGAAAACGTACATCATGTCGAGTCAATCTCGTTAATGGATCTGCAATAGTAGAGAAACTCTGAACAAATCATCGATAATAGCCTGACGATCCCATAAAACTACGAATCTCAGTAGGTGAAGTAGGTCGCATCCAGCCTCTAACTGTCTCAATTTTGGACGGATCTACTCTAATACCCTCCTTGGACACCATGTGTCCCAAGAATGTCACAAAAGTAAGCCAGAACTCACACTTTGACAACTTGGCATACAACTTCTCTTCTCGCAACCACTGAAGTACAATCCTCAGGTGTTGGACATGGTCGTCCTCAGTCTTGGAGTAAACCAAGATGTCATCGATGAAAACAATCACAAAAGAATCAAGGTATGGTCGAAACACCCAATTCATCAACTCCATGAATGCTGCAGGGGCATTAGTCAATCCGAAGGACATCACTAGAAACTCATAATGCCCATACAGAGTCCGAAAAGCTGTCTTAGGGATATATGATGCCCTAATCTCTAACTGATGATACCCAGACCTCAAATCAATCTCAGAGAACAATGATGATCCCTGTAATTGATCAAATAAGTCATCAATATGCGGAAGAGGATACTTATTCTTCACTGTTACTTTGTTCAACTCTCTGTAATCAATACACATCCTCATAGTCCCATCCTTTTTCTTCACAAATAATACAGGGGCACCCCAAGGTTATACACTAGGGCGAATAAAACCCTTACTCAATAAATCCTGCAACTGATCCTTCAATTCTTTCAACTCTGTTGGGGCCATACGATATGGAGGAATACAAATAGGCTTAGTGCCCGGCTCTAAATCAATAGCAAAATTGATATCCCTATCGGGAGGAACATCTGGAAGATCATAAGGAAATACATCGGGAAACTCCTGAACCACGGGAACAGTGTCCATAGGAAGTGGTTCAACTCTAGTATCCCGAATAAAATCTAAATAAGATAAACGCCCCCTCTCCACCAATCTCTGAGCACGGATAAAAGAGATGACCTTGCTAGGATAAGAACCACTAACACTCTTCCACTCAACCTTCGAAACACCAGGCATGGCTAAAGTCACAGTCTTAGCATTACAATCAAGGACACCATGATAAGTAGAAAGCCAATCCATACCCAAGATAACATCAAAGTCTACCATCCCCAGAATGATTAAGTCTACCCAAGTGTCATATCCAGCCAAAGAAACAAGACAGGATCGATACACTCGATACACCACTAAGGGCTTACCCATGGGTGTAGAAACACGAATAGGTACAGTCATGCTATCACATATCATATCAAATTTAGCAGCAAAATACGTAGACACATAAGAGAATGTAGAACCTGGATCAAACAACACAGACGCAGGTCGATGTCATACTGGGATGATACCTGTAATAACAACATCAGAGGTCTCCGCCTCAGGTCTCTCGGGGAAAGCATAGCAGTGGCCTCCTCGTCCACCTCCATCATGGGTGGTACCTCTACCCCCACTCTGGTGAGCTGCAACACCATTACTAGAAACTCTATCACCTCTACCTGACTGAACTCTGCCACGACCTCTACCCTGTGGTGCTGGTGGTCTAGTCTGGAGTGAAGAATTAGGTCGAGGCCCATCACGACCCCTTTGAGAAGTACACTGCCACATTAGGTGATTGGGATCTCAACGAATAAAAAAAAATCTCTGACCTGGAAACTTCTGTGTGGACCCTGAAAATCCACTATAATTTCCTCGCCCTGTAGGTTGCTATTGTGAACCATACAAGCCCTAACTCGGGCTATAAGAACCCCTAGATGTCTGGCCACCCACAAATGTCGGCATAGATGCATGAATAAGTCCCTGCTGCTGAAAAGAACCACCCACTCTCTGTGATCCCCTACCTTTAGATGAGGCACCATGAAACTAGCCTGATATACAGGCCCTTTTAGGGTCCTCAAACTCCTCTCGCTCCATCAATTCCGCCTCTTTGGCGGCGCTCACAATGGACTGGAGAGAAGCCCCCTCTGTAGATGCCCGAAACACAGCTGACTTGATAGAGAAAGTCAATCCCCTCACAAATTTGCGGATCCTCTCTGTCTCATTTGGAATAATGGACAACGCATGCCTAGACAACTGGCAAAAATGTTCCTCATACTCTGTAACCGATAAACCATCCTATCTCAGACTCTCAAACCTCAAGCGACTCTTCTCTCTCACGCTACATGGGATAAAACGATCTTGGAATGCACTAGCAAACTACTCCTAAGTCACTGGAGAAGATCAAACTGGAAAAACCCCTGAATAAGTCCTCCACCAGTATTTCGCTTGTCCACGAAGCTGGAGTGTAGCATACACACCCCATGTGACTCAGCTAATCCAACAGCCTCTAGTAACTCTCGGCAGGTAGTTAGAAACTCATGAGCGTCCTCGCTCTTACCACCCTAAAACTGAGGTGGGTCCATCTTTCAAAATCTCTCATACCTACGCTGCTCATCCTCTGTCAGAACAACCATCAATGCAACCAGACCCCCAACTGCTGGTGCAACATCATTCTGAACCGCGGGATCTACTGGTAGTTGCCCCACCACATCCTGAACAACTGGAGCTTGTTGCTGCTCTTGGGTCTGAGCCCCTTCTCTAGTACGAGAGTCATGTGGTGTGGTAGTCACACCACCACCCTGAGAAAATCCCTCTCGCACACTAAAAACCCTCAATAGTGTATCCTGAAGCAAGGGTGTGACTACAAGATCTGGAGGAACCTGGTCCTCTCTGCCATCAATCTGAGGTTCTGTAGAGACCTCTCTAGTACGACCTCTCACTGGTGCTGCTCCATGTCCACGACCTCTGGCTACCGTCGTACTAATAGCACGACCTCTAGCTCGAGATCTACCCCTACCTCTAGATGGGGCCTCAACAACTGCCTCGGGAAGTGCCTCCCCTCTACCACCAGTAACATTAGTTCTAGTCCTCGTCATATGTCAAAGAGTATACAAAAACTCAGTACTAAAGAAGGTGACTATGCACGGCGAGAAAGAATGAATAAAAGGAAGTTTCCTAGTAATCCTTATAGCCTCTCAGGGATAAGTACAGACGTCTCCATATTGATCCTTGAGACTCTACATAGACTCGGATTGTATACACGTGAGACCTATGAACCTGGGTTCAGATACCATTTTGTCACGACCCAAAAATGGGTGTGATGGAACTCGTCTTATCCCACCAAGACAAGTCAGCCTAAAACTCAATATCTAACAAAGTGCGGAAGTAAATGACAATCCAACAACAATTTCTATTATGAAATCAAGTCATATTAATTCAATCCCAAAACCAAGTTGTCACGTGCACAAGTCTCTAATGTAAATATTAGAATTGAAATAAAATAGAAGTCTAAAATGAAGTTGTATTTCAAGTAAAAACAAAGTCATAAACTGTAGTAGAAAAGTTCGCTGAGATGACAAGCAACTACCTCACAACCCTCTACAAGATGCCTCGGAAGCAAAAATAATGACAGGTATCACGAAGATCCGGGCTCGTAACCTGCAAAAATTTGTAGAAGCAAGGGGTGAGTACCAAACCACGCGGTACCCAACAAGCAAACCTCTAAACACAAGTTAAGTGAACAAAATCCGGGTACTCCTTACACCCTATCTAAACCTCCACTCTACAGCCTAACAATTTACAGTTTACCAAACACACAACTCAATAACCACACTCTATCAGTTTACACTTCTCAATAATAACTCAATATTCAACCGTCACAAGCTTCGAAGAGAAACAATCACAAGATTAGCAAAACACGTGTTCAAGTTCATCAATAATAAAATGTGCAATGCCATGAGATGCAATGTCAAATATAGTGATGCATGTCTTTCTTAACGATACACACCCGTGTCTCTTAGTTCTGGACCTATGGGGGACATATCTGTCCATGCATCTGTAGCGGCGCACGACACGATCGTCAATAACAGTAACCTTCGCGGCGCGCAATACGTCCGTCAAAATATAATAACCATTGTGGCGCCCGATACGACCCTCACAATGGTACATCCTCATACCACAACCATGTCTCAGATACAATGCAAATGACATGCTCAAATGAGAATGAGGAGATAACCATTTTGATAACAAAGCGCAATTTACTACAAAGAATACAACACCAACGAATAAGCAACAAGTCTCCAAGTCATTCTCAACACTACACAAGGAAATACACGAATTTCATACGCTTAACAAGGGTTTAGAAATCCACTTGCCTTAGTCAATCGAATAATTACTCTTTTTCCGTTGAGCTTCCGAACCAATGGAATCTATTCAAGTATATATTTACAATAAGGTTTCGGAATTAACAACACTCACACTTTTATGTGTTTCATCTTAACCTAAAAATTCACCCCACATTTATATTCAAGTTCGTAATTCTTGATGCCAACTAACATTTCAACTATTATATTTTCCAAGTTTCAAGTCTAAGATTTCATCCTAATTTTCTTTTTCAATATCATAATTTAAATGGTACTCACAAAATATCATTCACCCAATATTTAAATAATATACATACCAATATATCAAAATTTGAACAATAATATAATAATTAAGAATCTAAAAATTACGCTCGAAAGAATTCATATTTACGTAGCAGAATTATGATTCATCTTCTTTCTTTTCAACTCTTTTCCTCCAACCCATGATTCAACAAGCCTTCAACCCTAAAGCTTTCACTTAAAAGTAACTGGAATGAGATGCCTTTCTACTTTCCATATACCATATAAAGCTATAATTTATTTAAGTTTCATTAAGTAGTCACCACTCACCAGTTCTATTCCACTGATTCCTATCTTTATGCAACTTTTTTCCACAATATCTAGATAATGGATATGTACTGAAAATCATTCTATTCATAGCTCAAGAATGTACCTCTTAGAAGTACAATGAAGCCAACACATTTTGGAAAGGAGCAGATCGAACTTATATAACGACAAAACTATTGCTCCACATGGTTTTATGGTATATATATTTATATATAATTACACATCTTAATATATCATATTTGGATCTTAGTATTGCTCCACATGGTTTTATGGTATATATATTTATATATAATTACGCATCTTAATATATCATATTTGGATCTTAGTATGCTAACCATAATAAAAAATCCTACCAACAATCGAGTAAGCCACCAATGACCTTCAGAATTAATATCTTAAACTAACATACATTACGCCAAAAAGAATTATCAAAATTCTAGGATTTTTTTCTGCATTTTGATTTGAGAAAGTGGCTAGTTCACTATTTTTTTATGTGCTATATATATATATATAATTTCTAATGAAAATTACCTAAATATTAATTATTGCCATAATCCACGTGCAGAATAACCCTTCAAAGTCAATTTTCTCTTTTTTTTCCTATTTCACCACTAATTATTTAAATTATAAAAGACTTTCACAATTATGCATGTATACAAAATCATCATTTAAGAATTTAGTTCTTACCGATGTAGCTTAATCGCCAATTTGATTATGCAGAGGTTATGAAATCCTACTCGAGAGGTTTCCTGTTTGTTTTATTATTATCATTAAAAAAAAGATTTTAAATGGTATAGGGTATTAACTTAATATTTTGACTTGGCCCATTAACCACCAATACAATAAATTATTTAATATATATTCATTAATTAGATAACTGTAGTTTTTTTAATCAACTTTACCAACTAATTATAAATGACTCAGGACAATTATTTAAAACTATAACTTTTATGAAATTTTCTAAATATGACTTTTCGGGTCATTACATGTTGCTTCAGAACTAGTTTGACTATGTTGAAGCATTTCTCTTCCTCTACCTATGACTTCATTCACATTTTCTTCCTGAGGCGTCCCTCCTCCCGTACCTATTCCAGTTCCTCTATAACTTACCATAGCATGTTTATTGAAAACTCAAATATCAAAGTGCGTGCGTGCATGTGTGGGTGTGCTTGCGTGCATGCGTGTGTGTATTGAGTTGAAACACTTATAATACGTGGGACTTTAAATATTGCCTCTTTCTCTACAGCTTCATCTACCACTATCATAGTTTGTAGTGACTTGAATTTCACATTTAGTAAATATACTTGAAACTATTTCTTGTACAAAAGATTACATATACCTAAAAAGAAACTCCAGATGATTGATTTGATTCACTGTCTCTTGCTCTTCCTCTTTGTCATGTACCAAACTGTCTACTGTCATAGTTTGTAGTGACCTGAATTTCACACATTAGTGAATATGCTTGAAACTATTTCTTTTACAAAAGATTACATATACCTAAAAACAAAATCTAGATGATTGACTCAATTCACTGCCTCTTGCTCTTCCTCTTTGTCATGGACCAAACTATCACCTAGACATCGCATGACAAATAGAATTTCAAAAGACTCTAAACAAGTCATTTGACATAAGCATGACACTATGATAACAAGAAAATTGAGATAATATATAAAGTGGAAGTACAATCTCAAAAAGAATCTCGACATAAAGATAATCTAGGTATAAAAATTTCAAATGTGGAATATCTCCTAAGTTTGATAACAAGCCTCTACTAATCATATGTGTGGTTAGGACAAAACCTAGCTCACGAAGTAAGTCTTAAAACTAGAATGAAATAAAACAATGAAAGGCATATGGTGCCAAGGTCTATGAACCATGAGAACTCACCAAAATCCTAAATACGGCTAACACGTGCAATCCCATCCCCAACTGAGACCACTCGACCGATTTCATCCACTTGAAATAATCAATTTAATTACCTACGAACATTTATGTAACACCTCAGAAGTTGGAAAGTCAAAAAGGAAAGAATAATGCAGAAAATTTGTCTAAGAATACTTTTTACGAGTCCAACCTACATAAAGTATGTGTCACCCAAGGTTAAACCCTAGATGTAACATGACACACAGATTCCCAAAAGACTCCATGTAAGCCACTTATAACATCATAGCATAATATAATATAATAGTGCAGAAATTTTGAAACATTTTTCATACAATAAAAGTCTTTATAAAAGCAAAGCGAAAGTCTTGTTAAAATTGTCTCAAACCATCTAGAACATCAATATCTTTTGGACACATTCCATACAATAGTACCCCACATAAAAGAAAGACATAAAATTAAAGGTGACCAAATCCTCAATGTTATGAGAACACACCAAATCTTCAATCCTTGCTATACTATGAACTTATCCTTGCTATACTATAAAACTCAAAATCGCCAAACCCCATGTTTGATGAGAATGTAGGGAAGAGTATGTATTAGTACAAAAGTACTAAATATGATAGCTATCATAATACAATGATCTTCAAAATAGACACAATATAAGCATTATTCAATGTAAGGCATAATTCATAAGCATAAGAGATAAATCATGTTCATAAGCATAGTAAATCATTAGATATTTATAAAATAAGAGAACGACTTCTCAAGTAACCTCAAACCATACTTATGCAATGCATGGATGAGACCCCATAATCTCACCCACACTAAGTACCACTTTTATGTCATCATAATAATGCTTACCATCTTTGGATCTCATCCTTACGTTAATTCTCATATACAAGGGAACCTTCACCTTTAGTCAAACATATAAAGGAAGGAAACTATAACAACAATCCAAGCTAAGCCTACAACATATAATATAACACTTCATAAGTAGCTTCATGTCATACTTTTGCAATGCATATATAAGACCCCATAATCCTACCTATACTAAGTACCACTTTAGTCTATCATACATAATTATACATAAATGATTACATTTATCATTTCTAGACTACCAAGGAATAGATCCATATTAGACTACACCAATCTACCATGGAAAACATACTATCATGCATGTCCAAGATATTCAAAGAAAGGTTATTGTTTCTCCATCCGATTCATAAATGGAATGGTTGGGCCTAACCAAGACATGCTACCATGCAAGCATTCTATGATGCTATTGCAAGCTACCCTTAGGAAGAGTAAGATTTTCTCTTCTACTAATGCTACTATGAAATGGTGTTGTCTTAGCAAGTCAAGCAATTTATGAAGGGACACAACTAACATAAATAAACATGCCTTGATTCATTTTAGATTAGCAAACATATCAACCTAGAATAATTTTATGTGTGAAAACATTTCACATTAATGTTCATATGTTTACGAGATTGTCCTTTCAAGTAACATAACATAAATCTAGAAGTGTTCTTAAAGAATCTACATAGATCTGTATTACATGCATAGTTTCATACATTCATAATATAGGTCATGTGGGTAAATATCTTCCACAACAATCATATATACCATCTACATTCATCATATAAGCCTCACTCTCAAAGCCTTAAAATTTAGAGTTATCATATTAGCTTTAATCTCAAAGCCTTATAAATCAACATTCATAACTCTTACTCTCAAGCAATACTTCTCATAAGCATCTCATAGACCTAAGATACAAGGCATTCTACCTACCTGATTCATTCTTAACCAACTTCAATCATATACCATCATATAGGTTTAAACCCAAAACTTACTCATCATAATTCAACATGGATACTTAAACTCATTCAATTCATATCTATGTGCCATACTCTCAAGCAATCTACAATACATATCATCAATCTTAGAATATTATATATAGATCTTCATTTTTCCCATTTAAGGCATAAATCCACTTACTTAAATTTTATCAATTAGACTAGGGTTAATCATGAATAATGTAATTTCATTGTAATAACATGATTTACTACTAATTTTAACATAAAAATGAATATCCGCTCAATTGGATCAACATAGATCAATACCCACAATATATGAAGAAATCTATTTAGTATTAAGGTTCATCAGCACAATTGGGGGGGGGGGATTCTAGGGGGATTTATGGATATACAAAACCCTCAAAATTTGGGAAGATATGAGGAATTTGACCTAGATTTGACCCTCCTCCTCCCTCTTCTTCTTCTTTCTAGAAAGAGAATTTTTCGAGAGGATATAAACTTTTGGGATTTGATTTGGTCTAAAACTAATGGGTGAAATAATTGGAGGAATTAATGGGTCTATTTTTACTAAAAATGTCTTATATAGGTCTATAAAACTAAGGCAAAATGACCTAACTTAATACCCATTTAAAAAGAAACTTCCCAAAATAATCCTTTATTTGAGTGACCTGCCCAGTGACCACGGTCATGGTATAGACGTGGTACCCTCCTTGGTTCTTGAGGCAGTGACTAAGTCTTCATGACTTGGCCCCCTTTAGACTACGTGAAGATTATGACCACTTCGAGTGTAACACTTCAAAAATTTAAGACATATTCTAGAGACTAACATAAGTGTCAAGATGTTTAGACACTGTTTTAAGGTCTATTTTAATGTATCTAAGTCATTTAGGAGGTCTATAAACCAAAACATCCAAGAACGTCCATGACGTCCAGAAACTAATTCAATGACGTGCTAGTGTGCCTTAAGCCTATTTGACTAGATTTTAAAAGTAAAGAAATGATGAAAATTAGTGGAAGGGTGTCTAACAAGTATTGGAGTTAGTTCATAGTTGAACATCCGGGTGCAACTCCCCAAGGACCAACTAAGAGCCCTTGAGGAGGACCCTTGCGAAAGTGACTAAAATCTATCAATAGACAATGTCATCAATGGATGACAAAGACAACTTGTGGTCCAATCGATGGGGCGTCGATCGCATCCGTCGATGGAAACTTCGAAAAATTAGCCAAGGCCTGTTTTGACTAGTCTCTAAACTTAACGACGGACCAACTGGACGATTGGTCCTTGGTCCGTCAATTGACAAATGGGGCGTGGGTCGTGGTTTCATTTGTGAGGTCTGTGTTTGTTGCACGTTTTGATGTAATTCATTTAATTAGTTGGATTAGTTAGGAGGTTAATTAGGGGTTAGGGGAGGTTTGATTAAGTTAATTAACAACCTATATAAAGCCCCTAAGCTAATTATACTAACCTAAGCTCTCATAATTTCCTAAACCCAAAATGTCTCTCTTCTTTCTCTCTCAACTTGAAGAACTCCATAGAAGCCAAGGTCAAGGTGGGTTCTAGAGCTTCAATCACAAAGTTTTGTCCATAATTCTTCATCAAATATTAAGGTATGGGATTCGTTTCACCTTTGATACCTCTTTCATCAAAGGGTTCCATCAAATTGATTTGAAAAGTTGAGTTTTGATGTGTGTTTTTCCAATCTTGAAATTGATCTTGTGAATTACTTTGTTAATAATTTCTTTTGGATATTATGAATAGATTATCATGTATTATAACTCAAGTATTTTAATTCTTGATGGATTGGTCTAGTTTGTAGAAAATGACCTTTACCCCTTTACCCTAGGTTGTGATCTTGATATGAATTGTGTAATATTTGTTCAATTGAATTGGTTATTGATTGATTTACTACTAGATGACGTTATTGTATAAATTTTGAATATATTAGGATGAATTATAGTCCTATCATTTTATTTCTTGAGTAATTGATGTATACTATGACTTTGATCTACGTATATTATCTTAAGCTGTGAACTAGTGAGGAATTGTGATATAGTAATTCAATTGGCTTTGTTATCATGTTGGTTATTGATGTGTGATGATATTATACCCTAAATGGTTTGAGTTAAGGGTTGATGGTAAGAACTTGATGATGGATTATGAAGGAGGTTTGGTAAGTCTTGAAATCCCTATTCCTTACTTTAATTGTGGCAAATTGTGATTATGTGATGATATTGCATTGAAGTATATATATATTGTATTAAGATTGATAGGGTTGGTATGATGTTGAATAAAATGTCTTGAGTATGGTTTGTGAGGTGTTGGCTGTGATGTAAATGTTATAAGGATGGTGATGATTTACCGATGTGCCTTATTATGAAGTTATATGTAAATGTGCTAACCTCACTCATACATTTCTTATTGATCTATGATGATGATGATTATACAAGGGATAGACCCTATGAACTACACTAAGCTGTGATGATTAACAACTACATTAAAGACATTTCAAAAAGGGACTTAGCTTAGAACCGAGTGAACTTGACAATGGGAGGTGTTGACTTTCCATAGAGGAAGATTCACCCTATTGTTTCACATGAGGTGTGTTGACTCCCCAATGAGGTATTCTCATACTATGGTTTCCCATGAGATGAGGCTCCAATTTACAAGTGGCATGTAGAGGGTTCATACTATCTCCTATTTCTTGAACTATGTTGCCCCAATAGGAAGATTGGCTAGTGAATCCACCTAGAAAGCTACATTTATGTTTGGTTTTACTTTGGACGGTAGACCACATTCCATCGGTTTAAGGTTTTACAACACCGGATTCCAAAATTAGCTCTTATGGTCTATGTCTATTAAGGCAAGTGTTCCCTAAACTAAATGAAGTAATAAAGTACAAACCAACTAAGGTGACTTAAGAGGTTTTACTTAGCTTAGGTAGTGGTATGTGACTCTACATATGCCTTGCACTAGTTTGCTTTGAAAGAAGATTTAGAATGTTGTTCTTATATATGTGTATGTTTATAATGGTACATGACATGTATATAATTATCTTGCACATTGTTGATACTATATGATGATCAGTTTCACTTATGAATATATATGTTGGTCTATATTTCTAAAGTATGATGATATGTACTCTTTTATGATATGCTATGTGAAGTTGGATGTTAGTCATGGTTCTTGTTGAGTTTACTTGATTGAGTAAGGTTATGGGGCTTTGCTGGGTTATTGCAGTTGGCGACTTAATAAGGGTTCATGGGTAATTGTCTTGGTTTGGTTATGTTTTAATGAACTCTTATCTATGCTTGTTGCTATTATAACTTGATGATAGAATTACTTTGCCTATGTGTCCAATTATGTGATATGCATGTTGACTTGATTAGACTTAGTATTGTTGGTCTTGTGATGAACATGCTTTACACTTAATGAATATGTCTTATTAATTGATATGATATTCTTTAGGATATATAATTCTTTCTTAAGGTAAAATAGCATGTTTTCATGAAAGGTCCCTTTTTAGCATGATTTGATAATATATGTGCATGTGGTCTCATACTTAGTACAAGTAATGTACTAACCCCATTTTCTCCTTTTCCTCAACATTTTATGTTCCAGTCGTTCAAGGGCTTTGAGATGACATTGAAGGAAGGCTTGGAATTCTTATTCATCCAAGTTGGGTAGGTCCTCACTTTTCGAGGGAAATGTCACTATCAAGCTTATGAAGGTTTTTTAATTTTAAGACTCTTATGTTCTTTCCTTTTTATTTGGATATTATACATTATGAAGCCTATATGTGGATCTATTTTATTAATGTATGGGCTAGGTCCAATTCGATATACTCTTGTTAGATGGTTATGAGATGAGACATCTATTTGAGACTATGTTATATTTCATATATCTATGTGCAATAAAAGTAAGGCTATGTAATCTTCCTATATGAAGGATCTGTGTACACTCGATATATATATTATGTATATGTGGAGGTCTATGTAAAACTCAATGTAGAAGTAACGAAAAGTTTTATATTTTCCATATTTTTGACCTATGAATGTGTGATGTAAACTAAGAGGCTAGTCTTAGTCCTAAAAGAGGACGATGACGCCGGTTACGTCTAGGGGGTGTTTCCTGGATGTGACATCCACGACCCTTGCTGGCCTTCACGAGCCATCAAGTGGCTCGTGGGGGAGGGTATCACTTTGGGAAGCTTGGTAATAACACTACCTATCCCACCACGGACAACACCATGAGTTGTGGTGGTCACCACGAGTCGTGGTGGTGGTCATGAGGTGGGGAAATGTCTTGGTAATTTGGGACAGCCTTAGCTCTTGGGACTTGCCCCTTTGCCTTGGCTCTTGTAAATCTTACTCTTATCCCTAGTTATCCTACTAAATCACGGGGTGTTACGAATTAGGAATTCCTAGGGTTTGTAGGAAGGAAACCCTAGACCCAGAGTAGAGTTTTGGGTGAAAAAATCAAAATTGAGTATATCATTCAATGGTTGAAAAGGATGGTCCATCAATCTTCATAAACTCGTAGATTGGTCTTTAGGTAGGTCAAGGACTTAGTAGTGTAATTTTAAAGTTCAAGTTGGTTTCTTTATTTTGTGTCTACGAACATTAAGAAGACATACGATCAGTATATAGGCTCTGTCAAAAGTTTGTCCAAGTTAAAGTGTTTCTGAATTTTTTTATGATACTAGGACTAAAGATGACAAAATGGGTAAAGAAACGAGTCAAACTCAAATTATTTATTTAAAAGTGGATAGTTAAATGGGTAAAATGGGTAAAAAATACTCATTTATAAAAGAAATAAAAGTGATATTAATATTATTTTAAGGTATTAGTGGATGCGTTGGGATTGGTGGGATAAGGAAAAAAAATAATTTTTTGGGAAGGGATTGGGTGGGAGGGGCATTGGAGTTGGGGTCGGGGTGGGTTAAAGTACTAATTTAAAAAGATTTAGTAGTTTTTTTGTGTGTATGGGGAGAGGGGGTTAGTGAAGAGTGAGTTAAGATATGTTGTTTTTGATGATTTTAAAATGGTCCCTATAATACTATGTGTAAATATGGATACCTAGAATATCCACTACGTAAATCGTTTTATCCATTTAGAATATGAGTCGAGTGGAGTATTTTACCTATTTTTATTCTACTCATTTTTTATCAACTCATATTCGATTTGACCCTTTCAGTTTCCACTCCTAACAAGGACAATCTGTAGAAAGTCCTACGGACCACTGGTCCAAACTGTAGAAATGGGTTGACACTCATTTTAAGGGGGTTTTGGTCTTTTCCCTGGGTGATTGATACTAAACTTATAAGTCATTTTTGTCTTAATTCTAATCTCCTAAATTCATAAATTCCCTCCAAGATCTCTCCCCCCCCCCCCCCCCCAAAATCCTCTCAAGAGCTAAGAAAGTAAAAGGTTAGGGTTTTGACTTCAAAAACTGCAATTCACCATAGATTGTGGGCATTGATAACTAAGATATGCCAATATTCATATATGGATCCCTTTCCTCCATAGGGTTCCTTAAATCTTCAAGTTTTACAAGTTAGATTCTCAATTCAAAGTTAGAGTTTTATTTAATCTTCATGGGTTCTTGTCAATCATGATTTGGTTGATTGTTTTCTACTTTCTCCATCCCTAATTACTTGTTTTTTTTTCTTCATTTTTTAGTTGTCCCCAATTACTTCCATTTGAAAAATATAAAAAGGATAAAACAAATTTATTTATTATACCCTCAATTATTACTTTGGAAAAAAGTAGAACTTCTTGAAAATCATAAGTTTTAACTTATCCATTCATAATTGATCGGGGTAAAATGGTAAAGTCACTATATCAATTATTGTTTTCTTAACAAGTATGTCAATTTAAAAGTGGTCAAGTAATTAGGGATACATTTAGTATCTTTTTATGCATGAATTGAAGTATTTACATGATTCTAAGTTGAATTTATATGAACTTATGCATAATCCATGAAATCCGACTATGAACATATGATGAAGCCTATGAATTATGAACAATGAATTTATGAAGACTTGCATTATTATGAAATTGATGTAAATGTTTTGAGGATACTTTAAGAGTAAAATATCAATGTTATTGTGAAAAGTTTTTTGACGTATAACCAAAAACATGATTATGAAAGGATTTCTCGCATAAACAAATCATAAAGTTGAAACTTTTTCTCACCTAAATTGAACCATGATTAAGGATCTTTAAAAATGAACTTTATCTTGGATTGGTTCCTTAATTGTACCTTTCCATGAATGATGATTATATGTATTTATCTTGGATTGGCTGCTTAATTGTGTCTTTATATGGATGATGAAAAGAATCTGAGAGATCTTTTACTTAGCACCGAGTGAACTAGCAATGATCACCCATGTTCCATAAACTATGTGTCATCATATAATGATTGTCTCAAATAGACATTAGCTAGTGGATCCACTTTAGCTCAATCTCATGGTTCTTACCTTGGCAAGTAGGGACATCACTTTTCTTTGTGAATTTTATGTATAGCTCACATGGTCTATGTTGGTTACATGATAAACTTCCCATAATAATAAATTAAGGTTACTTTATGGAAGTTTATCACAAGTGTTTTAAAGATGTTTAGCTTGTATTGACAATAATTATGATTTATAATTTCAAATATTTTATCTTATGATTTATCTTGGTCTTTGCATGTTATGTTAATTCTTTTTTAGCAGTATTTCATCACTGTTATGCATTATTATCATACTTTATATATTTAATATACCAATGCATACTTGCGCTTATATTATTTCACTAATGTAGGGTCTGACGCTCCTACCTCTCACACTCATGGCGAGTTGATCTTTTGACACTTAAATATTGGTTATTCATCATGTTTCGAGGAATGAGACACTTTTATAGCTTTATGTCATTTCAATGTTTAGACTTCGTATGTGATGTATGAGTTACATCTCAATCACTTATCATATGATGTAATAGATGACTTATTGATAATTATGTTAGACTTCCACTTTTATGAAACTCTTTTATGATATATGATTGTTTATTTGAATCCTTTATTTCTATTATCTTTTATGATGTATGTTAAGTGGCTTGTCTAAGGCTTCTCGGGGATCTATACGTCATGGTATGCCTACGATATACTTTGGATTGTAACAATATAAGGAATGTCAAAACCTATATTATGAGACAATATTGCCACTAGAGATGTGTCAATACTCAGAAAGTACAGTGTGTTAGGACCAAAGTAAGCAAGAGTAATGCGGAATCTAGCAAACCTCGAAAGAGCTTTAATAAGAAGACAAACGAAAAATATACCTAAAGACACAAAGATATAATGTGATTCGGTTGATCGATCTAAGTACAAAAGAGATGCTAAATTCATTATAAATATTAGGGTAAAAAATATATAGAAAAATAACCTTAACTAATTCACTCGGAATACAAGAAGAATCACAAATCTCCCCCATAATCAAAACTCTCAAAAAACTAGAACTACATTATGAATGTTGATTAAGTTAGAAGGAACAAGTCTATATTTATAGAATCCTACAACTTTTCCTACAAGAAAATGATTAGCCAAATATGAATATTTTATGTTTTCCTTTTGGAAAAAAGCAAAATTATTTATGGTAAGTAAATCAAGGCAAATAAAACCCTACACAGAGTATGACAAAGATGCATACATATGATATATGATAAAGTGATAAAGTTAAAAACATAATAATGCATGACCAAGTAAAACATCTCAAATATGATAAGTTTATATCATAAGGCATAAAACAAAATGCAATACTTGAAAAATCAGAATACAATCTTAAATCATAATCTTTAAGGGGGTGATAAACTATTTTGGAAGTCATACTACTTTGTGGGAGATACCGTTAGCTGACATAAACTATGTGAACTATACATGGAGTTTAGTGTAATACTCTTACACCTAAAATAAAGTGTGCTACATACCAAGATAAAGACAATGTTCTTACGTTCAGGTAGATCCACTAGATAATGTCCTATCAAGACAAGTCCTATGATGACACATAGTTATGGAACCAAGGATTGATATTAAAAAATTCCTTATCTACTAACAAGTGAACCTTCATCCCAAAGTCCACTCGGTTCTAAGTTAACTCCCTACAAAAAATTACATAATCATATTATAATAATACTTTAAATGATGAGAATCTAGTAATACAAAACTAATCATAAAATAGCTTCTTTCAAAATCATGATTTCATATCATACTCATAAAAACATTTATCTAAAGCTGTTAAATCATGATATCTTTCATGTTGAGAGTACTTCAATTGGAAACAACTTTTTTCATAAATCATGTTGATACTTTATTTAAAAGCATCTGACTTATAAATTTCTCAATTCATAATACATGCATAATCTCAAATCTTTGTTCATAATCATAAGATATTCATATAACATGAGTTCATATGAATATTATTGAAAACATGTAATTATGATCAAATCACGCATAATGAGATCAAATGTGATGAAAATACTTCAATTATTAGAACCCATAACAGAATTATGAAACCCTAGAATTCGGGTAAGAGTCATATAAGATAAATTGAGATTCCTTTGGTACTCAATGAATGAAAATAGATCCATTTATTAATTCCCACATACTTTGATGAACCTTATCCTTGGAATTGAAAGAGGAGATCTGAATCTTGAAGAACCCGAATTCACCTTAAGAGCAAACACATTGGTGATTGTTTTGGTGTAATTGGTGTAATTATATTGTCTGTCTCATTTGGTTGTTCATGTAATTATGTCGTCAGTAGGTAATTGAATGTAATTGACAAGGGGTAATTACACTCTCCAATTCATAGAGGGTGACTGTGAATTGTTGATAATTACATGGTGTAACAACAAGTTGATTATTTTTTAATTGCTTTATATTATTCTTATTTTTATTTTTTTCGTTTTAATGTATTTTTCATTTTTATTAATTTAAATTCTTTTTAATTTTTATTATTGTCATGTTTTTTTTAAAAAAAATTATTTATTTAATAATATTTATATTTCATTTCCTTCTCATTTTCAACATTTACTTTATGTGATTCCATGCAACTTTTCGTACTATCTAAAAATATTTTTAGTATAAGAGAAAAGACATTAAGTGACACCTGAAGTAGTCCCGAATTTTCAAAAAGACATCTTAACTATGCGAGAGTCCTATTACCCCCCTAAACAATTTTGAACATATATTATTATACCATTTTTTGATTTATTCTAGATTTTAAATGGCAAGTGTTATAACACACGAATCATTGTGTAACACATTTGATGTTATTTAATTTGAAATATAATTTTTTTTTTAGGTTTTTTTTAATTTCTTTCTTACTTTTTGATTTATTTTAATTTTAATTTCATTTTAATTTCTATTTCATCTTTCACCGTTACATTCAAGCTACCCCTCCCTCCATTTTCTTTCTTCCTTTCTTTCTTTTTTCTTTGTCTCCCACCCGTACATCACCCCACCCCACCTCAAGTTGAGCCCCTCCATTTTTTTTATTCTTCGGTCAAATTCCTTTCTTTTTAAAATTATACTATTTTCTATACTTTGTTAAATTATTGATAACAAACTTATTATTTTTCTAAGAAAAATTAAAATTTTGAAGATATCATCAATTAATTTATCTCATTTTTCATGTAACTTCAAAATTAAAAATGATAATTCCAAAAGAATCCGAATTCTCCGAAAATTGAAAAAGCTTGATCGAAATTTAGATTAAAAAATAAATAATGCCTACTAATCATCTTGAAATCTAGTTGGTTTATCAAATTGATCGATATGTAATAAAATATTTAGCTATAATTTTAAAATTGAAAATAGTTAAACTAATAGTAGTAAAAAAGGGAAATAGAGTTGTGGTAAAAAGAGGCATTGAAAGTGAGAAGCTACAATGAAGATGACAATGAATTTTTGAAGAAGAAATAAAGAAAAAGAAAAAAATAATAAGGAGAAAAATTTTAAATAATAAGAAAAACAAAAAAGTATATTTTATAGCAAAATACTTTTGAAAAAATAAAATTATATTCATATTTTAGTTTGTTCACGTTCTTTAAGAGAGTGCATACACTCCCCATGTCAGGTGGAAAAAATTGATGTAATAATATCAGATCAGGAATCTTTAGGAGGTAATAGGACGCTTGCATAGTCTAGGTGTCTTTAAAATTCGAGACAACTTCAGGTGTCACTTTATTTCTTTTCTCTTAGTATTACTAGTATTCTAATTTTTAAATAAAAATAGAATTCATTATTGAATAAAGTTACGGACTCACATTTTCCTTTTCTTTCAAATCACATTTATGTATGTTATATATGTTGAATTTGATGTACGAATATCATGGTAATTTTTTTGTTTTTAATTTAGAACTTGTGTTGTATTTTCAACTTCATTTGATTTAGGAGTATGACTCGATATTTTACATTGCCACATTTATTTTTTAGTTATACTTGATATATTATCTTTTTGTCAAAATGTTTTATAATTTTATGACGTGATATATAATATTAATCTTTTTTTTCAAATATGCATTTCATAATGTTCATAGTAATTTTATATTTTTAGTTTTTATGATTAGTTTAATTAAAATATACTAAATTGAAAAAATATAAATTATTTTTTTATATTATAGTTAAGAACATATGTGGTGTGTGTGTATATATATATATATTAGTTTTTAAATTTATCATAATAATGACACTAGTTCTAATTATTTGGTGATTTTATACAGACCTATTGAAAAATGTCATTAACCACGACCAATTACATCAAATTACTACTGACTTAATAATGAGGTGACCAAATAAATAAGTAACACTATGTTTGGATCGTTGTTACCAATTGTATTGTATTATATTGTTACTATACATATGATGTTTGTTTTGATTGTTACTTAAAATGTATTGTATTGTATTGTTAAATTTCGTTGTTAAGTAACAAAGAAAACCCCTATTTTATGAAACAACCCATTTGGTGTGTTCTTATTGTTACTTGATTTATTTTCCAAATTGTATCCTTACTTAATATTTTATAGTATTATTTTACCCTTTACCATATATTATTTAGTTTCAATCAAATTCCTATCAAACAACTACTACGTTGTTTTGTTCCTACTAGGTTTGCGTCGTTCTTACTCTTTATTCTTCTTCTTTTTCTTAATCATACGTTCTTCCCTTTTTTCTATACTTTTGTCTCTTTAAACATAGTATTTTATAACCTACTAGACCAAATTCAATAGAGAAAACATTATAAAATGGATGAAGAGGATCAAAATCAAAGTTATGTCACCATTTAGAGCTTCATAGAAAAATATAAAAATTGCACCGTAAAACCCTCTAAATACACAATCAAACTCATGATTTTAAGTTTGTATCCTTTTAAATTTAACTTCCACATTCCTTATCCATGCACAAAAAAGATATTCAATACTTCCTATTTCCAATTACCAGCACCACTCTCAATAAAAAATTCCCGGAGAAAGCTTCATTGTAAAGCACAAAGCATGCGCCATAACTTAAAAAGAAAGTAAGAACAATCAGTCTTTAAGAGCATGACAGATGCATAGTCTATTTTTTATGTCACCATCTATTCATCTTCACAAACAAAAAAAAAGTAATCAACTTCTGTCTTTAGCAACAGGAGATGACCTCTAAGAATACTAGCCATTGAACCAAAGCCTTGATATTTTAAATAAGAACAATCAGTAAGCACTCCGCTTTTCAAGTTTGACCATTTAATGACTGATTTATAATTTATATATCTTGTGTAATTTTTGTGTAAATTTATTTTTGTATGAATAGTTTAATTGGTTGATGTATTTTTTTTAATTTTATTATAGATGGCTGATCAAAATAAACGTGATAGTAGTCAAACGTTGGGACAACTAAGCTCTTTAGCTTCATATGTTGCACTCTTAGAAGTAATTTGATTTTGGACTTGTTCATTTGAAATCAAAAAAGATCAACGTACAATCATACACGAAGGAAGTCTTGAGAGAGAGCAAGTAAGAAATGAATTACTAAGTCATCTATTTTCAACTGAACTTTGTCATAGAATTTTAAGAATGATCCCTTCAACTTCTAGTGGTCTATGTGAGATTAATTAGAAAAGGAGATTTTAGACCTCGAGCTACAATTGAGAAGTAAGTTGCAAAAACACTTTATGTAACATTTTAATATATCCAAGACGAGTCTTAGATCGTAACATAGGTGACAAGGGGTCTAAGCACTATTTTTAAGACCTATTTTAATTCATATAGATCATTTAGGAAGCTTAAGAACCAAAACGTTCAAGAACGTCTATGACGTTTGGGAACTAGTGCTAAGAGTACTAGTATGCCTTAGCCTATTTGATTAACTTTTAGGAGTCAAAAATCCATGAATTTATGTGCAAGGATGCATAACATGGCTTAAATATGATTCGTGGTCGAAATGTCTGGGTACGAATCCCCAAGGACCAACCAAGGGTCCTTGAGGAGGACCCTAGCACGTATGAGGCAGTGTACAACCACGAGAACTATCAACGGCTCGAGAATGGATTGAAGGGGCGTCAATGCCCACCGTCGTCCCACACTTAGAAAAAATGGTGGAGGACTTCATATACACACTCTCTAAACTCATCGAGGTACGTGCAACATGGAAGGGGGATGGTCTGTCGTTTGAGCCACGAGGCGTCGACGGGGTTCCGTCTGTGAGTGACATGTTTTTTATGTACGTTTTAACTAAGTTCAAACCAATTAATTAATGGTTTTAGTGGTTAGTTAGGGATTAAGGGAAGAATAATTAACCTATTTAACTCCCATATAAAGACTCCAACCCCAATTACTCTAATTACAACTCACAAAATAAACTATCTTCATTCTCTCTTCTTTCTCTCTCTATTGGAAACCACCATTGAAGACAATCTAGGGGGAGATTTTGGGGGATTTAAAGGTACAAATTCACCATCAAATCTTCATCAAACATTAAGGTATGGGATCTAATTCACCGTCGAGACTCTTTCTTCAAAGGGTTCCTTCAAAATGGATTTCAAATGTTGAGTTTTTCATGTTTCATTCAGTTACAAAATTTACGTTGTGAATTTAGTTGTTTATGGTTTATTTAGTATATAATGGATATATTAACATGTGTTTTAACTTGATTATGATCAATCGTGATGGTTTGGTTCAATTGGAAGATTGTGATCCTTAACCCTTAGCCCTAAGTTGATCTTGATGTGAATTGGGTTGTGATTGATTCAATTGTCTTGATTATGGGTTAAATCACTATTACATGAAGTTGTTTCACCAATCATTAACAAATTAGAATTAATTATTGTCTTCCATGTTAAATCTTGAGAAGTGATCTAGGTTATGGAAATTGGTATAAGTAACCTTGTTTTAAGCATTGATTAGGTAGAATTATGGTGTAGTGACTCTTCTAGTATTGTTATCATGTTGATTATTGAATTATGATTTTGAACATCTAAATTATATTAAATTGAGGTTTTATGGTAAGGCCTAAATAATGAACTATGAGGAAGACTTGGTAAATCTTAGAATCTCTATCTTTACATTCCCGGTATTCCTCCTGAATAGGAAATTTATTTTGGCATTGATTTTCTACCGGAAATGAATTCCATTTTAATTTCTCCATATTGGATGGCTCTGGCCTAATTGAAAGAGTTGAAGACTCAACTCAAAGATTTACTGGACAAGGGCTTCATAATACCTAGTATTTCTACATGGGGTGCTCCAATTTTGTTTGTTAAGAAGAAGGATGGGTTCTTGAGAATGTGTATTGATTATGGCCAAATCAATATGGTCACAATCAAGAACAAGTATCCTCTCCCTCGGATTGACGACTTGTTTGATAAACTCCAAAGGGCAAGCTACTTTTCTAGGATTGACTTAAGGTCGGGGTATCACTAACATAGGGTGATAAATGAGGATGTACCAAAGACGGCCTTTCGGACTAGGTATGGGCACTATGAGTTCTTGGTAATATCTTTCGGTCTCACTAATTATCCAGCGGCGTTTATGGACCTAATGAATAGAGTGTTTCAAAATTACCTGGATTAATTTGTCATTGTATTCATTGACGACATCTTGGTATATTCGAAGAATGAGGGTGATCATATGGGTCATTTGAGGGTTGTATTGCAAACCTTAAAGAACATCATTGTTTGCCAAATATAGAAAATGTGAATTTTTGTTGAGGTCGGTGACATTTCTTCGTCATATCATCTCTAGTGAAGGAGTTGAAGTTGATCCAAAGAAAATGGAGGCGGTAAAAAATTGGCCTAGATCATTGACTCCAACCGACATTAAGAGTTTCTTGGGTCTAGCGGGTTATTATCGGAGATTTGTGGATGGTCTTGCGTCCATTGCATCTCCTTTGACCCAATAGAGTAAGAAATTTGAGTGGTCGGAGGCGTGTGAGAAAATTTCCCAATTGTTGAAAAATAGGCTCACTTCTGCTTCGGTGTTGACTTTACCAGAGGGTACAAAGGTTTTGTTGTGTGTTGTGACGCATCCCGAGTAGGTTTAGGGTGTTTGCTTATGCAACACGGGAAAGTGATAGACTATGCCTCTAGTCAACTTAAGGTACATGAGAAAAACTATCCCACTCATGACCTTGTGTTCGTAGCCGTTGTGTTTGCTTTGAAAATTTAGAGGCATTACTTGTACAATGTACATGTTGATGTCTTGACCGACCATAAGAGCCTCCAATATGTGCTTACCCAAAAGGAGTTGAATCTTCAACAAAGAAGGTGGTTAGAATTGTTGAAAGATTATGACATGATTGAACTCTATCACCCCGGCAAGGCTAATATGGTTGCGGATGCCCTAAGTCATATGACTATGTGTAGTGTATCCCACATTGATGAAGCCAAGAAAGACCTAGTGAGGTATGTACATAGGTTGTCTAGGTTGGGGTGAGATTAGAAGATTCTTCAAATGGTAAAGTCATTGTCCATCATAACTCCGAGTCATCATTAGTTGTGGAAGTGAAGTCCAAACAACACCTTGATGAACCATTAATGTAGTTGAAAGAATCGGTTCTCGGCAAGTTAAACGAGTGATTCTCCTTGGGGATGGGATGGTGTGTTAAAGTACCAAGGGAGATTGTGTGTTCTCGATGTAGATGGGTTGAGGGACCGGATCCTAGAAGAAGCCCATGGGTCCCGCTACTTAATTCATCCGGGTTCAACAAAAATGTACCATGACCTAAGAGAGAGATACTGGTGGGAAGGAATGAAAAAGGACATAACAGAGTTTGTCGCTAAGTGTCCAAATTGTCAACAAGTAAAAGCCGAGCATCAAAAGTTGGGCGTCTTACTACAAGAGATCCAAATTCCTACTTGGAAGTGGGAAGACATCAATATGGACTTTGTAGTGGATTTACCTTAGATTCAAAAGTCATATGATTCTATATGGGTTTGTAAGGTTGGGTATGAATTGAAACTTCCTAGTGAATTGGCTTCGGTTCATCTGGTTTTCCATGTTTCTATGTTGAAGAAGTGTATCGGTGATCCCGATTCCATTCTTCCTATTGAGGGTCTTGGTGTCAAGGATAACCTCTTTTATAAGGAATTTCCAGTTCAAATTCTTAATAGGCAAGTCAAGAAGTTAAGGAATAAAGAGAAGGTTTCCGTAAAGGTGTTATGAAGAATCACCTAGTTGAGGGTGCAACACGGGAGGCCGAGGCCGACATGAAGTCCCGTTATCCTCGTCTTTTTGATAATTAAGGTTAGTCATTCTTTTAAATAATATAAATATGACTAAAAATTGAAGTTTCATCTTTTTGGTGAAGTCTTGCAAAAATGTGCATTTTGAATTGCATAACAGTGAAATTAACAATTAAAACTTGAAATTTTGCCTTTTTGGTTTGTTTGTGTTATGTTGTGTGTTTTGACATGGTGAATCTTTGTGAAAAGTTATGTGAACTATTGATAAGTTGAACTTTATGCTAATTGACTCATGTAATGTATGTTGAGCTCATTTGTGTTGTGAGAAGGAAATACCTCATGATGAAGTGTTTTGAGCTTTATGTGTGATAATTGGAGTTTTGAAATTTGCCTTGTTGAAATGATATGGTTTATGTTGATTTGATATTGTTGATTGGTTGGGCTGCTAGCCTTGAGTCTATTCCTTCATTCAAAGGAATTTTAGTGTCATTCGAGGACGAATGTTCCTGGAGGGGGGATAACGTAACACTTTAAAAAAATACAAGACGAGTCTTAGAGCCTAACATATGTTCCATATGTTCTAAGCACTATTTTAAGACCTATTTTAATGAATATAGGTCATTTAGGAAGTATAAGAACTAAAACGTCCAAGAAAGTCCATGATGTTTGAAAATTAGTGCTAAGGGGTACTAGCGTTCCTTAACCTATTTTACTAGCTTTTAGGAGTCAGAAATCCATGAATTTAGGTGGAAGGATGTATAAAAAGCGTTTAAAATGATTTGTAGTTGAAAATTCCAGGTAGGACTCCCCAAGGACTAACCAAGGGTCCTTGAGGATGACCCTAGCACGTAAAAGGCAGTGTGCAAGCCACGAGAACCATCACCGACTCGTGCATGGATCGACGGGGCGTCGATACCTACCGTTATCCCTTACTTAGACAAAATTTTGGAGGCCCTAGATGCACACTCTCTGAACTCATCAACGGACATGAAACACAGAAGGGGGCCTGGTCCGTCGATTGAGCCACGAGGAGTTGACGCGGTTCCGTCTATGAGTGACATGTTTTTGTTGCACGTTTTAACTAAGTTCAAAACAATTTATTAAGGGGTTTAGTGGTTATTTGGGGATTAAGGTAAGACTAATTAACTAATTTAACTCCCATATAAAGACTTCCCAATTACTCTAATACAATTCACAAAATAAACTCTCTTCCTTCTCTCTTCTTTCTCTCTCTATTGGAAACCACTATTGAAGGTACGAATTCACCATCAAATCTTTGTCAAACTTTTAGGTATGGGATCTAATTCACCTATGAGACTCTTTCTTCAAAGGGTTCCTTCAAAATGGATTTCAAAAGTTGAGTTTTCATGTTGGTGTCATTTAATTACGAAATCTATGTTGTGAACTGAGTTGTTTATGGTTCTTTAGGATATACTAGATAGATTAACATTTATTTTAACTTTATTATGATCAATTGTGATGGTTTGGTTCAATTGGAGATTATGATCCTTAACCCTTAGTCCTAGGTTGATCTTGATGTAAATTGGGTTGTGATTGATTCAATTTTATTTATTATGGGTTAAATCACTATTACATGATGTTGTTGCACCAATCATTAACAAATTAGAATGAATTTTTGTCTTTTTATCTAAATTTTGAGAAGTGATCTAGGTTATGGATAATGGTCTATGTAACCTTGTTTGAAGCATTGATTTGGTATTGAATTATGGTTTACTGACTCTTCTAGTATTGTTATCATGTTGATTATTGAATTATTATGTTAAACATCCAAATTGGATTGAATTGATGTTTTATTGTAAAGCCTAAATGATGAACTATGAGAAAGACTTGGTAAGTCTTAGAATGTCTATCTTTACTTCTAATTGTGATTAAGACATGATGTTATAATGCAGTATGCCTTATATTAGGATGATAAGGTGGTATGATATTGAATTGAAATGTCTTGATTATGGTTGTGAGGTTGATTAAGATGGAAATGATATAAGGATAGTGATGTTTATCAATGTGTCGTATTATGAATTGATGTGTAATGTGTTAACCTGACCTATATGAATTGTGGTGAAAAGATTTATACTCATACATTTCTTATTGAGCTATTGATGATGATGATTATACAAGGGGTAGACCCTATGACCTAAACTAAGCTATGATTGATAATTAAAGGCTTAAAGACATTTCAAAAAGGGACTCTAGCTTAGTACCGAGTGAACTAGATTGAGGAGTGTACCTTCCCACGTAGGGAAGGTAGGAGCACTACATTACTTTTGATATTGAAGACTACAATTCATGGCGCATAAAGGGGGTCCCAACTATATCTCCTAGTTTTTGAATTATGTTGCCCCTATAGGAATACTAGTTAGTGGATCCATGTAGTTGCTATGTTTCATGTTTTGGTACTACCTTGGCAAGTAGTCTGCCTTCTTTTGATGTAGGGTTTCATGACACCGGATTTCATACTAGCTCATGTGGTCTATGTGAGTTAGGACAAAATGTTCAAAGGTAAAATGAATTAAGGGATTTGAACTCTAACGGGGATAATCTAAGGGGTCTAGCTTAGTCTAGGTAGGGGTATGGGACTCTACCTAAGATTCCACTAGTTAGACTTGAGGAGAGTCTTAGGAGGATGTTCTTATATATGTTTATGTTATGATGATATATGATATGTACATGATGAACTTCACACATTTTAGATACTACATGTTAGTTAGTTCACTTATGAGTATGTGTTGGGTTGTATTGTTAAAATAATATGAAATGTATATCAAAATATTATATTATGTGGAGTTGGACATTGGTTATGGTTTTCTTATTGGGGATACTTGATTGAGGAAGGTTATGTGGCTTTTCTTGGTCATTGCACTTGTTGACTTGATAAGGATTCATGAGTAGTTGTCTTGCTTATTATGATATAAATGACTCTTATTCATACTTTTGATGTTATTCTTGATGATACGGTTGTAGTAGATCATGGGTTCAAGTATGTTGGGATACATATTACTTTTTTGTGTTGTTAAGCATGTTTGGTTGGTTGGTATGATTTGCTTGATTTTGCATTGGACTTTTAAAAGGGGTAAAATGACATGTTTTGACTAAATGTCCCTTTTTAGCATGTTTTGCTCTTATATGTGCATATGGTCTCACACTTGGTACATGTGGAGTACTAGCCCCATTTTCTTTCCTTTTCCTAAACATTTTAGGTTCTGGTCGTTTAAGGCTCATTCGAGACAACTTGAAGATGGCTTGGATATTCTCTATCATCCAAGTGGGTAAGTCCTCACTTTCCGAGGGCGGTGATAATATCTTGCATATGAAGTTCCCTTTGTTTTTCTATGACTTTTATGTTCATTCCACTTTCATTGTGTACGACTTATATAAGCCTATATGTGTCTTCTTTACATTTAATGTAGGGCTATGCCCATATTGTAATGATCGTTTAGATGGTATGAGATGAGACAATCTTTGATACTATCTTTCTATCTTATAAATATGTATGTGCAATAAAAGTAGAAGACTATGTAACCTTCCTATATGAAGGGTCTATGTATACTCGATACAAATATATATATATATATATATATATATATATATATGTTGAATGCCTTGAATCAAACTCGTATACAATGTTGTTGTATTGGGCCCTTAATTATCTGTCAATTCTGTATGTTGGGCCCAAGCCTGTTAGGGCGTAGTTTAGCACTATATATAGACGCTATGTCAAACCCTATTCCGTAATTCTGTTCTTGCCTCTCCATAATAAAACTGCTCCCGCTCTTCCCGTGGACGTAGCCAATTTATTGGTGAACCACGTAAATCTGTTGTCTTGTTTTTCGCATTTATATTTTCTCATATTATCTCGAATTCCGCATAACAAATTGGTATCAGAGCCTCTCGGTTAATCGATGTTCTTGGAGAATTCGAGATGTCTGCTTTGAACGTGAAAATCGACAAATTCACAGGGAGGAACAGTTTCAGTTTATGGCAGATCAAGATGCGGGCTTTGTTGAAACAGCAAGGCTTCTGGGCGCCATTGTCGAAAGACAAGAACGCCATCGTTACTCCTGAGATGGCGATTCTGGAGGAAAAGGCGCACTCGACGATCATGTTGTGTCTCGCAGATGACGTCATCACGGAGGTCTCGGATGAAGAGACTGTTGCTGGTCTATGCTTGAAGCTGGATAGTTTGTAAATGACAAAATCTCTAACCAACAAGCTGCTTCTGAAACAGCGTCTATTCGGTTTACGAATGGCTGAAGGTACACAACTCAGGGAACATTTAGAGCAATTGAATACTTTGTTACTAGAATTGTGTAATATCGATGTGAAGATCGAGGATGAAGATGCTGCCCTGATTCTGTTAGTATCTCTCCCAATGTCGTTTGAGAATTTTGTTCAATCGTTCATTGTTGGGAAAGATACTGTGTCGCTGGAAGAAGTCAGATCGGCCCTTCATAGCAGGGAATTACAGCATAAGGCTAACAACACAAGTACAGACATACAGCCTTCCGGTCTGTTCACGAGTAGCGAAAAGGGAAGGAAAAACGGCGGAAAGAAAAAGAAGCCAATGTCGAAGGGTGCAAAGCCGGATGATGTTTGTAATTACTGCAAGGAGAAGGGACACTGGAAATTTGATTGTCCAAAGAAGAAGAATCAATCGGAAAAACAATCAGTTTCTGCTGCTGTTGCTGAAGAAGACACCAATTCTGAAGAAGACATTGCTCTAGTCGCAGATGAGCACACTCATCATTCAGATGTGTGGGTTCTCGATTCTGGGGCATCCTATCACATCTATCCTAGAAGAGATTGGTTCACGACTTATGAGCATGTAGACGGAGGCAGCATCTCGATGGCCAACAATTCTGTCTGCAAGGTGGTTGGAACAGGCTCGATCAAGATAAGGACACATGACCGTAGCTTCTGCACATTGAACGAGGTCAGGCACGTTCCGTTGATGACAAAAAATCTGATATCTCTCAGTCTTTTGGACAACAAGAGATTTAGCTGGTCGGGAAAAGATGGAGTCTTGCGGGTCAGGAAGGGTTCAAATCTGATTCTGAAAGGTGTCATACGTGGTACTTTGTATTTTCTACAAGGTTCCACGGTTACAGGTTCAGCCAATGTTGCATCATCAGAAGTTCACCAGGAGGATATGACTAAGTTATGGCACATGAGACTTGGTCATATGGGTGAAAGAGGGATGCAAATTCTGTCAAATGAGGATCTTCTTGCTGGTCATAAGGTTAAGAACCTAGAGTTTTGTGAACATTGTGTCTTTGGAAAACTATATCGCAACAAGTTTCCAAAGGCCATTCACAGAACAAAAGGCACACTTGATTATATCCATTTTGATTGCTGGGGTCCATGGCGTGTTGAGTCTTTGGGAAGCTGCAGATTTTTTGTGTCCATTATTGATGACTACTCAAGGATGACTTGGGTGTACATGATGAAGGATAAAAGTGAAGCTTTCCAGAATTTCAAGGAGTGGAAAATTTTGATGGAAAATCAAACAGGGAAGAAGATCAAGAGGTTGCGAACTGATAATGGGCTGGAATTCTGCTGGTCTGAATTTGATCAATTCTATAAGGGTGAAGGGATTGCTCGACATCGTACAGTCAGAAATACACCACAGCAGAACGGTGTAGCTGAGCGGATGAATCAAACACTTCTGGAGAGAGCAAGGTGCATGCTCTCTAATGCTGGGCTAGATAGAAGATTCTGGGCAGAAGCGGTTAGTACAGCTTGCTACTTGGTTAACCGCGGACAACATACAGGCATACAGTGCAAGACATCTATGGAGATATGGTCAGGAAAAGCTGCTGATTATTCAAATCTGAAAGCTTTTGGTTGTACGGCTTACTATCACGTCAGTGAAGGTAAGTTAGAACCAAGAGCTAAAAAGGGAGTATTTGTGGGCTACGGAGATGGAGTGAAAGGTTTCAGAATCTGGTCTCCAGCAAAAAAGAGGGTTATTATGAGCAGCAACGTTGTCTTTGATGAAAGTTCTCTGCTTAGAACCATTGTGAAGCCTACAACTACGTCAGAAACTGGGAGTCTTGATAAACAGGTGGAGTTTCAAGTCATTCAGAACGAGAGCGATTTAAAAGAACCTGAATAGGAGGATCAAGAGCCACAGACAAAAACTGATATTCCAGAATCTATGCCATCAAATATCCATCAGAGTATAGCTCAAGATCGGCTAAGGAGGGTTGGAGTTCGGCCACCTACGAGGTATGGTTTTGAGGACATGGTGGGTTATGCACTGCAGGTTGCTGAAGAGGTAGATACATCTGAGTCGTCTACTTACAAAGAAGCCATTTTAAGTCCTGATTCTGAAAAATGGTTTGCTGCTATGGGAGATGAGATGGAGTCCCTACACAAGAATCAGACATGGGATTTGGTCATACAACCTTCGGGGAGAAAGATTATTACTTGCAAATGGGTTTTCAAGAAGAAGGAAGGGATATCACCAGCAGAAGGAGTCAAGTATAAAGCCAGGGTTGTTGCCAAAGGTTTCAACCAAAGAGAGGGAGTGGACTACAATGAGATCTTCTCACCAGTGGTCAGACATACTTCCATCAGAGTGTTACTAGCGATAGTTACACATCAGAATTTGGAGCTTGAACAACTTGATGTAAAGACAGTGTTTCTACATGGAGAGTTGGAGGAAGAGATATACATGACTCCGCCGGATGGTTTCCAAGTTCCAGGGAAGGAAAATCACGTCTGCAAGTTGAAGAAGTCCTTATATGGACTTAAGCAGTCTCCAAGACAGTGGTACAAAAGGTTTGACAGCTATATGGTGAAGTTGGGCTATACTCAGAGCTCATATGATTGTTGTGTCTACTACAATAGGCTCAAGGATGATTCATTCATCTATCTGGTGCTTTATGTAGATGATATGCTGATAGCTGCAAAGAAGAAGTATGACATTCAGAAGCTGAAGGGTTTACTTAGTGCTGAGTTTGAGATGAAGGATCTGGGAGCCGCTCAGAAGATTCTAGGGATGGAGATCATTAGAGACAGAGAGAGAAGGAAACTTTTCTTGTCACAGAGAAGCTACATTCAGAAGGTCTTGGCGAGGTTTGGCATGTCTTCATCTAAGCCTATTGATATCCCCAGTGCTGCCAATATCCATCCCATTGCCATAATCGCTCCACAGTCAGAAGAAGAGAAGGAGTATATGTCACGAGTCCCTTATGCCAGTGCCGTAGGAAGTTTGATATATGCTATGGTCTGTACAAGGCAAAATTTAGCACATGCAGTCAGTGTAGTGAGCAGATTCATGGGACAACCAGGGAAAGAACATTGGCAGGCTGTGAAGAGAATTTTTCGGTACCTTAGAGGTACATCTAACGTTGGTCTCATTTATGGAGGTGATACTCAGTGCTTGGTTACTGGCTATTCTGATTCTGACTATGCTGGAGATGTTGACACAAGAAGATCGATGACTGGATATGTGTTTACCCTTGGAGGATCTGTCGTCAGTTGGAAGGCAACTTTGCAACCTACAATGACTTTGTCTACTACGGAAGCGGAGTACATGGCCTTGACAGAGGCTGCAAAAGAAGGGATTTGGCTGAAAAGGCTGGTTAGTGATCTTGGTCTGCATCATAATCAGGCTACGGTGTATTGTGACAGTTTGAGCGCAATTTGTCTAGCCAAGGATCAAGTCCATCTTGAGAGAACCAAGCATATTGACGTGAGGTATCATTTTCTGAGAAGTGAGAAGAGAATCAAGGTGAAGAAATTAGGAACTGCAGATAATCCTACTGATATGTTCACAAAGCCGGTTCCACAGAGCAAGTTTCAACACTGTTTGGACTTTCTCAACATCAGAAGCTGTTAATTGCCCTGCGGGGCAATTCTGAGGAAGAGGGGGAGGCCTGGCACTATCATAGTGCGTCTGAAGAATCTGTTTGGAGAATTCAAGTCAAGGTGGAGATTTGTTGAATGCCTTGAATCAAACCCGTATACAATGTTGTTGTATTGGACCCTTAATTATCTGTCAATTCTGTATGTTGGGCCCAAGCCTGTTAGGGCGTAGTTTAGCACTATATATAGACGCTATGTCAAACCCTATTCCGTAATTCTGTACTTGCCTCTCCATAATAAAATTGTTCCCCCTCTTCCCGTGGACGTAGCCAATTTATTGGTGAACCACGTAAATCTGTTGTCTTGTTTTTCGCGTTTATATTTTCTCGTATTATCTCGAATTCCGTATAACAATATATATATATATATATATATATATATATATATATATATATATATATATATATGTAGAGGTCTATGTAAACCTCCAAGTAGATATAATGAAAAAATTTAAATTTTTCCGCATTTTCAACCTATGAATGTAATGACATGAGACAAAGAGGCTAGTCTTAGTCCTTCAAAGAGGACGACGACGCCGGTTACATCTAGGGGGTAAACCCGAATATGATACTTTACTTGATTGCATATAATATGACAAATCGTGAGTTGTTTTTCATCTTTCGATAGTCTGGAGAGTCAATCAGTCGTCATTTTCATGTTTTCCTACGAGCTATCTTGGGGTTATATGAAAATTTTATTGAACAACATGATGGCTCTAACGTTCCTTTTGAAATTGCTAGCAATCAAATATTCCACCCATATTTTAAGATGAACATAATTAAAATAGTAATTTAAATTTTAGCTTATGCAAAAAAAATTTGCATTTTAATTGATGATTATAATATCAGGATTGTATTGGTGTAATTGATAGAACACATACGTGTTAAAGTTTTACAAAGTGAAGCACCAAAATATCGTGGGAGAAAAAATTATCCAAAACAAAATATACTAGCTACATGAACATTTGATTTAAAATTCACATATGTGTTAGTTAGGTGGGAAGGTACATCATCTGATTCAAGAATCATAAAAGAAGCACTAAATAGACAAGATCCACTAAAAATTTCCAAAAAAGGTAAATGTTATATATAATTATATAGACATAGCTACATTTAATGGACAATAATTAAATCTTTTATTTAATTATATTTAGGAATATTATACCTTGTTGATGTTGGACTCATGTTGAAAATGGACTTATTACGTCGTATAGGGAGAACGATATCACTTGAAAGAGTATTCAATAAATCCACCTAGAAATTCTTTTGAATTATTTAATTTGCAACACGCTCTTTGTGTAACTCTACCGAATGAGCATTTGAAGTTCTTAAAAATAGAATTACTATAATTTTTTAACTTAACTGATGCATGTTGTATTTTGCACAACTATTTAATAGGAGTAGATTCAAATAATGATTTACTTGCTCAAGTTGATACAGAGCTTATGAATAATAATGATGCACATGAAGATGTTCCAAATCCTAGAGAGAGAAATGAATTTAGAAGAGGAGAGTTGATTTGAGATGACATAGCAGCTGCCATGTGGAATAATTATACAAACTAATTTTCTTTGAGAAACAGAAAAATAAGTCTTTGTATCACATTTATTTATTTGATGTTATTTGAAAGTGATTTTGTGAACTATTGTTTTAGTGATAAAAATAATGTGTAATGCATTTGAATTTATATTATAACTCTTCAATATTATTAATGACATTTCTTTATTTAATTCTTATGAATTTATATTTTACTGTTGTAGTTATCAAGATAACGAAAAAATTAAAGTCGTTTACTTCAATTGAGACAAATATTTCAGATAAATCTCTTTGTATTTGATTACATACTTTGGAAGATGCACTAATTAATGCATTTTATCATGAGCAAGAACTTGGAAATATGGTTGGTTGATCTTTCACTACACACACGCTGAATAACGTATTGAGGGAGTTATGATCAAAATTTTCTAATAAAATCCTTAATAAAGAGAGAATTCGCAATCGAATGAGAAACATTAAAAATCAATTAGCAAATACTATGATACATTTTAAATGGGAATGAGCGGATTTGCATGAAATCCCATCACAATATGTGGAATGTCGAGCCTGAAGTATGAGATCAATTAATTCAGGTACATTCATGCTTATTAGTTTTGCTTTTATTTTTAATGTTCATCTCATTAGTTTTGCTCTTTTTTTTAATGTTCATCTTATTTTCTTCAATAATGTGTTGTACTTTTCCTACGTAGGCTCGCCTGAAGCTGCTAATTTGAAGACCAAATCTATTAGAAATTATGATAAGATAATAATGATATATTGAAAGGATAGAACAAGTGGAAAGCATTCTTAGACTAGACCAAATATGTTAAAAAGAGGTACCAATAAGTGGCGACTCCAAAAAAGTTAATTTTCGTCAGAGTTTCCTATTAACGTCTTAGAAAGGTTTTGAAAGCACCTAAGACGTTTGCTAACTTGCCAAAAATCATTTAAGATTACTTTGTAAGAGAAAACTGTTTATCTAAGTGAATTTTAATTTGTAAAATTCTTTGAAAATATTTACTTGATTTGATCGAGCCGTTAAAACTAAGTGGCGTTTTTGGGGGATTCGGATTCTTCTAGCTTTAAACTAGCGACAAAAAAATAACATATAAAAAAAAAGTAAAGAGGAGAGGGGAGAAATTTGATTCCAAATCCGTGTTCCGTTCGCCTTGACCAGAATTTTGGACCCACCTGTTTTGGGTTTTTGATCCATTGACTTTTTGGATTTTCGACCCATTTCTTCCATACCTGTTCTAAACTAAGCAAATAATTAATACAAAATAAATACAGAAAATAAATGACAATGGCTTAAGCCAGAAAATAACCAAATACAAAATAATACTAAATTGGATCTTCTAATCCAACTTCTTCGGCTTTCTTCAGTCTTCATGCTAGTTCAACTTCAACAATTTGCCCATCAAATTTTATGGATTGACTCGAAAAGACGAAACTAAGCCTTTATGGTTTTCTCAAAATGAAGGAAGGAAGGAGTTCTCGATGAACTCGGTATATTTCATATTAAAAATGCATAAACAAGAGTTAGCATCTTATTGTAGGATTAACAAAAGTGATTATAAATTGACTACTCCAGCTTGAACAAATTTCCAAAAAAATAATGAATCTAAGATGTTCCAGCAAACACGACCTTATCACGCTACTCAACAGACACGAAAGATAATGTAACCACAGGACTAATAAATTTAAATTTCTTTCCTAAAGAAAAAATAAGATTAAAACATCTTTGATTGAAAAGGTTGTTAATCATTTACTTCATGGACAACAATCAACTTAAAATAAAGGCAACAACCCATACACGTGCAAAATAAGTTTAAAATCTATAACAGTAAACAATTAGAGGAAATGGATCATTATAAAAGCTTAAAAAAAATTAAAAAAAACAAGTAATATAATGAAGTGAGTTGCCAAAAGAAAACCAATCAATGAAACAGTGAAGTAAAAGTATTAGATTGAGATACTTGATTCAAAACGTCATTCGATACACATTAATGAGAATTCTCTAAACTGAACCCATGAATACGAATTAAGAATAGATTCACAACATCACTTCAAAACATGCTGGAAACGAGCCCCTAAACTAGCATAACCGCAAAGAAAATTTAACACAATAGCTAAAAAACATACATATAGGAAGGAACAATCTCACTCCTATACCAAAGTAAACAGTCAATTAATTTCAAAACTTCCACGAAATAAAGGGACTAGACTAGATCACAGGTTGAAATTCGATCAAAATAGAGTCGATTCGAAACAAATATTATCGACACTAAGCAAACTGTCAATTAATTCCAAAACTTCCAAGAAATAGAGGGACTCAACTAGATCACAGGTTGGAATTCAACCGAAATAGAGTCGATTTGAAACAAATATTATCGTCACTAAGCAAATTGAAAACTACTCTGCCTGCATCAGCCCATTATAGTTTGAACAAGTGACTCGAGTAAGAAGAGAACTGAGTGAAGATTTGAGACAAGATAACACGCCAGAGAAATTAGACCTTAAACAAACAAGAAAACAAAATATAAGCAACACATTAGTTTTAAGCAAAAGAAATGACCAGCTACAAGACACATTGAACGACCATGGAATTTGATCAAAAAAAGACAGAATACTATGACAAACAACCAACTTCAGATTAAGAGATTTTGAAATTCTGCCCTAATCTCAAAGGAAAGAACAAACAACATTAGCAGTCATAAAGTAAATGGAAGGTTCGGGTGCTCAAGACAATAAAGAGAAAGAAAACAAATTTGACAATGTTTAAATAACAGATTTAGAGAAAGGGAAGATGAACCCCAAACAAAGAAAATATAAATGACAACATTAACTACAAGAATATATGGCTTTAGAATCAAGATTAGAAATAAAAACAAAGATCATTTTGAGGCAAACAAGGCTTTTTAAGACGCCAAAACTTGACCTGACAAAAAGCATAACTAAAGATAACAACAATGTAGCGAAATAGCAAAGGCAAAGAGAATACTGTGAAAGGAAGAAGTGTTACCTTTCTACGGGCAGCGAATTAGGACTAGAAGAGCTCGAGCAGAACTTCCACAAACACAATGTAAGTTCCGAGAACTCTAGCGAGATCGTGAGAAAACAGAACCAAAGGAACGTCACCTTGAAACTTCACAATCGCAGAACCTACTTCCAAAATATTTTCGTGTATTGACTTTGATTCTTATCTTATATCTCTTAGATAATCTATTCTTTCCCATAGTAAAATATCTTTTTCCCAACATTTTCTCCAACTTTTTCCACTTATTTTTTTTTCCAAAAAAAAAAACTCAGAACAAACCCAAATGAAGGTAAAAGAAGGTTTATATAGAAGGAGATATGATCTAAACATGAGAAGGGAAAATGGAATGGGTTTTGAATTTGAAATTTAGATTCCCACCCTTAGGATAAGGTTGGACAACCATGAGTCGTACCAATTCCAACGGAAGAGAAGTGAGGGTCATCCAATTTTGAGCAAAGGACGAAGGAGTAAGATCGAGACACTTGGTTCATTAAGGATGAGGACAAATTGGTTTGCTACAAATCTCGTAAAAATTGGACGAAGACGACAACAGTCATGCGATGGATGGGTTCACTGTGAGGAAGAAAAAAGAAGTGGGGTGGGTTGGCCGGATATCGTTGCTGGGTCTTTTAATATTGAATGGGATGGGTATAAATAGTTGGGCTGGGGTCACTGGGACAAATAGACTAATTGAATTGGTATGTTAAGAAACTTAAGGATTTAAAAGGAATTGGGGCCTGAAATAGCTTGGGTTTGAAGTAGTGGGCTGTTGGATAAAAAATAACGTAGGAGCCCAAAATTTTGGTCTTTTGTGCAGCTAAACGCGTTGTTGATTTAATCTAATTGGAAATTTTTAATAAAATTGGTGAAACATAGGTAGGACGAGCTCTAAATATAATTAATTAACGAGTTTCGTAATCTTGACGAGATAAAAATAATAAATTTAGTCAAATAACTTAAAGTCGAATTACTATTAAACAATTAGAGTACTTGACCAAATATTTAAACAAACTTTTGAGAAGGTTTTCGAATATTTTATGAAATAAATTAACTACATGAAAACATATATCACTTCAAAACTTATAAAATCGACTAAAGCTACTCTAAAATGTTTTGAAAACATATTAGAGTCCTGTAAAATTGATTATTTTCTTTCGTGTGGAATTTAAGAAACTCGTGAATTGACTCTTATCGGGAGAGAGGTGGGGTTAAAATTTGGTGTCAACAACTGCCCCTCATTTTACTTGGATTGATGCAAGAAATTCAGGGAAAATGAAATTGACCCAACCAAATTTGACCGACCACATACTCGTCTTTAGGAAGGGATTTGCTATGGACTTTAAGATTTATGGCCGAACCCTGAAAATGGGTTTCCTACATATCTCAGGCTACATGATAATTCACGCCACTTGTAGTTTAAAACGCTTGATTTAGCGCATAATTTCGAAAGAATTCACAAGTCATCTTGACAGTGGTTTATGAAGGGATCAAAATGCTCGAGAATGGGATTCAGGAGTGAATGCTGGAATACAGCCAAGTTTTCAGCAATTAAACCCGCCTACTTATCCTTAAATCTTAAGAATCATGCAGCTTGTAGTTTGACTCGATCGGTTGAAGAGGAAATATATTATGCTAGATAGATTTTGGCTCTGGACAAGTGACAAAATTAATTGAGTATGAAAAGGAGGATTGTAACCTCTTAGACATGAATATGGCGCTCTTCACACCCATAATTAAGAACTTACACGGAAATAATTTTCAAAGCTCTTAGCGCATAATAACTTAGACTGGAAACTTGCTTTCGGTAAATATCAAGATTTTCCAGATGCGAGACCGAAACTGACAAAATCCAAAGAAAAATCCACATGCCTTTTGATAGGGGTGTGGTTCGATTGTGGTGGAAGTCGCTACTCTGCTCGCGTCCTAAGAGTTTGACAATCCTATTTGGAATATGTCCAGTTTGCTACTAAGAAAAAGTTTCACATTGTGCCGCATTCCTTTTGATGTCGTCCGAACCTGTGGTTTTTGAAGAATTCATCCTTTCGGATGCTCTCGACAAAGTTTGAGATGAAACTCATCAGCATAAAAATGCAATTCAAATGGGAGAGAGTGTCTTTTACCATTTTGACACTTAGTTTTTCTCTTTCTTTATTTGACGTCAACTCGATCAGTTTAACGTAAAACAAATAAAACTTATGTATTATGATTGCAATATAATCTTCAATATACTCTTCATTTGGTGTAGAAATAAATAAAAGTTGATGCATCGTTGATATTTCTCTTGACATCGTCTTTGATGCTTTCTTTATGTTTACTTTTATCAAAATAAAAGAATGCAGTTGATGTCCATAGGTAAGTATTTCTTTTGAGATGCATGATTCCTTCTCTCGCAGTTGATGTCGATAGGTAAGTATTTCTCTTGAGATGCATGATTCCTTCTTTGGCAGTGCATGATTTCTTGCGGGGCATAAATATCTTCCCGCGAGGTATGAATATCGTCTCGCGATGCATAATTTTCTGCTATGAATGAATATCTTCTCGCGATGCATAACTTTTTGCAGGACATGAATATCTTCCCACAATGCACAACTTTGTGCGAGGCATGAATATCTTCTCGCAGTGCATAACTTTATGTGATGCATGAACATTGACTCGCGATGCATGATCTTTTGCGATACACGAATATTGACTCGCGATGCATGGATATTCTGTAATGCATGGATATTAACTCGCGATGTATGGACCTTCCGCGATGCATGAGTATCGACTCGCGATGCATGGATATTGACTCACGATGGATGAATCTTCCGCGATGCATTAATATTGACTCGCGATGCATGAATCTTCCGCAATGCATGGATATTAACTTGCGATGCATAATCTTCTGCAGGGGATGAATATCCTCCTGTGATGCATAGATAGTAAATCTTGATGTCATCCTTGGTACCAAATGATGAAAGTGCTTCAATCGAGCGACACAGTGATCTTCTAGGTGCCTTCTGTATAATCATATCATCTCAATTAACGATAACGGTGAAATGATTTCCAGATAATATATCATCTTGATCGATAATAAAATGAATGACCCCCCCGGGTAGTGTACCGTCTTGATCAATAATAAAATAAATGACCCCCTCCAGGTAATGTATCGTCTTGATTGACAATAAAATAAATGAACCCTCCAGATAGTGTATTGTCTTAATCGCCAATAAGATAGATGACCCCTCTGGATAATGTATTATCTTGATTGATAATAAAATAAATGGCCCCTCAAGGTAAGGACATCATCTTGTCTGATAATGTGATACAGATGACGTCTTTTACGAAAACCGTAAACTCTTCCTTAAGATTTTCGCTTGATTCACCTTTGAATCTAGTTGAACATTCCTTAAGACTTCATGTTGTTGGAAAATGATGGAAATAAGCCATTCATATTCCCAAGTCTCCGATATAAGCAATATAAGATAATTCCTGCATCTACAGGAAACTGTTAATTTTGGAAGAGCTTTCTCCTCCTTGATTTCTCCATATTCATCGATTGAAAGAATTTTTTGATATCAAAGTCAAGTTATAAACTTGCATCCACAGAAAAAATTTTAGTTTTAAAATGAACTGATCTATGTATATTATTCAGTTATCTGGTCTTTGTCCTGATATCTTCAGTTGATTTTATGATCTCCTGACCTTGATAGATAAGACAAAATATTTTATGCCAAAACAAATGAAACATAAAAGGAAAATCTTTAAGAAAATAAATTTTCGAGGAGTAGTATTTTAAAAAGGGTCACTGCCAAGTGTCATGTCACGTCAGGCTTAGCGAACTTCTTTGAGCGTGATGCTTGGAGGTGTATCTAATTATTTGATGGCGAGTATTCAAAGTTAGTCCACACTGGCGACAAACCCATATTGAAAATTTTGAGGTCATCCTCCAAATTTCTGTCCCAATTAACTGTCTTGCTTATCTTTCCACTGTAACCGAGTACATTGCAGAATTTTTGAGATCTTCTAAAAGATTATGTCCCAGTTGAAAATCTCAAAATATCTTCAATCTTGACTTGTTGAGGAAGAGTCTTCTTCTAGATAATTTTTTAGTCCCTCTCAAATATTCTGTCCCAATTTATATTGTAAAGAGGAATAGAAATCTTATGGGAGATATAACCGAACCCTTATGGCGCCTACGTATCCTGTTGAGGATGGAATCAGGTCAAACGTAGTTCCCCCAAGGTTAACAAAGATAAGAAAATTTCAAAGAAACGGACCGACGCCGACATAGGCCGCCTACGTATCTCATTCTTGAGAATTTATGTCAAACGTAGTTCAAATATAAAGGAATATATTAAAGGGGCTAAATGGGGTGATTGAGGATGACATATGCCGCCTACGTATCTCATTCTAGAGAATTCAGGTTAGACGTAATTCATGACAAAAGGGATAAAAAATTTAAATAAAACTAATACAAGCAAACAGAATGATTACAAGTAAATAACAGAAATGCTCACACGTAGTATCTCTTGAAAGCATCTAAGTTGATAGGTTTCGGTTATACGGTGCCATCCATCTCCGATAGGATCAATGCACCTCCAGAAAATACTTTGCGAACCATGTAGGGTCCTTGACAATTTGGCGCGAATTTCCCTTTGTATTTGTCTTGATGAGAAAAGACGCTCTTAAGGACCAACTGACCAACTTCGAAACTCTTAGCTCTTACTCTCTTGTGAAAAGCACAAACCATTCTCTTCGATACAACTGACCATGACAAACGGCAACCATTCTCTTTTCATCGATCAAGGA
The DNA here is from genome assembly GCF_036512215.1 of Solanum lycopersicum. Taxonomy (NCBI): domain Eukaryota; kingdom Viridiplantae; phylum Streptophyta; class Magnoliopsida; order Solanales; family Solanaceae; genus Solanum; species Solanum lycopersicum. The sequence continues at coordinate 40,992,622 of NC_090803.1, forward strand.
AAACTGATCAATCCGCCTGCTGACCCATTCAGCATTACTTGTCGTTTCAAACTCCAAAAGTGCTTTTGGCGGGATTTAACTTCAAGTTATAACGACGCAAATGATCAAAGAACTTCCTTAGATGTTTCAAGTGGTACGAAGTCTCGTGGGACTTGATTATGACATCATGTGCATACACCTCAATCTCCTTATGAATCATATCATAAAATATGGTTGTCATAGCCCTCATATAAGTGACGCCAGCATTTATGACATAACCCTGTAATGATATACACCTCAATGTGTAATAAAAGCTGTCTTTTCTACATCTTCTTCATCCATCAGAATCTGATGATAACCTGCGTAACAATCCACAAATGACTGCATTGCATGCTTAGCACAGTTATCAATCAGCATATGAATGTTTGGCAACGAAAAATTATCCTTAGGGCTAGCTTCATTGAGATCTCTCTAGTCAATTCAAATTATGATCTTTCCATTCTTCTTGACGATCAAAACGACATTAGCCAGCCAGGTCAGGCATTGTGTCACTTCTACCAGCCGAGACTCAATCTTTTTGGTAATCTCCTATTTCATTTTTAAACTCAACTCAGGGCTTGAACTTTTGAGCCTTTTGCTTCATCGGGTTGAACCCTGGATTAATCGACAGTTTGTGAGATACAACATCGGTACTCAGCCCTTGGATGTCACCGACTTCCCAAGCGAACACATCAATGTACTCAGCAAGCAAATGAATTAGGACTTTCCTTTGAGTTTCATTCAAGTGAACACTGATTTTAACTTCTTCGACACACTCTTGGTCTCCCAGATTTACAGTTTCACTTTCCTCTAAATTTTGTTTATGTTTGTCTTCAAACTGCGAAATTCCTTGGCAACATACTCTGGTGCCTCATTCTCCTCTTCGTAATCATCAACCTCGTCATCACCTGCCTCATTTTATTCGATCAGCTAGTGATATGACATGACATTGGAAGGTTTAAAACTTATATTACTGAAACCATAAATAAACAGAGTTAGGAAATTAAAAAGATAGCAAGTAAGTAGAAATAAAAAAATTCAATAAAAGTGGCTTTCATTTAATTTTAACAAATGATGAAAACATTGGCCATGGCGAAAGGCAATGTTGCCTTTTTCGAAAATCACAAAGGGAATTTCAAAAACTAAGTAATTAAGGAAAATGCAAAATGGTGGGTCTCGGGCCTCTTCCAGACCGCCACCGATTTAAATATGCATGAATGATGCCCTTCTACCAAGGAGTTTGGGGAATCAGAATCGGTGTGGAGGTCCAATTCTGCAACATCTCCCCAGGCTCAGCATCGCGAAATCCTGCTAGATCGACTTCTTCCTTAATAATAGCATCAATTTCTTCAAAAAGGCCATAGATCCCTTCCCCAAGGTTGTCATGCTAGGCATACTCTCGGACCGGGAATGATTTATACAGATGAGGGATTGTCTTAGCCAATGCTTGATCAATCTTCTTTTTTGAATTCATACATCATCTGTGGGGACGTACCCCAAACCATATCTAGCTCCTTTGACGGGGATCGGAATAGGCTCAATAATTCCTTAGGAATTTCTTCCCAATCAAAAAGTTGGTTCAAAACCATTCCGCAGCATCACAGTGGCTATCATCTTGTACACGGCAGACATAGGAGGCTGTGGGGCCAAGTCCTCTCCGGTGGCATTTACCAGCTCCACCGTGTAAAAATCTGTACCTCGCGATACCTCATCAATGATTGGCGCCTGTCTGCCGGATTGACTCCCTTAACCATGAATAACCATCTCTTCGTTCTTTCAAATGAGTTTCATCACCTAATTAAGGGTAGAAGGCACAGCTCCAGCATATGAATGAAAGTCCTTCTTAGAAGAAGGTTAGAACTGGTGTCAATGTCCAAGACTTGAAAGTGTGCACTGAATTCTATCGGACCCATTTGGATAGCCAAATTCACCGCTCCCAGCGTATCTCTCTGCATCCTATCAAAAGCTCTTACATTGACTTGGTTTTTCTCCAGCTTCCCCAAGTCAAACCGTAACTGCCTCAATGTCGACAATGGGCAAATAATCAGACAAGATTTGTCATCCACCAAGACACGATTATGAACTTTTCACAGCATACAACAGTGATGTGCAGCGCCTTATTGTGTGACCTCCCTTCAAAAGGAATCTCATCGTCGCAAAAGCTAATATGATGCCCTCAGATGACTTGGTTGATCATAGCGGCCGCATTATCGCTGCTTGTTCCCACGGGCACATACGTATCATCGAGAGCCTTCATCAAAGCCTATCTATGCAATTGAGAGCTCATCAGCAGGGCCCGCACAGAAATCTGGACTGGAGTCTTCTCCATGCTTAACAATTGAATAATCTTTTGGCTGCATATTTCTCCGGAATTCCTCAACGTTGCCTTTGCTTATTGGACTTTTACCCTGATTCTTCTTTTGCCCTCCAATAGTTAACTCTTCGGGAGTATAACATCTCCCAGATCGGATCATACCTGAGCAACAATTGTTTCAATCACGAATTTTGGCCTGACAAGAGTTTCTGATGGTACCAAGGCAACAGCCTTTGCAGGTGTCAAGATAACGAACTCTTTTTTCTCTTTTATACTTAACGAAGCCATAGACCTTTCCACTCGTCATGAACAATTGGGGTTATCACTTTTTTCACGCACCAATCATCATTTGTCTCTATCATATTAACATTGCCGCCTCCATGATTTGGTAAAGGATTGGTATTGACATTATGTGCAGCTGGTTGGAGAGAGACTACTTCTTGGTCAATTAGATCCTAAATTTTGTGCTTGAGGTTTATATAGTCCTCGGTTCATGCCCAACACTGTTGGATTGATAAGCACACCTTTGATCGGGCTTATAGAACATAGAACTGGTATCCACTAGTTTTGGCCCCACTGGTGGATATATCCAGCCACAGGAAGTCGCTCGTACAGCTTTGTTCGGCTTTCGGGTAGCATAGTGAAGTTTCAGGGAGTCTTCTTCTAAATTGAGGTCGAGGGGGATCATAACTGCCTTATGGAGGAGGCATCTGTTCATAACCTCTATTGTTGGGACGGGGAAATTGATTTTTGGGATAGGGATTCATTTGGTAGCTTGGCAATGGAGCTTGGTTATTCTTGGGAGCGGCATTTTGGTAGTGAGGGGTGGCATTTGGTAAAGTGGAGGATGATTTTGATATATGGGAGATGGATTTTTGTAAAGCAAGGACAAACTTTGATAATTTGGAGAGGGGGCATTTGGATAGGACGAGGTAGTATTGTGATAGACTGGACGAGGATTATTTGGATGAATAGCCTGCGTGTAGCATGCTTGGTAAGAGTTATGTGGAGGTCGAGGACGACCTTGCGATGACGATGATCTTCTAGGGGTCTTCTTCCCTTCATAAGAGACATCAGCAATTTCTTCTCTCTCTTTTTTCAACACTCCAGATGATCCGGGCGATGCAGCAACATGGGCTATTTTCCCCATTTTCAAACCAACTTCAATAGTCTCACCAATCTTGACTATCTCGATTAATTTTTCTCCAACAAGCAACATGATTCTATCATAAATTCGGGCTCTTGCACCCGCACAAACACTTCCACTACTACTTTATCGGACATGGGCGGCCTTACTCTTGTAGCTTTCTTCCTCCACCTGTAGGCGAACTCTTTGTAGCTCTCGGTGGATTTCTACTTCATTTTTTCCAAAGAGTATCGATCGAGAATGATTTCTATGTTGTAAGCAAACCGATCAATAAAGTCTTTGGCCAGGGCGTTCTAGCTGGGCCATTACCTGGTTTCGTGGGAGGTGAACCATTTCAGAGCCTCCCCGCATAGACTTCAGCTAAAGAGCTGCATCAACAGAGCTTCATCCCTACCAACTCCAACAAGTTGGTCGCAGTAGGCTCTCAGATGAGCCATAAGGTTGCCCATTCTTTCGAAAGTATCAAACTTCGGGATCTTGAACCCTTTCAGAAGGTTCAAATTTGGATGGATGCACAACTCTTCAGGGACGCATTGGAACTCTTTCATGGTCTTCTTGATCTCTTCTTTTATATCCACCTTTGTGCTCGACAGGGACGGGAATTTGGAAAGTGGTTCTTTTAGGTAAGAGTAGAGCTATAGAGGGACTCTGGGCATTTTGAGAGATTTGATAATTCTGAGGGTAAGTCTGAGGAGTGGTATTCTGATTTATGTGGTAGTTGGGTGTTTGGGGATTGAAAGTATTTTGGTTTTGATTTTGCGGTGGTGAAGCGGTTTGATGGTGGGTATTTTGAGGATGGGGTGGCATTTGGAGGTGGTTGTTTTGAGGATAGGTGGAGTTTGGTAGGATGCGGAAGCATATTGGGGATTTTTTGTAGTCAGATCTATAACCTACGGATTCTGAGCAAGTGTAGATGGCTAGTTCTGAGATGGATCCATATTTGAAGAAGGGAAGTAGATTGGAGGCCTCCCATCATCAGTGTTAGCAGCAAACCCTGGCGGAGGCAGAACTGTCTCCTTTGCATTTCAACTCTGATTTATGTAATTTGTTGTATTAGTTGCAGAATCAACTCATTCTGGTCCGCTATGGTAGGTAGAGCCACCACAACATCAGTAGGACTTACTTCTTCATTACCATCTCCCATAACTGCCTTTCTTTTGTCTGAATTTCATTTAGGGAAGTAATCTGTGGGACCTTTTGATCTGGTGAAATAGGGATGATCTGCCAGCTTTCAGTCAACACTGATTAGTTTCAAAGTACCTCAGAAGGAAAACAACTCAAAGGACGATTTGTCAGTGTACATTCAAAATACAAAATGCATAATATAACACAGAGAACAATTAACGCACAAGTTGCTTTGTTTAAGGATATCTTTAACTCACGAGTAAGTACGGAAACACATTTTTTAACAAGCAGGAGTTTGCTTGTTTTAGTTATGACATTGTCTCAGAAAGGCTAAATCACGTTGAGTTAAGGTCTTCTTGCAGTTGCTCTTTGACATCCGTTGATCTGGCCTTCGTATCTTCTTGTAACATGAAGGAAGAGAATAAAAAATTTTAAAGATAGGGGTCGATCCTGGGAAGGATGCCTACATATCTCACAAGGAGAATTCAGGCCCAACGTAGTTCGAGTATATAAGAAAATATTTTCATTCATTCATTCGTTGCGATTACAAAGAAATTGAAAGACAACAAAGATTTAAAGATAATAATAATTACTACATCTTATTCATTCTTCTTGTCGTTGCAGCATCAGTCATGAGGAATAAACTCGACTCGAATCTTTCCCATGTTGATGAGGGATTCGAGGTCGTGGCAGAACTCAAGACACTTTTCAATGTTGTGGTATGCGGCATCGTGATAGGTACAACGCTTACGAACTTTGTACTGAAGAGAATGCGATACTCCCAAGCCCCCGTAGAAATGGGTGAAGACTCCATTCTGAACTAATTTTGAGTAAACTTCCCTCATCGTTTTCTTGAACGGCTTGAATGAGCAACGATAGAATATGGTATTCACTGTGACTAGTATGTCCAGTCGTGGTTCATCACATGCAAGGAGGAAGCCATCACCCCAAGTGTTCGGAGTACTGTCCATGCTGAACAAACGATGGACTGCGTTCTTGAACTTTATGCATTCTTCTATCGTATGCCTTTCTGGTTGGGATGACACTCACAAGTCTTGTGGTGGTCCCCTGATTCCACTTGGGAAGATGCTTTTTCAACGGGCATCACATACGTCTAGATCAATAATGCTAAAAAATGAGCGCGCACGAGATAGCTTCTATCCTTTTTATATATTCCTGTGGATATGCTTCGAGAGAAATTTTCTTGTCTCCTTTTGCTAGACGTCCTTCAAAAGAAGGTCGCGGGAAAGTTCCTCCTTATACCTCTCTTTGTTGAGTTCCTCCTCGGGGCTCCCAAGAGGAAACAGTAGGTCATACAGGTGCTTTCCAGGATGCTTTTGTGCGTCAATTTTCTCTTTTTCGCTTGGCCCAGTCTGGATACTATTTCCCTTTTCCATAGCATTGATTCTCCTTTCCTGAGACAATAGCGTAATGTTTTAGGATTTAGGGTATGAGAGATGTCTTTTTAGTGAGAAACTTGAGACTCGGAAATTTTGGTCAGACATTTTGTAACAGTGACTTGTTTGTATATATCTTCTGGAAAATTCTGGATAGGAGTGGGTTTACGATATCCTCATTCATAGCAACATAACACATAAGCAATTAATAGCACATATATCGCATCCTAAAACATACAGGGGGCCCTTTTATGCCAAGGGTAGGCTTAGCGTATTTGAATGATGTAATCATGAATTTGAACCAAATAGACAATTCCCCCCAAAATAAATTTCACAAGTGAATAATAATGTTCAAAAAGGGGAAAATAAAGGATAATAACATTAAATTTAAACCCATGCAGGGGACATTTGAAAGTGCAATAAGCCAAGCCCACGCAAGGGCTAAAAACAACATAAATACATATTAAAAAACCCACAAAGACGATATCCACTTTGTCGTTCCTGATGGTCCTGCTCCATCGCCATCCCTTGAGTCTTTTATTGCTAAAACATATATCTTAGATCAGCAAGAATCTTTCACCCAGTCGTCCTTTGTCTTCCAAGCTTTCGTATCGCATCCTCTTGATTTTCTCCTTGACCCATGTACCGAAATCATCATAACCACGCCTTAGTCTTTCCACATCTTGAGTCGCCTTCTCAAGAGTATCTTGGTTCTGGATAAACTTAGAATACACTTCTTGGGCCTCTTTTTTTACCTCTTGTAGCTCGTCCACTACCTTGGCTTCTTTGTCTGTCACGCTGCAAAAGTTGCGCGGCGTTGGGATGGAGAGACTTTGTATATCTTTTATCAACCATTTTTTGTATCTTCATCATATCCAGCATTAAATCGGTCTGGGGCGATGATGGTTTTATCCATCTGCTTGGCACTTTTCCATTCTCTGAACATTTCAGATGCGTCGTGCACTCTATCGTCTCTAATATTGTATACATAAGCGCCATAGTACGCCTCTTTGGGTACAGTTTGTCTCCTCGCGAAATGTTGCAAGACTCTAAAGGGTGCATAAGGGTAAATTCCCTGAAAACCTGGCAGAGGAAGCACAATCTGTCTGTGGCTCTCCACGACGGCTTCTTTAGAGATGAAATGGTCGAGCATCCATTGGAGATCTTCTTCTCTCAATTCGGAAAAAATCTGAGCCCATCTCCCCTTGTTCTCCAGTTGTCTATATTCGCCTAGTACAGCATGTCATTCAAATCTTTAAGGGTGTTTTTGTTGTCGAGAGTATGTAGCTTCTGAGTCCCAGCACCCTTTGTCAAGTGACTGAGGATCCATCATTGAAGAAGTAGGTTGCATCCTTGGAAGTATCGATGCCCCTCTTTACACTTTCTCAAAGCTCGATACATGTCGGACAGGATGACTGGAGGTATAGGGTAGTATTTTGTTATTCCTTGGTTCTCGTACCCTTTGAATAGAGTATGCGCGAGTGTTATAACTCGGGTATTGATGTTCAGACTTGGCCATGCGGACCATCGTTCCCTACAACGCTACAACAAATGCTAGAGGAAGGATCTCGTTCCATTCTTTTTAAGAGACCTTGAACTCTCGGTTGTAAATGGGGTAGAAGCTCGCATGTCCAAATCGGATATAAAGATCTATGAATGCTACATGGGATTTTCGGCACCAATAGACAAAGTCTTTTCCCAACCTGAACCAGTCTGCAATATCTTCTACGGAAGTCTTATTAGGGATAAAGATGTCTTCTTGTTTTCTTGCTTTTCTTTCTATCCCAGTACCTACTGTGTCTATGCAGTCTCTGATCTCCTCCAAAGTTGGGGTAATTTTAGCGGTTCCAAATTGAAACACCATTCGTTGGCTATCCCAATATCCCGTGAGGACCTCAACCAGTTTTAATCAACCGTTCATGTTGATCAATTTTGTCAGAGCACCCACGTATTTGTTAAGGGTTCTTCTATGATCCCCATCGAGATTATTATACCACATTGTGAGTTGAGGTGGCGCTGCTATGACCATGTCAAACTTTGGAAAACGACCCATATCTACAAAACAGAAACTAGTTAGGTTTACACACCCCGAATTGATTTTCCCACGTACATCATTCAAATGTCAAATAAAATGATGTGTCATTAGGTAGGAGACCTTAGACACAATTTTGACGATTTTCTACTAAATGGACTTAATACAGCTTAGGGAAGTTGTCTTAGGCTAATACTTAATTTTGGTTTCGCTCTAGCTTAGGCTTTCTAGAATAGTTTTCAAGTTGATGGTTACCCGAGTCGGACAAACATCGGGGTGAAGCTACCAAACGACGTCGGGTAATCGTATTCCGACTATTCGTTTGATACTTCCAAATGAAATTCTTGTGTATTTCTTAAGAAAGTTGTGGAAATCCACATAACTTTCATTTTCTAAATGCAAACTATTTGTCAATTGGCGAAAAGATGCCATGAAAAAGTGCAATAATTATAACTAAGATAAAATAAACAAATAAGCAATTAAACCACATAGCTAAAATAGATTTAGTTTTAAGGTTAGAATCCTCTGTTGTCCCCACCAGAGTCGTCATTTCTATTTTATACCCAAAAAGGGTTTTTCGGGAAAATATTTGTTTTTTTGTAAATTTCTGACCTTTTTAGAGTCGTCACTTAATTTTTAAAGAAAAATCCATAAAATTATGTTTTCAAAGACTTAAACAAAAAAATCGTTTTTTGAATATATTTAAAAGGGTTCTGAGATTCCTATTAACGTCTTAGAAAGGTTTTGAAAACGCCTAAGACGTTTGCTAACTTGAGGTTTTCCGACAACTAACTATTTTGACTAGAACTTAAAATTGGGATAAAGATATTTCTTAGAGTTGTTTGAAAATGGATGCCAAAAATCATTTAAGATTGTTTTGTAAGTGAAAACTATTTATCTAAGTGAATTTTAATTTGTAAAATCCTTTAAAAATATTTACTTGATTTGATCGAGTCGTTAAAACTAAAGTGGAGTTTTGCGGGGATTCAGATTCTTCTAACTTTAAACTAGCGACAAACAAAACAACAAATAATAAAAAAAAAACAAGTAAAGAGGAGAAGGAGAGAAATTTGAGTCCAAATCCGGATTCCATTTGCCTTGACCAGAATTTTGGACCCACCTGTTTTGGGTTTTTGACCCATTTGACTTTTTGGATTTTTGACCCATTTCTTCCGTACCTGTCCTAAACTAAGCAAATAATTAATACAAAATAAATACAAAAAATAAACTACAATGTCTTAAGCCCGAAAATGGCAAAATACAAAATAATACTAAATTGGATCTTCTAATCCAACTTCTTCGGCTTTCTTTAATCTTCATGCTAGTTCAACTTCAACAGATGCCCATCGAATTTTATGGATTGACTCGAAAAGACGAAATTAAACCTTTATGGTTTTCTCAAAATGCAGGAAGGAAGGAGTTCTCAATGAACTCGGTATATTTCACATTAAAAAATGCATAAACAAGAGTTAGCATCTTATTGTAGCATTAACAAAAGTGATTATAAATTGACTACTCCAGCTTGAACAAATTTCCAAAAAAATAATGAATCTAAGATGTTCCAGCAAACACGACCTTATCACGTTACTCAACAGACACGAAAGATAATGTAACCACACGAGTAATAAATTTAAATTTCTTTCCTGAAGCAAAAATAAGATTAAAACATCTTAGATTGAAAAGGTTGTTAATCATTTACTTCATGGACAACAATCAACTTAAAATAAAGGCAACAACCCATACACATGCAGAATAAGTCTAAAATCTATAACAATATTAGAGGAAATGGATCATTGTAGAAGCTTAAAATTTTTTATAAAAAAAACAAGTAATACAATGAAGTGAGTTTGCCAAAAGTAAACCAATTATTGAAACAGTGAAGTAAAAGTATTAGATTGAGATACTTGATACAAAACGTCATTCGATACACATTAATGAGAATTCTCTAAACTGAACCCATGAATATGACTTAAGAATAGATTCACAACATCACTTCAAAACATGCTGGAAACGAGCCCCTAAACTAGCATAACCGCAAAGAAAATTTAACGCAATAGCTAAAAAACATACATAAAGGAAGGAACAATCTCACTCCTATACCAAAGTAAACAGTCAATTAATTTCAAAACATCTACGAAATAAAGGGACTAGACTAGATCACAGGTTTAAATTCGATCAAATTAGAGTCGATTCGAAACAAATATTATCGACACTAAGCAAATTGAAAACTACTCTACGTGCATCAGTCCATTCCAGCTTGAACGAGTGACTCGAGTAAGAAGAGAACTGAGTGAAGATTTGAGACAAGATAACACGCAAAAGAAATTAGACCTTAAACAAACAAGAAAACAAAATATAAACAACTCATTAGTTTTAAGCAAAAGAAACGACCAGCTACAAGACACATTGAACGACCATGGAATTCGATAAAAAAAAGACAGAATACTTTGAGGCAAACAAGACTTATTAAGACGCCAAAACTCGACCTGACAAAGAGCATAACTAAAGATAACAACAATATAGCGAAATAGCAAAGGCAAAAATAATAATGTGAAGGGAAGAAGTGTTACCTTTCTACGGGCAGCGAACTAAGACAAGACGAGCTCGAGCAGAACTTCCACCACCACAATGTAAGTTCCGAGAACTCTGGTGAGGTTTTGAGAAAAAGAACCGAAGGAATATCACCTCGAACCTTCACCATCGCAGAACCTACTCCCAAAATAGTTCCGTATATTGACTTCGATTCTTATCTTCTATCTCTCAGCTAAGCTATTCTTTCCCATAGTAAAAAATCTTTTTTCTCAACTTTTTCCACTGTTCTTTTAAAAAAAACAGACCAAACCCAAATGAAGGTAAAAGAAGGTTTATATAGAAAGAGATATGATCTAAACATAAGGAGGGAAAAGGGAATGGGTTTTGAATTTGAAATTTGGATTCCCACTCTTAGGATAAGGTTGGACAACCATCAGTCGTACCAATTCCAACAGAAGAGGAGTGAGGGCCGTCCAATTTTGAGAAAAGGACGAAGAAGGAGTAAGATCGAGACACCCGGTTCTTCAAGGACGAGGACAACTTGGTTTGCTACAAATCTCGTACAAATTGGAGGAAGACGACAACCGTTATGTGATGGATGGGTTCACTATGAGGAAGAAAAAGAAGTGGGGCGGGTCGGCCAGATACTGTGTCTGGGTCTTTTGGTTTTGAATGGGTTGGGTATAAATAGTTGGGTCGGGTCACTGGGACAATTAGACAGATTGAATTGGTATGCTAAGAAACTTAAGGATTTAAAAAGGGATTGAGGACTAAATAACTTGGGTTTGAAGTAGTGGGCTGTTGGATAAAAAATATCGTAGGAGCCCAAATTTTTGGTCTTTTGTGCAGCCAAATGGATTGTTGATTTAATATAATTGGAACTTATTATTGAAATTGGCGAAATATAGGTAGGACGAGCTCTTAATATAATTCATGAACGAGTTTCTTAATCTTGACGAGATAAAAATAATTAATTTAGTCAAATAATTTAAAGTCGAATTATTATTAAACAATTAAACTAATTGACCAAATATTTATCAAAAACTTTTGAAACGGTTTTCCAATATTTTATGAAATAAATTAACTACATGAAAACATATAATATATATATATCACTTCAAAACTTATAAAAATCAACTAAAGCTACTTTAAAATGATTTGAAAAATATGGAGTCTTGTAAAATCGATTATTTTCTTTCGTGTGAAATTTAAGAAACTCGTGAATTAACCTTATCGGGAGAGGGGGGGTCAAAATTTGATGTCAACACTTTCAACTATGCCACCTATATTTTAAAGCGAAATTTGGCAAATAATAAAAAGAGGTGAATTTGGAATCTCATATGATCTCAATGACTTATATATTTATCGTCAAGATGTAAATATGTGTCGCACATTGATGCGATGTTCACAGGAAGAACACAAGTCTCTTCTATTGACCATGATGTTGGCACGTGATTAAGTTTAGATTAATTTATTGAATTTTAAGTAATTTTTAATTTTATAAACACATGAATATTTTAATTTGACAATTACTTACTATGCATTTTAAGCTACGAATTATTTGAATTATTTGTTTTGTTACGAAGATTTATAGCATATATTATCGATATTATTATCAGTATAATCTAAGTTATGAATCAAGTAATATACATATTTATACATCTACAGTGTTGTAAGTTGATATATATGGATAATCGATTTAACAAATCTGTGAACGAATTAAAATTTATAGTTAAAGATTTAGAATTACAATTGGTGAACGAATAAATAGATTAATTAGTTAATTTATAAAAAGCAATATTTTCTCACCTTTTCATCATTTTTTTTAAAATTTCTTAATTAATACGGTACATGATAATTTTTAGAATTAAATATAATTTTTTTAATTTTATCAACTTTAAATTATTTCAATTATAATTGATGATACAATATGTTATTTTCATATGACATAAAAAAATATGCATGATTGACGGATAATTTTGTTTATTTTATTTATAATTATTGATAAATTCAATATTTGAAATGATTACCGATATTTTAATAAATTATTTAATTACAATACAATTCAATCAAATATTGTAACTACAATACGGTACAAACAATGACTAACATCCAAACAAAATGTTACACTATGTAATTATGATGCCCCAAGTCAATTTTTTTAAAAACGATTGACAACTTTGTTCCAAAGAAATCGTTGTTTCTTGTGACCCCTTAACATTAGTCTCCCATCTAACTATACTACCTCCCCTGCAAGAGAGGGCAACCCAACCCATCTCCCACTCGTCCAAAACACGCACCACCATTACAGCTCTTTGCTTCACTTGTAAGTTTGCGTTACATATGCTTATGATCCCATTAATTTCTCTACTTACCTGTAGATCTGTAATTTAATTTTGTGTTTATTGGATTTGGGTTGTTGGGATTTCACGGTCTGTGTTTTTTGTAATAGGAAAGTATGAGTATGAATATGTATACGGGCTTCACCAGGCTTTGTAAGGGTCTTGCGGTTGTGCTTGTTGGCGGTCACATTGTTGTTCAGATTCTTCCTTCTGCTCTTTCTTATCTTGCTCTCATACCTGCCAAGTACTCCTTCTATCTCCTCTTAAATTTAATATTTGATTTTGCTTGTCCAATCACCCGATTTTACAATCGGAATTAGATATGATAATGTAGTTTCTCTATCTGTAAATGCTTCACTTGAATCTCAACTTCATGGATCATGTGCTGATCTCTTTGATACATGTATCTGTCCTCATTGGAAGAAAAAAAGTTTATATTGAAATGCTAGATAAAGACTTGCTATGAAATTAATGAATATATCTTTAAGAAAAAGAGAATTTTGGACTTAGTATAGGGTGCTCCTTGTGGTTCTTCACTGAATGTTCCAATTTCAAGGCAGCTTTCTTGTACATGAGTTCCTGAGTATAGGCTCAATTCATGGACTACAGACGCAGATCTAGGATTTAAATTTTATGGGTTCAATCTTTAAGGTTCTTAGTATTGAACTCTTTGTATTTGTAAAACTATTGGTTCAAACTTACTACTATTGCGATTTTAGTGAACATAAATTTATATTTCGTGTTAAAAGATTCGGTACAAATGAAGCATTTTGCTTCTGTCACTAATGTATGACCCCTCAAACTTGCCTCATTATTTCATTTAGACACTTGAATGGTGTAACTCTAGTATCTGTGATGGAAGGTCCGACTATATGTTAGATTTCAAGCTGAAAGCCTTAAAAGAGAATCTTAAAGTTTGGAGCAAGGCAATTTAGGGCTACAAAAGCAGAGTATTCTTAACCAAATAGCAGCCCTAGAAGAGATTCAAGATCAAAGATGCTTAACTGATGATGAGAACTACCTGAAGGCTACGCTAGAGGTAGAATTTGAGTATATTGCTAAAAAAGTGGAAGTTACATAGAGAAAAAAATCCAGGGTATTATGGCTCAAAAAAGGGGATAGACATACAAAGTTCTTTCATAGATCTGCTAACAAACAGAGAAGTGATAACAACATTGTATGTCTGTAGGTTAATGGGGAAAAGTTAGCAGATCCAGAGGACATCAATTGAGAAATGGTCAACTTATACCAGGATCTATACTCTGAATAGAGGAATGCAGACCTTAATTTAATTTTAGAGAAGGATAACTTAGTAGTAAAGAAGAAAACCAAATGCTACTGTGCCAATTTGGGGAACAAGAAGTGAAAGATAGTGTGATGGCATGTGCTGGTGACAGATCTCCTGGACCAGATGGCTACACACTGGTCTTCGTCATTCATTGTTGGGAGGTAGTGAAGAATGAGGTGTGGGCTGCTATACAAAGTTTTGATGATCAGTGCATTTTTCGTGAAGAGCTTCGATGCTACCTTTATAGCATTGGTCCTCAGAATGTGGGAGCAAAAGAGCTTAAGGATTTCACCCTATCAGATTGACAAGATGCATCTATAAAATCATCTCAAAGCTATTGACTGAGAGGCTTAAGAGAGTGGTATTTAAGCTGGTTAATCCTCAATAGATGGCTTTTATCGAGGGCAAACAGACTATGGTTGCTATTTGTAGCAAATGAATGTGTGGGCACAAGGGTCAGAGATGGGACTATTGGAGTTCTATGCAACCTAGACATCAAGAAGGCATATATGATTACCTCAACTTGGTCTACATATGGAAGACTCTGGAAAAAAAGGGATTGGTGGGAGGTGAATAGAATGGATCAAAATCTGCACCAGCACAATTTAATTATCAGTTAATGATTCTCCAACTGGTTTCTTCTTCTCTGGAAGAGGATTAAGACAAGGCGACCTTTTTTATCTCCTTTCTTATTCATTATAGCCATGGAGGATTTGGCTGACATGCTTAAAACAACGCAGTTTACCAACTGGATCTGAGTTTGAAATGAGTAGTCTGTCCAACGTATGTGGTAGATTTTTATTTTTGATGACAAGGGAAACCACAGCCGCTACCCTTTGGGTGCGCATAGGTTAAAAGCCCCGCTTCTATGCGATAGCTTGCAAACTGGGGGGTAGAATTGTGGAGTTATCAATAGTCTATTTGAGTATGCCATTAGGGCAGAAAGCAAATTTAAATCTGCATGGAACTCAGTGTTGGAAAAGTGTGAAAAGAAACTAGTTAGTTGGGAAGGACAGTTCTTATCGCTTTGGGGAAGATTGACCTTGGTCAACAGTGTTCTAGATGCCTTGCCAACATATATGATATCTATTTTTCCTATGCCACTAAATGTAGCCAATAATTTTGATGAAGTTGGAAGAAACATTTTTTTGGCAGGGGAATCGTCCGACAAAGAAGATCCACTTGGTTAAGTGGGACATTGTTACAAAATGCAAGAAGGAAGGTGGAATAAGTGATAAAAATTTTAGGATTCAGAAACAAAGTCTTATGCTTAAACGGCTTTGAGATTCTCAACTCCAGAACAATCATTGTGGTAGGAGACTCATATCACAGTATGGTATGGAAGATAAGTGGATCGCCAATGAAGTGAATGAACATATGGAGTCAGCTTATGGAGATCAATGAGAAACAAATGGCCTATATTGTATAATAGATCCAGCATCCAGGTAGGAGATGACGAAAAACATCCTTCTGGGATGATGTATAATCCACCAAGTTTCGAACCTTGGACTACTGGCTCTTGTGGATTTTTTATTTTTTGAAAAGTATCTTATCAGAAACACAAGTAAATTCCATCAGATCTCATAAATCGCAGCACCAAAAATTGCACTAGGTATCGGAAATAGACAAAATACTAGAAACACTACCTCAAAAATTGTATCACAAACCAAAAAATAGACCAAAAACAGCAGAATCTGCACCCCCGAATGTATGTTCCCGCTAAATAATTTTTTTCACTGTTCAGTTTAATCCAATAGCTAGAGTTTGTTAAAACTTTACCAAGACAAAAATGCTTACTTTTGGCAAATTGCTCATTTCAGACCAAGCCCATAACACGAGACATTTTTGTCATGTTGTCTTTTTCTTTTCTTATGTTGAAAAATGAATAAATTCAGAGGTTCAGATTAAAAAATTTGTGTTCTGTAATTTATTTATTTATTAGAAAAGGTTTTTAATGACAGGAGATTATTTTAAAATGACAGTGTTTTGGACAGAAGATCTGGTGGTGCTGAGTAACTTTTACATATAGTCTGAAACAATTGTCCCCTTTCTCATATATGCTTAGACAGAATATTGTGTGAACCTTGTTCCAATAGCGAGACTATACTCAGCAGTCCAGCCTTGATCACCTAATTATTGGGAAGGGATATTTGACTAGTTCACTGAAGGATGGTCATTTGGTTCTGTAATCCTGTATTAGTGGAACTGTAGATTGCTTAGAACTTGTGAACCACCCTATACTACTTGGATATGATGTACACTGTTGGAATCTGTGAAAAACAGTTGTATCTCTTCTCTTCAACTGTTTGTAAAGTGTGATCTTTTGTGTTTATTGCAGGACTATTCCATTTGCATGGAATCTTATAACAGCTGGTTACACTGAACAAACAGTGTATGGGGTATGCTTCTTTGGCATTAAGCATTAACTAATTTTGTTGGTTCTATCTTACATTTCACAGCTGCCTTAAAGAGAAGAAACCTGAGGCTCACACTTTCAATACTTCATCATATATATATATTGAAGTGTTCAAGTGTGTAACTATCTCATCTAAAAGTTTTAACTATTATAGGGACTAGGGAGTATACTTTTATGGTCTAATTAAATGTTCAACTTTATTCTTTGTATCATTCTCCTTGACATCACCTATTATGTCCAGGCAATCATCAGCACTATTGGACTTCTTTTCTTGGGGAAGCTGCTTGAGCCCATCTGGGGTTCTAGGGAATTCTTAAAGTTCATCTTTATTGTCAACTTTTTGACATCTGTCTTTGTTTTCATCACAGCCATATCATTGTACTACGTAACAAGACTGGAAATTTATCTGTAAGTTGCATGGACTTTATACTATCAGTGAATTACTTTGCTTGCCCGGTTACTTCCTCTTCTCGTAATTATTTTATTACTTTAGGATTAAGGATTTAGTGACTCAGTGGTAGTTTTCCAAGGAATCAGACTTGCTTATTTTATTTTTCGTTTTCTTATACTTATGGATTCCTTACATGCACAATGTGACGCTTTACTGTATTCTATCTTTAATGGAAGTATTGCATAACTCCTGATTATACGGCTCTGCCGATTCTTATTTGTTAGCTATATGCCCATTTCCGGCTTCCAAGGAGTTCTTTCTGGTTTCTTAGTTGGTGTCAAGCAAATCATGCCCGACCAGGAGTTGTCTATTTTGAAACTGAAAGCAAAGGTACAAGCACTGGAATTACCAATTAATTTGAAAGGCATCTCCAGACACTAATCTCTCAAATTAAATTGTGCTCTAACATCAGTTGTGATTGCTGTTTTGAACTCTTTGCAGTGGTTGCCTTCCCTTGCATTGTTGTTCTCAATTGCTATAAGCTTTTTTACAGCAGATTCAGTATCTTACCTTCCAACAATAGTATTTGGGACATATTTAGGCTGGATTTACCTAAGATATTGGCAGAAGAAACCAGAGACAAAACTAAAGGGTGACCCAAGTGATGAATTTTCCTTCTCTTCTTTCTTCCCTGAATTTTTGAGGTATTTTCGGATCTTCTCTCTTGCTATGAACTACTTGTCTTAACTAGTTTGTGTTCCCACAGTGACATCTCGTTTGGTGTAATGCAGACCAGTAATTGATCCAATTGCAACAATATTTGAACGGATGCTTTGTGGTAGAAGATCTGAGACTTCTAATGAGGAAAGGGGCTATACTCTAGGTGGTTCCACATTGCCTGGTTCTGATCCCATTGAAGCATCGAGGAGGAGGTATATAAAACTTTGTACTAAATGTTGCTGTGCTTTACAAAATTTCCCAAAGCTGATGTTTATCATGGTTAATATGTGCTCATATTCTAGACTATTCAGCTCTTTTTGTTTGAACATGTATACCCCCCCCCCCCCCCCCAATCAGAGAAGATAGACAATCTAGAAAAAAAAATTCCCTTGAAGATAAGTTGTCAGTTCAATAACAATGCATTCACGCCCTTATCATTCATGAGAATGATCGGGGTAATACGTTAATGAATAATTCAATGATATCCTGTCATGAATTGTGATAGTGATGTGTTTCCTATAGGTGATAAAGCTTTAGTTAACAAAATCTTCTCTTTTATTTTATATTTATATGTTTTTGGTTATATGGGTCTTTGGGAAACAACCTCTCTACCTCCTCAAGGTAAGGGTAAGGTCTACGTACACTCTACCCTGCCCAGACTCCATGTAGTGTGATTTCCCTGGGTATGTTGTTGTATGGAAGAGTTTCTAATGTTCTTTTTGACAATTGTCCATATCTAAATATTAACATCTACTTAATTTTTGGCTTGTTCATGAAGAGTACTATCCTGTATGCAGTTGACCCTAGATGAGAAAACTATACTCTTGTCATTTATTTGAGATTTTCTAATATTTATTTATTATTGTTGGGCTGGGATATAACCATGCTGCAGATCCTTTATTGGGTGCCCAAGCTTTAGCCCTCAGCCCAGATATTATTTCTTTTCTTTAGCCCACTGATTTTATTAAGTCGGTGTAGAGGGTCGGATCCTCTTGACTTGGTTCGTGTTAACACACATCACATGTATGACATTGTCAAATGCGAGTTTATTCTTTTAGTGCTCCAATCTGAAGTGAGTGAAGAACACTCAGCAACCAATGAATGAGTTGTTTTGGATGCATGGACAAGTGAATATTACATTCCATTTAACTAGAGCTCCTATAAAAGGAATTTTTGAGAAATTAGGATTGTTTATTCCAGTCCATTGAAGGATATTTGTTGTGATTCTTTTCGGCTTGCATGGTGATATTGTATATTTTGACGTATAAATTGCAGGGAAAGAGGTGCGAGAGCACTTGAAGAAAGATTGGCAGCTGAGCTTTTGGCTTCTGGAAAGAAGGGTGAAGAATCAGAACGAGGTGTGAATGATAATGTGTAGAAGTTGGTCTATAATATATCATATCTAACGCGTTTTCTTGTGCGATAGAAACTAGAAGATTGTGCACATTTTTGGCTGTGTACTCTTTTGGATTCTCTTCGGTAATGTACATTTTTCTCGTTTCTAATTTCCACCACCTTTAATATATGTCGCCATTTTTGTTCAAATATCCAATGAAGAAGATCTGAACTAAGAACACAAGACAGAAAATGAAATTCTCTACTGTATGGAAGAATGAAGAATGTATCTTTACCATAAGCTATATAAAGGAAAAAAGATTACTAAAAGTGCATTACATTAAACTATAGATGTATTGAGATAACTATATATTCACAAGGCTTGAACTCTTCCGATCCATTTCTATTATAGAAGATGAAGCAGCCTAATAACGCAGAGTTGAGTTGAAGGACCCGTTTGGCTCCAAAAATACTTAGGAAAACATTTGGGGAGAAGGTTGGAAAAACTTTGAGAAGTGGTGTTTGGTCATATATTTGTCAAGTATCCCAAGTTTCCAAATGATGGGAAAAAAAACTGGTTATTTGAGTCAAGTTCAAATATTCGGGAATTTTAAAAAATTCAAAAATTATCTCATACTTTAATATTTAAAAAAAAAAAACACCCGTTATTTATTAGTTCCAATTTATATTTGTTACTATCTTCTTCAGTAAAGTTTGAGTTCTAATTTGAGTGATGAAATTAAGAAAAATGAACAATTTGTGTTTAATGAGTTACTATAACTGAATCATTGACAAGTTTGAGTATGAGATTAATATACTGTCTTGCCTTTTAATTTATTTATTTTCAAAACTAGCCTTACTCTTTCATGAAAAGTTGTGACGATTCTAAAATATTGTGACTTTATGAAGAGTTGTATAATTTTTATGAAAAATTGAGATTTCTAATTGTGACTTTTATGAAATGTTGTGACCTTCCAAAGGGTTATAACTTTTTCAAAGAGTTGTGACTTTTCCGATAAGGCATAATAAACATTTGTTCATGTTACTCTTTTTATTGTCAAATATAGACATTTCCTCTCATTTTAAAACAACGAAAATTCTACATTACTTCTTCTTCTTCTTCTTCTTCTTCTTCTTCTTCTGCTTCTTTTGCGCAATTAAATATTTGTGTACTTCGTTCCTGGCATATTGACACCATTATTTTTGTATTAATACACCGGTGAATAGAATCGTTCTATCCTGAGAAGATCTATTCCTTTAAACTCAGGTACTAGAGGAGAATAATTTCCTTAAGAGGACACTATGCATTCAATGGGCTCAATTTTTCCCTTTATGTTCATTTTGTTGTTACAGATCCTCATATGTTTTTTTACAGTCATTAAATTATACTTATGATATTAATTATTATTTTAGTACATGTTTTAAACTTTGTTATTTATATTTTTGCAAAATTATTGTTATAATTATTTGTTGGTACAAATTATATAGCACATTAAATTGAGTATTCACACAAGTTTTCTCTATTGGAATTGTTGAAGGTATAATGAAAATTATTCCTTGAAGACAACATTCAAATTTGGTATGTCACTATAAGAACATAAAAACCTTAAAAACGTTATCGCACCTTGATGTGTGAAGTGAACTAGAAAAAGAAAACAAGAGTTAATTAACTTTTGAAATTGCTTCAAGGATGTGTCAACCTATAGAGGACTATGACTAGACTAGAGTCTCTATTATTTCCAAAGACAAAATGGATTGCAAGTTATAAATATTTTTCTTGAAGTAATAAATCTGCTTCTCAATACTACGATTGGAATAGAATTGTAGTTTCAAATTAAACTTCATTACTCTGATATGTTAATTTTTTTTTATGTTTTTTGTAATATTTTGTCTTTTCAAGTATATATATAAGAACTTGAATTGTTGTCCACTATGATATATTCTTCTTTAGTTTTTCATTTTGACAAATATTTATGATACATTTAAATGGACAAGTTTAAAAAGATGCATGTAATGCAAAATGTAAGGGCTGAAATTTCAGTACGTAAGAATTAGAATTTTTTGTCACTTTTTTAGCCCTTTAAAATTTATAGCAATTATTAACTTATTAGAAAATTTAATGTCTGAGGCAGATATGCATTTGATTTCCCAAAAATATCAATTAGTAACACTTTCAGGAGCAAAAGAATAAATTATAAAATCAAATTAAAGATATTTCATGTTATTAAATTTTTTTATGCGAGGCGCGGGTAATTTTCTTATTATATATATAAAAGAGAACCACATATCCGCCTATGTGACGCCACCACAGATAAGGATTGCCTTTTAATTTATTTTATTTTCAAAACTAGTCTTCGTCTTTCATGAAAAGTTATGACTTTTATGAAAAGTTGCGACTTATATGAAAGGTTGTGACCTTTCCGACAAGACACAATAAAGATTTGTTCACACTATTTTTTGTTGTCTATAAATAGAGAAATTTCCTCTCATTTTAAAACCAAAAAAAATTGACTTCTTCTTCTAGTCAATTAAATAACTGAGTACTTTGCTCCTGACATCATTTTTTGTATAAATACACTGATGAATAGAAATGTTCTTTCCTGAGAGGATCTATTCCTTTAAATCTCGGGTACTAGAGGGGAATAATTTCCTTAAGGAGACACTTTACATTCAGTGAGCTCAATTTTTTCCATTATGTTTCATTCTATTATTATAGATCCTGGTATGTTATTACTGTCATTAATTTATGCTTATATTATTAATTGTTATTTTGAGTGCATACTTTAAATTTTTTTGTTTAATTTCTGCAATATTATTGTTACAAGTATTTGTTAGTACATATTAAATAACAAAAGTTAATTGAGTATTCAAGCAAGTTTTATCTACTGAAATTGTTGAAGGTAAAATACAAAAAAAAAAAAAAACTCTTACAAATCTTTAATTTGTTCATTAACAAGGTCATTTCTTCACATACAAGGATGAGATTTTGTGTTCTTTAGAAAATGCTCTGAGAATTAATAATTTTACATGCCCATATTTTCTATTTTTATGTTGTTATTTATTTTTAGTAGATTTTATCAATGGATACTTTAAGGATTGAAAGTTGATTTTACTGTTACTCAATTTTCTGAGGTATGTTATTTTAAAACATGAGAGCTTTTCTGGTAGTATAATTTGTTATCATCATTGAATATCTCATAGTTTATTTCATTTAATGTGTGTTTTTTCTCGTTGTTCTGTTGTCTCCTTAAAATTGTATTGATTATTTTTCGTCTTGTATGTATATGATCTCACATGAACAAAACCTTTGTCCTTTTAATATTTTATTTCCTTCTCATGCAGCTCTACTAAATATTTTTGGTGTATGACTACTTTCAGCAACCTTTATTTGAAGAATATGAAACAAAAGCTGCTCTACATAAAAAAATATCTCAAGCTACAAAAGATATGTCTATTAACATAAACTTGGTGTCCTTTATGTCCCAAGTCATTGCTGAACATTCGAGTTACCTAGGTTAGACTCAATTTTAATTTTTTAATATTTGAGAATATTTCTTACAACATGAATCTAAGATCTAACGTTTTGATCTACTTGTCTTTCATAATGCAACAACTATACATACATATTTCTGAAAAAATCGTAAGGTGCATTGATGAGGCATCTAGAAGGGCCTTCAGAAAGTAATTCAATGAAGAATGAATTTCTAAAAGGATCAACAGTATTATTTTGTTGTTTTCAATTTATTTTTCTTTCTTCTTTTAAATTTTGTTAGAGTAACAAAGTTACAATAATGAAAAGTGGTAAACGTTTGACCTCAGACAAGTAGATTGTCTCTAAAAACTTATTTATGTTGTTTGTGGTGTACATTTTTAATGGTCTTAACTTATTTAAACTAATATTCCCTCCGTTTCACAAAGAATGACATGGTTTGACTTGACACGGAATTTAAGAGTATAAAGAAGACTTTTGTATCTTGTGTACCAAAATTAAAGTTAGATTAAATGTACAAAATTGTCATTTGATCTTGTGGTCTTAAACATGCCACGTGAAAAGCTGAAATTGAAATGTTATAAAAAAAAAAGAGGACATTCTTTTTTAAACAGACTAAAGAGGAAAGGAGGTCATATTTTTTGAAACAGAAGGAGTATTGATGATCAAAAACTTTTATACAATTTATTTTTAACAAGGAGTTATTCTAACCATAAAATTATCAATTCTATATTTTTCATTTACAAAAAAGTAGAAAAAGAATATGTTTAATTGCTACATCAAAACATCACTCAGTTTAAACAAGACAATTATATCATCAAACATATATTATGATAAATTATGTAAAAGATAAAAATGATTAGATATCAGATATTTTTAATCATTCATTATACTTGAAATTCTTGAGATATGTGATAATGCCAAATCATTTTATTTCTGTAGAAATGTTCTTAAAACCTACTAAAAAAAATTTCTTCTTATAACAGTCGATTATTTGAAAGGTTGTTCAAAAACATAGAAAGACTATTTATACCCGCGTGAAGCATGGACAAATACCTAGTTTTTAATAATTTTTAAAACTTATGGGTATAAATCAAAATTTTTAAAATATGAAAATATTTTTGAAAAAAATTTGAGGCCAAACACGTAATAAAACTTCACCAAATATGATTTGCCAAGAATATTTGAAAACTTGGGGTCAAACCTAGCTTATTATCTTGCATCATCATTATTTGATTGACAAGATTTCACAAACCTTTAGTCGAAGTTGAGTCACTACAAGAACCTAACTAATGAGGAATAACATGTTAATGGACCTAATGATTCTCCAATGGTTCCCTCTCGAGCAAGAGTGGGGATGTTTGATGCTATGCTTCTTTTGATATTATTGAATTATTTCAATTCGAATGCCTTTTATCAAATGAAAGGATATGGATCAAACTATGCTCAAGACTTGCGAAATGAAAGCAACATTATCAGTCTAGCATATACATACTCATTATATTAGTATGACATTGTGAATAGATGTTCTAAAGTAACTCTACTATAACTTTATACTCCCTCCTTTTAATTTGTTTGTTTGACTCTTCACAAAATTTAAGAGAATAGAAGATTATTAAATTTTGTCATGAGAAAATAGTCAGATACCCCCTCAACCTATTACTCGATTTTTCAATTATACGCTTATATTTTACGAGGGTTCTATTAACCCCCCCCCCCCCAGAGTATGACACACTTAAAATGTCACATCCAAAACTTTGTTGGAGAGTGTAATACACACACCTATTTTTTCAAAGTAATTTTTTTAAAAAAAAAATCATTACCAAAATACATCAATTCTGATGTTTTTCATTTTTCTCTCTCTACCATTTCATTCATCTTCCTAAATCATCCCACTTTTTCTCAATTGTTTTAAAATGTCCAATCTCCTCCAATCCACCTCCCTCTCCATCGCATCCATCATTCTTCGTCTTTCTTCTAGTTTTCGATCATTTATTTGCACAAAATCTAGTTGTCCTTGTTGAGTTGAATAAATTTGACATGAATATTGAATCTTTTTATTATGATTGTTGTCTAGTTCTACATCTGTTGGTTCTCCCGTTATATTTTTTATAGATTAGAAGATGAAATTTTTCTGGCCAAACTTCAAATTCTAATACCCACTTTCAATTCCAATCAAGAAATTCACAAATTTTAAATTGTAAAACTCACTTTCAGTTTCAGTTAAGAAAAAGGTCTGCTAGTATAATCGAAAAGATTTCTATAGTAAAAGTTGTAACATCATTTTTAATGTCGGATTGAAAGTATATTCCATTGAGGTGAAGAAATTAAAGGATTATCATCAACTTTCTTTTGATTATGTTGTCTATTTTCGAAAAAAAATTGAATGATCGGTCATGAAAAAGTTCATTTTGAAAAAAATAAAATATTGTATAGGTACTTATCATGGCAGCCATGTTAATATTTAAGAACGGAGATGTAATTTTTAAAGGAGAGAAATGGTTAGAGAGAGAGAGAAAGAGTGTGTATGTGATTGTAACTAATTAAATTTATTTATTATTTATATTGAATTCAATTAAGAAATGATAGTGGTCAATTCATTTATATTTGGCCTATTTATTTGCTTTATACTTGTCTTCAAGAAAGTGAACACATTTGCTGTGCCACATCAGCATTTAAGGGTGTCAATGTATCTATTTAAAATACTTTAAGGGGTTAATAGGACCTTTATAAAGTATTGATGTATAGTCGAGAATTAGTAATATAGGTTAAGGGGATATTTGATTGTTTTCTCTTTTGTAATCTCAGACCAATAAAGATGTTTGTAATGTATCGAAATGTCTTGAAATTTTATGGTCTTAAATACTTATATAAGATGTTGGGGTTAAAAAGTTACTGCTTCTAGTATATACTTAGTGAATTGTTGAGATTGTTTTTCATACTCTAAAATAAGTGAAGTGTTCATAGTTCAAGAGAACTGATAAGATTCTTTTTTTTTTTTCATATTTATCGTTTATTTAATGAGTTTTTAACTGCTTTATATTTTATATGAGATTAGTTAATCAAAGGTAATAGAGATAAAGTAGTCTTTAATTTATTCTCGACAGATAATATATATCATATGTATAACATCATAGTATATCCATCATTAATTTATATTTATAATATATAACGATAGCAAATAATTATAATAAAATAAGAAATATTTCATTTTTTATTTCTTTTTTTAAACTAAAGATAAACATTTGCTAATTTTAGAAAATATTACTAGAAAAAGAATGTGTTAAAAAGAGAATAAGTAATATATTTATTTGAAAAAACGAGCATTTTTGAACCAAAGTATTGATGAGAAGGACATTTTTGGACCATACTACATATGGAGGGCATTTTTATTCCTTTAACATATTTTAAGGCCATTTTCATCCTTTTCCCCTTTATTAAATATGCTTTGAGGGGTATGTGATATCCCAATTGTTCACTTAATATAGACTAGAGGGAGTAATACATATAGAAAATGACATTCTTAATGCCCATTTGTGTGTGAGATGAAATCATAATATGGAATTATATGAATTGAAATTAAAGTTTTGCTTGGACATGAAATTTGAATTTTAAATGGCACTTTTTGCCCATGAACACAAAAATCCGCACAAGTTGGGAAAACCATCGTAATCATCTTTATACAATCTTATCAAATAAGCAAAATTGTATAATACACTATCACCTTTATTCATTAAAAAAAGAAAAAATTACTTATATACACATAGTAACTTATCTTATTCTCTATTTATCCCTACCTTTTTAAAATATTTCACATATCCCTTATTTCTTCCAATTCCTAAAAATTTCTGATACATTAAATCTACCAGCCAAACCCACAATTACTATTCCTCTTTTCACTCATTTTTTTCTCTTTCTAAATTCACTCCACATTCTTAGTTGTTACAATTTTCAAATCAATTTGATTTTCAAAATGATTCTCTCTTTCATCAACCTATTTCAGACATCTTAATAAGTAGGGATTGTGCTTCATTGTTGTTTTCTGGAAAAAAAAATTGTTCAGTTTTTGTTCTTGATACATATGAATCAGGCTCCTTCTTTTAGTATCTTTCAAATCAATTTCGATTCTAAATGTATCAAAGATTAAAGTTCAAATTATATGATGAAATGTAATCTGCATAACAATGTATCATAATCTAAAATAGTTGAATATATGATACTTAAATAACATTTAATGAATATATGATCTTACATTTTGTATCAGATTCAAATAAATGTCAGTTTATTAAAAATAAAATCTAAATTTACTCAATTAATTGATATTTATGTTCAATGTATCAAAGACTAAAGTTCAAATTGTATTATGGGTGTAAACTGCAGAACAATGTATCATAGTCTAAAATAGTTGAACACATGATACTTAAATATCATAATATGAATATGTGATATAACATTTTATAGCATATTCAAATATCTATCAGACTGTATACAACATCATTTGGTATTGAGTATCAATTACTATTTATTATTATTAAAATCATCAACTAAGGCCTAAGAGTCAATTCACAGCACTAGCTCAAGACGATTTGGTTAATGTTGAATAGAGATTATCTATGAGTTCTTAGGCATTTTTTTATAGTGTTATTATTATTGTGATACATTAAATCTAGTTTAAGAATTTTTTGTTTTTATTGTTATAAGATACTCGTACTCAAGTTTTAGAGTGTTTCCCAAAAATTTTATTTATTTTGACTTTAACTATCATTGTTGGTAGTTGTTATTTAGAGTATGGATTGTCCTACATATTTGTCTTATATAAATGATACATATTTGAATAAAATTAAATATCATATTTATAAATGCATATAAATACACAATATTATTTTTTCCATTAGTTTAAGTTAATTACTGATACATTTTGACATCTAACTAATGCAATGTAATTTATAATTTGATTACTGATTCAATTATGTATTTACTTGATAACTTAGTTCTAGTTAGTTGCGTATTGATTTATGTTAATACATTGGATAGTTAGTTATAGTTAGTTCCTACTTCATTCATGTATCAAATTGATAAATTAACTCTTACTTATTGTGATACATTTGAAGATACACTTTATTTAATTTTATATATATTACTTTCACAATTACTGTATCAGATTCATCATTTCAATTAGAACATGACACATTATATAAAAATGTATCCGAACCATATTAAGTGGTATCATCTCCACAAACACAATCTCTGGTACATTATTAAATTGTAACATCCTATCAAGGTAAAATTGAAAAAAAATTAAAAATCTGTAATCTCAAAATAATGTATCAAAAATATAATAGTAGTCTAATAAAGAGTTTGTCAATCTTCCTTCAGAAAAAAATTACAAGCTCTTCAATTGTGTCCTTCTTGTCCACAACTTCCACCATCTACGCACACTTGAAAGTTAGAGATACATCACATATCAATCAACTCAATTTAAGATACACAATAACCTAATGAAAACTAACTCCAGATACACGATAGTTTATATATTGATGCATACCTTCATAAATTGATAAAGAAAAAAATTTATATGTATCTAATACATTACAGTAACAACACACTAACTCACATCTAGAAAATTCACTATATAAACATCAAAATAGAATTGCATTAAGTTAAAATCATTAATATATCACGATTTATATATGCTTATACAAATTTAAAAATTAAAAAAGAAATTGTCACGACCCTTAATTGGACGTGATGACACTCGTCTTATCCGACCAAGATAAGTCAACCTAAAACTCAATAAATACAATAATATGCGGAAAATTTACAATAAACTTAAAAATGCCCACAAAACCTGGTTGTTTTGTTTACAAGCCTCTAAAGTATTACAATCGATTCAAAAGAAAACAGTAACCTCACATGAACTTGTTTTCAGAATAGGACAAGATCAAATTAAGGAGAAAGAAAGTCCGCTGAGACAACAAACAGCTACCTTACAAATCTCCAAGAAGCCTCGGAAAAGAACACAATGACAAGTACCACAAAAATCAAGGCTCGTAACCTACAGAGTTTTATAGAAGCAAGGGGTGAGTATAAAACCACACGGTACTCAACAAGTAAATCCCTGAACACAAACTAAGTAGATGAAATACAGGTACTCCTACCACCCCAATCGAACCTTCACAACTATAACATGCATAAAAATCAGTCCAGCCTAACAACTCACAATTTACATAGCACGTAAATTAACAACAACACTTAAACAAATTACATATCCTCCACAACAACACTTCAATAAATTACATATCCTCAATAATAACACTTCAACAAATTACATATCCTCAATAAAAAGTGCAGTATTCATCAATCACAAGTTTCGCAGAAAGGCAATCACAAGATCAACAAAATACAAGTTCACAAATGATAAGTATGTGTAATGCAATGAAATGAAATGTCAAATATAATAATACATGTCTAACCTAGTGATATACACCCGCTGTATCTCAGTCCAGGACCTATATGAGACATATTTGTCCATGCATCTGTCGTGGTGCACAACACAACTCTCAATAATAGTGACCATCGCGGTGCGCGATACGTCTTTCGAAATATAGTATCCATCGCGGCACACGATACATCCTTCGAAATGGTACATCCTCTTTAAGTTCTCATTATTTCTCAATGCACATAACACTTGTCACAACCATGTCTCAGAATAATGCAAATGACATGTACACACAAATATTGAGGAGATGACCATTTTCGTAACATTGCACAATTCACAGCAACACAAACATGATATCACATCAACAACGATTCAACAAGCCTTTAAACCTTTCTCAATACATCATACACAAACAATTAAACACATAGCCTTTTGTTACCCCTTTTTTCATCATTAGAATTGATCAATGTGGACAAGTCAACCCATCACCAATCCCATTACTCCCAAACGTATACCACAAGGAGATACACGCATTCCATACACTTAACAAGAGTTAAGAAATCCACTTGCCTCAATCAATCAAGAATTCACTCCGAAACTTGAGCCTTCCTCTTTCGTTGAACCTTCAACTCAAAGAAATCTATTCAAATAAAAGTCCATCATAAGATTTCAAGACTAATTAACAACACTCAACTCTATAATCAAGTTCTTGATCTTGATGCCAAATAACATGTCGACTCTCATACTTTTCAAATTTAAGATCTAGAGTTAAGTTTCTACTTCTGCAATATCATAAATCTAACAATATTCATGTAATACAATATAATCAATATTTGATTATATATATCTATATATTAAAACTTCAATTGTAAAGTAAAAACTATAAGATAAATTCCAAAATTTAATCAAAGTTACACTGTCTGTAACCTCCACCACGAATCAGCAACCCAATTTCAACAATTTGTAGCCAATTATTAATTCATTATTATTTTCTTATAATCCCTCAATAGATGACCTTAAATTTTCAATTCAAATCTAACTTTGCAGCCATTAATGCACTATACACAAGTATGGTGTTACCATATTATTATAATAATAAAATAATATAACTCCATTCATACAAACAATTAAATATATTGAGTCGTAGTAATTCAAACCTGACAAAATTGGTTGTCTTCCTAGTTGTTGTGTCGATTGTCACGTTTTCGGAGGGACGGGAGGTTTTCTTTTGAAGAAGAATTATTATATAAAGTGATAAACCTTACTATTTATTTTAATATATATGGGTCAAATAGTATAGAGTTTTAAGAAAAATTCAAACTTAACTCGTTATTTTTAACAAAATAAATTAATTATTTAATAAATATCTATCAATTAAGTAATCGTAATTATCGAATAGTTTAAAGTTCTCAAACCAACTTCAAGAACTGATCAAAAATAATTCGGTGCAACTGTTGAGAGGGGTAAAATTATAATTTTACAAAAATATACAAAAATGACCTTTCGGGTCATTACATTATCCCCCACTAAAAACCTTTCTCCTCGAACATACACAAGAAGAAAGAAGAATAACCAACATTACCATAAGTCTAAGTAATGACCTACCAGTCGATGTTCATCTCTCTATGTGAGATAATCCTTAAGATGATTCTCTCACGATCAACTACTAATAAATGAACTTTCGGATAAAACTTTGGGAGATCTATATATCAAGAGTGATTATCAATCCACAAACTAACCAATGAACTCAATCTAAATTGAAACCTACTAGAACATAATACAATCATCAAGACAAATCTTTTCTAACATAACCAAAATAACATTCTGAACAGATACCAACTACTACTAGAAGTGAAGTTTAGCCAACAACCACACTCATAACGCACAAACCATCACATATCTTATCAAGAATTCCTTTTCATAACACAATCTTTCCACAAGCTTAAATTATAAAAATCAGATCTTTTAGACATCATGTACTCATCAAGCGAGAATAAATTTATCTAACCCAAAGAAGAATAGATCAAAAAACTACCTAGACAATTGTAACTCTTCATAGCTTTTATATAAGTTCTCATAAGTAATGTTGTGAGCATAGAACTACTTGTATACTTCAATTATCTGAAATAACACCAAATCTACCATAACTAAAATGACCAGGTCTGCCCAAGGATCCTACTCTATCAAGAGACATAAGAGGATCGGTATATCCGATTCACCACTAGAAATTCACCTATAGATGTAAAAACACACACGAGCACATGCAGCGAATCACACTCCAAATCATTTTTGAAATGAAGTATGTGGTCACCTAAAAATGTACAAAACCAAGGCCAAAGATAACATAAGATACTTTTTTCATAGTGAACATATCAAACAATTATATTCAAATGTCTCCATATCAGAATTTTTAGCCACCCACAATCAACTAGCCTGCTATCATTACAATCTTACACATACTCGATTTATCAAACCTCACATATTTCTCACAATACTCCATTGAAGTCAACACTCTTAATATCAACAAACATCATAATCATACCATTCATTTACTTTTACTCTCAAACCATCACTAGTATCAAAGTCTTCTTAGTAAATACATTGTAACCTCCAAACTTTTGAACTATGACTCTCTCTCTCTCTCTCTCTATCTTTCCATTTAAGCATTACATGGTATATATGAGTCACACCTAAGATTGATAAAAATACTTTTAAAATATTTTTCCGTCGAGGTAAAATAATTAATCACACCCAATGTCAATTTCACGCAAAAATTTTACATACCATTTCAACTAACATTCATACCATCATGTATATCATGTCAAAACTTAACGAAATCCTTGGTCACTCCAATAATTATGTATACTATAAGCTCTAACATCTACTTACCATCAAATGTTTATGTAACATATCATAACAATTTATCTTATCTCGTAGTCTCAATCCCTGCAAAATCCTTAATAACCTTGTATAACTGTAGGTCCATATTTTTACGTATCCTTAAGTTACCTATCATAATTTGAACAATCTACCTCGACATAATCACATAGAATCTTTCACACCTAGTTGCTTGTCACCCAACCAAAAACTCAATCTTTAGAAAAGTTGATGATAACCTTCTAGTAAGTCTATACCGAACTAGTTCACATCTCATAGTCAAAGCTATACTCATAGGCATAAATCAATAAATCTTTCAACTACAAATCAAAGCCTTATACGAGAGTTCTTATTCCTTCACTTTTCTTAAATTCTTCCCATGACACAAAATTCTAAATATCTTGAACCCTTCAATACACTAGACTTTTGTTCTTTTTGTTGACTCGCTCCCCAATCTTATTATTGGGCCTACAACGTTTAATATTTTTACCTTATCCTCAAAATAAAGGCTTAAATGGAACCCTTCCTTAGATTCTTTGAAAATAAAAATAACACATTTTTTATGACTTAGAAAATATACAAGTCCTTCCAAATACTCAATATTCAATGCAGTCAATCATTTCTTACCTTACCAATCCACACCTTAATAAAACATATTACCACGATCATAAACTCATCATGAAAAACTTGAATTTTTTTATCCCAACCATGCAACACAATTTCCATGATATATTAACATTAGCTCATACCTGAAAATTATTTTTTTTCTATGAATTCATATATCTTAGCTTATCATTGATCGTCTCTCCGTTGATCTTATCATATCTTTCACACAAAAATTTATCATACTCATTACCAAACTCAAAACCACGAAAAAAACTTATCATCACACTCGAGTTGAACGTATGAAAATTTCTTTCTCAAATTTTATCCAACAACTTTTAACCAATATGATGAACCCGTAAAACTATCATAATAATATAGGCAAAACAAAAGAAACTACATATCTTTGAATTTAATTATCCACACTTTTTGACATCTTTGACTCTTACAATCTGAGTAAATAACCTTGTTCTCACCTCCTTCTGAAGGCTATTCTATGTCCCACTAATTTATTTATTTACTTATTTCATTATGACTCTAGCTTCTTTAAATTCTATCTGAGCAGTGCTTCAACACCTCCTATAACATTCTTTGCAATCAAGCTACTCATCAAATAATATTAAACCTCAGCCTCAAATACTCACAAGTCGTCATTACAATACAAAATTATTTTACAAACAATCTTTATCATATAATTGCATCCTAATCACTATCCATCACGGTCTCTTGCTATCATCATGCTCAGTTAGTTTCTTCATCATTACAAAGCCAGTCTTGTCATCCACATGACACCCAAAACCCAGCTATATCAATTCAAAATCCAAAGGGCTAACCTAATGTATACGTGTTTCCTTACTAAAATTCTCAGTTACCTTCACACAAATACACTCATTCAGACTTCCTTTACTTTTGTGCTTCTCATCGAATATCGATCCATTTTCATGGAGCTTATAATGGAATACCACTCACTTAAAATCTTTGAGATACACTTAACGACCAAAACACATCAATACCGTACTAAAGATCCACTACTAAAAGATTTCTTATAAAAAAATTCTTAACTCATTCTTCCGTAGTAAAAAATTAGTTGGTTTCTCAAATATGAATGCAACATCAAATCTTATTATATGAGAATGTGATAAAATTGATAATTCCTTAAGTAGTTAGTATTCACACTTGACAATTAACGTATCTATTTTCATATACCACTAGTACCATATCGTGAAAGTTTGTTAAATCCACCACTAGAACACATCATACCTATCTAGAAGATTGTATCCAAATAGCTCATACATATTATGACAACTTTTCTAAATGTGTTTTATCAATTTACATTGTTCATTATCTTGCCATTATTTTAATTCGACCACTTTCAATTATCAAACCACATTGCTTATACCACACAAGTATTATTCTCTATACTAGGGTAACTAACCTGAAAAAGATAACACATTCATGAAGTCCCTCAAATCATTGTTTAACCTCATCATTCAAATATCCTCAATATGTATCATCAAGCCAACACCTTACTTAACCTCTCATAATCATTGAACATTCTTAATTTGACAAGATATTCTTTTTCATAAGTCTATCAATTTCACCCTAGTATTAGGTCTAACATTCAAGTTATACACGACTCACCAACTACTCACATGAGAAATTATGCATGAGTCATCATATAAATGAGAGTTAATGAAAGGTTGCTATAAGAATCAGATCGAACAAAGGATGCACAAGAAAGATTCAAGAACTGAAGATTTTTCCTAAAAGTCACTATAGCCTCTCGAAGATAAGTACAGACGTCTCCGTACCGATCCTCGAGACTCTACTTAGACTCGACTTGTACAAACACGTAAGACCTATGAACTTGGGCTCTAATACCATTTTATCACGACCCTAAATTGGACGTGATGGCACTCGTCTTATCCCTCCAAGACAAGTCAGTCTAAAGCTTAATAAATACAATAATATGCCAAAAATTTACAATAAACTTAAAAATACACCGAAAACATGGTTGTCACATGTACAAGCCTTTAAAGTATTACAATTGATTGAAAAGAAAATACTAGTCTCAAATGAACTTGTTTCTATAATAAAACAAGATCAAACTAAGGAGAAACAAAGTCCACTAAGACGACAACATCTACCTTACAAATCTCCAAGAAGCCTCGAAAAAGAACAGAATGACAAGTACCACAAAAATCAAGGCTCGTAACCTGCAAAGTTTTATAGAAGCAAGAGGTGAGTACCAAACCACACGGTACTCAACAAGAAAATCCCTAAACACAAACTAAGTAGATGAAATACGGGTAATTCTACCACCCCAATCGAACCTCCACAACTATAACATGCATAAAAATCAGCCCAACCTAACAACTCACAATTTACATAGCACGTAAATTAACAACAACACTTAGACAAATTACATATCCTCCACAACAACAATTTAATAAATTACATATCCTCAATAACAACACTTCAACAAATTATATATCCTCAATAACAAGCTCAGTATTCATCAATCACAAGTTCCGCAGAAAGGCAATCATAAGATCAGCAAAACACAATATCAAGTTCACTAAGGATAAGTATGTGTAATTCAATGAAATGCAATGTCAAGTATAATAATGCATGACCTAGTGAAACACACCCGCTGTCTCTCAGTCCGGGACCCATGAGGGACATATCTGCCCTTGCATCTATCTCGGCGCACTACACGATCCTCGATAATAGTAACCATCGTAGCGCGTGATACGTCCCTCGAAATATAGTATCCATTGCGGCGCGCAATATATCCCTCGAAATGGTACATCCTTTTTAAGTTCTCATTCTTTCTCAATGCACATAACACTTGTCACAACCATGTCTCAGAATAATGCAAATGACATGTTCACACATATAATGAGGAGATGACCATTTTCTTAATATTTCACAATTCAAGGCAACACAAACATGATATCACATCAACAACGATTCAACAAGCCTTTAAACCTTTTTCAACACATCACAGATAAACAATTAATCACATTGTCTTTTGTTACCCATTTTTTCATCACTAGAATTAATCAATCTGGACAAGTCAACCCATCACCAATTCCATTACTCCCAAACATATACTACAAGGAGATACACGCATTTCATACACTTAACAAGAGTTTAAAAATCCAATTGCCTGAATCAATCAAGAATTCACTCTGAAACTTGAGCTTTCCTCTTTCGTTGTACTTTCAACTCAAATCAATCTATTCAAATAAATGATAAGATTTCAAGACTAATTAACAACACTCAACTCTATAATCAAGTTCTTGATATTGATGCCAAATAACATGTCGACTTCCATACTTTTCAAATTTAAAATCTAGAGTTAAGTTCCTACTTCTCCAATAACATAAATCTAACAATATTCATGTAATACAATATAATCAATATTTGATTATCTATATCTATATTGTAAAATTTCTATTGTAAAGTAACAACTATAAGGTAAACTCCAAATTTTAGTGAAAGTTACACCGCCTGTAACCTCCACCACGAAGCAGCAACCCAATTCCAACAATTTGTAGCCAATTATTAATTCACTAGTGTACTTAGCCGCGCTTTGCGCGGTTATGAAAAGGATTAAAATAAAATTACATTTTAATATCAATAATTACTTCAATAAAAAGAATTTTTTGTTAATCACATAATTTAATATAAGAGAAGCTATGAAAAATATTTAGATTAAATATGAATTTATTAAGGAATCAATATATGTGAAATGCAAAAAGTGAAATATCAAAATAAATTTTATAAAGAAAAAGGGAAGGTAATAAGAATTGGGTAATATTACAACTACTTAAATGTAAACTTGTGATCATTTTTTTCTTTTTTAATTAAGATTTTCTTACTATAATTTATATATATTTATGTAAACATGAAATCTATTCATTCTTTTATGCTTATTTGTAAATTTTTTAAAATTATATTCTTAGTAAAATTTTTCGACAATGTATAACTCGGATTGCTATTAAAAGTTAGTATTCATGACTACATGGTTAGCCAACACTATGATAAATCATTATCCACAATTGCTATTACTTGTCCTCGTCATGACCCAATTATCACATGTTTTTATTATTTTTATTGTACAATATTAGATTAATTTAATATTTGTAATAATAACTTTTTAATAATTAAATTTTAAATAAATAAAAGTTTAACAATCTTAATTAGTTAAATTTCATACTTATTATTATTATTATTATTATTATTACATTATTATTATTATTATTATTATTATCATTATCATTATTATTATCATTATACTTAGGTTTAGATATCCAATTATTTTTGGGACAACTTATATTGAAAAAAAATGTAAAACTTAAAAATAATATAAAAGAAACAAAAGAGAGAATTAACTACGAAAAAAGAATCAAGAAAATGACACTTACAAAATTCCTCTTTCTTTTAATTTTGTTTGGATTAAACACAAATATTAAAAAGTATATTTCATATTTTAAATAAATATTACATTTAATATAATAAATTTCTAAGAATAAAAAGTCACAGTAATTAAGAGGATTAATAATATGACTTTGAACTTTTGTAACATAATAAGAGTAATATTTGTACATTTTTACACTAATAAAGAACATAAATTATAGAAAATGGAAAGACAAACAAATTAGAGTGATTGACACTAGGGGTGGGCATAAACACAGGAAAACTGAAACACCGAATCGAATCGAAATTTTTCAGAATTTCGATTTCGGTATTTTAGTTTTTGATTCGGTATTCGATTTAGTTTTTTGTATTATTCGGTATTTCAGTTCGGTTTTTGGTACGTATTATTTTGATTTTTGGTATTTCGATTTAAATCAAAATATTATACTATAATTTATATTTATATTAATTAATAATTATTAATATTAAATAATCTTTTAAAAAAAGAAAAAACTTTTTTTGTGAAACCCTATTCCTCTCTCTTTCATCTTCTTCCTGAATTCCTCTTTCATCTTCCTCTTTCTCTTTCTCTTTCAGGCAGCAGCAGCCGCCCGCCAGCAGAAGCAGCAGCCGCAGCCAGCTGCCCGCTAGCAGAAGCAGTAGCAGCCCGCCAGCAGCAGCAGCAGCCAGCTGCCCGCCAACTAACAGCAGCAGTCGCAGCCGCCCGCCAGCCTGCAACAGCCGCCAGGCTCCAGCAGCAACAGAAGCCGCCAGCAGCAGCAACCATCTGGCGTCCAGCCCACTGCCCAGTCAAATTTGTTTTTGTAATTTTCTTTTTTGTTCTTGACTTCTTTCATTTTTTTCTTTCTGGTTTTGTTTTTGTTACTAGTTAGTGTGAATTTATTGTGAATTATATATATATATATATATATATATATATATATATATATGGCTGAACAAAAACAGTTAAATATGGGTGTAGCTGATCAAAGTCGAATAAGTATGACTGATTCTATGGATAATACACCTAGTAATAGCAATGATCCGTCAATTGGCACAGAAATAACAAAAAAATTGGATCCTAGATCTCCTGTTTGGCAACACTTTGAAAAGGTTTTTCAAATGGTGTATTAGTTAAAACAAAGTGCTTCTATTGTAAACAATACTATGATGCCAATACAACAGGAAATGGAATAAGTGGACTAAAACAACATTTGACTTATCGTATAAAGTGTATAAGCCTCCGACTGTTGCACTCGGTATTCAAAAATTATTAAATATTCAAAGTAACAATTTAGAGACTTGAAAATTTTAGCAAGAGGTATGTAGTAGAGCTTTAGTTGAGATGATAATTTTGGATGAACTACCTTTTAGTTTTGTTGAAAAAGAAGGCTTTAAGAAGTTTATGAGTAAAGTCCAACCTTTGTTTCATATTCCTTCTCATAGAACCATAACAAGGGATTATTATGAAGTTTATGGTGAATTGAGAATAAATTTGAAACAATCTTTAAGAGAAATACAATCAAGAATTTGTCTCACAACAGACACATGGATTTCGGTGTAAAGAATCAATTATATGTGTTTGACTGCTCACTTTATTGATAGGGATTGGGTGATTCATAAAAGAATATTGAATTTTTATCCTATCACTAGTCATAAAGGTGAGTATTTGGCTGAGTCTATTAGTAATTGTTTACTTGATTGAAAGTTAGATAATGTTTTTACTGTTACGGTTGATAATGCCTCTTCAAATGATGTGTCGATTTTAGAGTTGTCCAAAAAATTAGATATGTGGGGAACTAATTTGATGGAAGGTAAGCATCTCCATGTGAGATGTATGGCTCATATACTTAATCTATTTGTGCAAGATGGTTTGTAAGAAATTGGTCCTTCTATCAAAAGGGTGAGACAAATGGTGAAATATGTTAGATCATATTCTTCAAGGACAAGAAACTTCTTGAAATGTGTTGAAATGCAAAAGATAGAATGTGATAAAGATGTTGTCTTTAGATGTGCCTACTAGTGGAATTCCACCTATTTGATGTAGCAGAAAAATTTGAGAAGGCTTTTGAGAGGTTTGCTCTTATGATGGTAATTTTAATTCTTTTCTTGCTACTGATGTTTGTGAAGATGGAAGTATCGCAGGTTCAATTCAATATGAAGATTGGGCTAATGTGAGGAATGTCACAAAGTTTCTTGAAAAAATTTATGAGCTCACTTTGAAAGTTTCAGGTTCACAATATATTACTTGTAATGTTCATTTTGAAGATATATGTGAACTTGATGCTTATTTGAAATTATGTATGGTAAGTGATGACCTTGATTTGAGTAAAATGGCTTCGTAAATGAAAGAAAAATTCAAGAAATATTGGGGTACTCCTGACAAAATGAACAAAATAATTTATATTGCTTCTGTTTTGCATCCTCGCAATAAATTTGTGTATGTTAGTTTTGCTTTTGAAGAATTACTTGGGGAAGAAACGAAAAATATAGTGAATACGAAAGTAGAGGCTTACTTGAGGAATTTATTTGCGATATATGTAAGTAAGTATGGAAAAGGTTCCAAAAGTCAACCATCTTCATCTGACTCATCTGATTCTTCTGCTTGTGGTATTTCTCAAAATGTGTCCAAAGATTCTTTGAGAACTAAGTTGCACATGAAGAAACAAAAGAATGCTTCTAAAAGTTTAGGTGTTAAACTGAGTTGGATAAATATCTTCTTGAAGACCAAGAACCTGAATCTGGAGATTTTGATATTTTGAGTTGGTGGAAAGTTAATACTCCTAGATTTCCTGTACTTTCACAGTTGGCTCGAGATGTATTGGTTATTCCTATGTTGAGTGTGGCATTGGAATGTGCATTTAGCATCGGTGATCTTATTCTAGATCCCTTTAGAAGTTCATTGACTCCCAAATGTGTGCAATGTCTTATTTGTGTCCAAGATTGTCTTAGACAAGAAACCAAGCCTATTTGTGTTGAAGAAAGTTTTGAGTTTCTTGAAAAAATTGAACTTGGTAAGACTTTTTATTTTTTATTTATTTTTAGAAAAATTAAAATACTTATTGTGTTGTATCTTGTATGACATGTTTCTTTTTCTTATTTATAGAGATGACAAATAGTGGAAGAAACTCTTCCATTGTTGATCTATGATTGACTTGCAAGCGGTGAGTTTAATACATTATTTATTTAATCATATCATTTTTTAATCTTAAAAGTAGTATTCTAAGTTTCTAATATTTGATTTTATCTTAAAAGGTCCAAGGGTCAAGACAATGAAGAAATAATTTTGTTGGCACATGACACTTGAAAGTTGAAAGCGATCTCATGGAAGAAAGTCAAGAAATTCATTATTATTGTTTGTTATTGTTGACATTTGAATTGAAAGTAATCTCATGGAAGAAGACAAGAAGTTTAAAATACATTGTTTGTTGCTTATTATTATTTATTATGAGCTGATAAAAGACTTTATTGTTACTTGTTAGATTGTTATTATGTTTTATTTGTGAAGACATTAACTACAAATCTACAATGCAACTTTTGTTTTGGAGTCATTGTTAATTCAAAATTGTGTGTTTTAGTGACATTATGAATTTAAAATTTGTGGTGTTAATGTCTAATGGCATATTGACATATTGATATTTGATAGTAAATTAGTAATGCACTTCTTTGATGTATTATCTATTTTTACTTTTAGCCCATTAAGTTGAAAAATCAAATAAAAAAATTGTAAAGTTCAAAATTTTAAAAAGCCCACTAAGCAGGTCCATTAAAAACCAAATTAAAAAATCGAACCGAATTAATAAAAATCGAACCTAAATAACAAAAATCGAACGGAACTAAAATATTTCGATTCAATATTCGTTACACAATTTACAAGAATCGAAAACAAAAAAAAAAGAAAAAAAAACAAAACCAAACAGAAATATCGAATGTCCACCCCTAATTGACACAAATATTTTATTATAAGTAAATAGAAAGGTAGGAAACCAACTAAATTTTTAAAATTATAAATTAATCATAATTTTGAAATAACTTTAGAACTCTCGAAAAATAACAAATATGAAAATATAAAGACTTATTCATAAATAACTTGAAATCTAACAAGAAAAACAACAAAAATGAAAAATTAAGAATTGCAATTTTACATATTAATAAATAATTAATTTTTTAATAAAATCATGTCTATTTTCAAAATTATAAATTAACTTTGTATTCTTATGTTTTATCATTTTTGTTAATAAAAATTGTTTCACCGGACCATGAAAGTATATGTACGTATTTCTTTAAGTAGCATATCGGTATTCATTTATTCATTTTCTACTTCTATTCTATGTTTTAAAATATTATAAGTCACAAACACAATAAACTAATATTATTAATAAAAAGGTGAGAGATGAATTTACCTAAATAAATAATTATTTTTGAAGAGTCTTATCATTATAATATAGTTAAATTATCTAAGAATCATATAGAGGTCTAAGGAGAATAAATTAGATATTTCTCTTAAAAAAACTCAGGATTTCTATCTTCATGAACATAAACAAATAATACTAAATGTATGATTCAACAAAAAATAGACATATCAAATTATTTTTCTTTGTAAACTCAAATTATGCAAGAATGTCTAACCATTTTCATTATAGATATATCTCCTATAATCGGCAAATCTGATTAAATAAGTTAAAAAGTTATCTACCAAAAGAAGAAAAAGAGAAAGAATAAGGAAAAAATTACATTTAAACACATAATCATTTTTGACAAAATATAAATAATTTAAAAGGAAATAATATAATAGAAACATTACTTTTTAAGGACCTAAAAAAATAAAGAATAATCAATTAATCTCCATCTCTGGGTATTTTCATTTCATCATATATATAAGAGTCAAAGAAAAATAATAACAAATAAATTATTAGTCCTAAAATGAATCTCAAAGTTAACAAAATATAATATTTGTAACAACCTGTTTAGTCGTTTTGAACAGCAGATTTTATTTCTGGAAAAACAGGCTGAGGCGACGGACCCCACGACGGACCATCATGGGCACGACGGACCGTTGCAGGGTCTCATTTCAAAACACTTAGAAAATCTTAAATTGGGTACTGAAAATCGACTCTCTGAACTTCGTAACAGAATGGCAGGACGGACCGTCACAGGTGTGACGGACCGTCACAGACTCTTCAGAGAAATTGAGTCTCTGAACTCTGTGACGGGGCAGCAGGACGGTCCGTCGCAGGCGCGACGGGCCGTCACAGATTGCGTAATCCCAGTCTGGGTCGGATTTCTTCATACATTTTAAGGGACGTTTTTGACTATTCCTGTAACGACCTGTTTAGTCATTTTGAGCAGCAGATTTTATTTCTGAAAAAATAGGCTGAGGCGATGGACCCCACAACGGAACGTCATGGGCACGACGGACCGTCGCAGGGTCTCGTTTCAAAACACTTAGAAAATCTGAAAATTGGGTACTGAAATTGATTCTCTGAACTTCGTAACGGAATGGCAGGACGGACTGTCATAGGTGTGACGGACCGTCACAGACCCTTCAGAGAAATTGAGTATCTGAAGTCTGTGACGGAGCAGCAGGACGGACCGTCGCAGGCGCGACGGGCCGTCACAGACTGCGTAATCCCAGTCTGGGTCAGATTTCTTGTTACGTTTTAAGGGACGTTTTTGACTATTCCTCCTTTAATTATAAAGTTAGTGGGTTAATGTTAATAAGTCTAATTACTTGGAGGTTAAAAGAGGTAACCTTAAGTTAATTAGTGGGTTATTATTGCCATCTTTTATTCTCAATTATATACTAATTAGGGTAAAAGAAAGAGGCTTTGAATAAAGAAAATAGAAAGAACAAAGAGAGAGAGAGGATCGAACAGGGAGAGAAGAAGAACAAAGCTTTGGGAATTTGCTTGCTTGATTTCTAATCTTCGGTGGAGGTAGGTTATGGTTTTTATACTATTCGTAGTAAACTCTTAATAGCGAATGGTATGTATGAGTAGTATTGTAAACCCTTCTATATGCTTAATTGTATGCTTGCATGAATGTGATTATGTAATTGTGGTAAAATAAGCATGATGAAGCTATTGAATCCTAAATCTTGAAAAAGAAACCCTAATCTACTTTGTTAATGATGATGCCTTGGTATAAAGGAAGGCTTGATGAACGAAAGTAGTGAGATTAGGGGATCGGGTGCCACCTTCCGGTACCAGGATAGTATATGAGGATCGGAGTGTCACGTTCCGACACCAAGATAGTATATGGATTGGGTGTCACGTTCCGGTACCAGGATAAAATATGGATCGGGTGTCACGTTCTGACACCAGGATAGAATGAGGATCGGAGTGTCACGTTCCGACACCAGGATAGTATATGGATCGGGTGCCACGTTCCGGTACCAGGATAGAATATGGATCGGGTGTCACGTTCCGACACTAGGATAGAATGAGGATCGGAGTGTCACGTTCCGACACCAGGATAGTATATGAGGAGCGGAGTGTCACGTACCGACACAAGAGGAATAAAGATAATGAATCTTGAAAGATGTTAATATACTCAATCTAATGAACCTAATTCCCAAATGAGTATGATGAGGAGGCGTGAGTCCTCATTGAGGAGCTTGGTGTTGTAACCAAGGGTTATGGTAATTGTAAATGTTGCATGCGAAGGATATTGGTTGATTTTATGATATTGCTTAATATATACTGTTTTCTATTTTGAGTTGGCCGATGATACCTACTCAGTACTTGTGTTTGTACTGACCCCCTACTTTTATGTTTTCTTCTTGTTTATTTGTGGAGTGCAGCAAACATACCGTCATCTTTAACTCAACCGCAATTCTAGCCAGTCTTCGTCACATCGGATCTTCAGGGTGAGCTAATGCTTCTACCTTGGACTGGATCTTCCTCTTCATGTCTTGATGCCTTGAAGTTCCGGCATGGACTAGCTTTTACTTGTTTTAGCTTTTAGAATACTCTTAATTTAGTAATTGATCATAGATGTTCTTGTGATGATGACTTCAAGATTTTGGGGAATAATAGATGTTGAATTTTAGAAGTTAATGAATGGGTTTTATTTAATGAGTTTGAGTCTTCCGCATTATTTACTGTTGATATTATATTGAAATGTTAGAGTTTAGATTGGTTGGTTCGCTCACATAGGAGGGTAAGTGTGGGTGCCAGTCACGGTCCAGATTTGGGTCGTGACAATTCCTGCTTAAATTATAAAGTTAGTGGGTTAATGTTAATAAGTCTAATTACTTGGGGGTTAAAAGAGGTAACCTTAAGTTAATTAGTGGGTTATTATTGCCATCTTTTATTCTTAATTATATGCTAATTAGGGTAAAAGAAAGAGGGTTTGAATAAAGAAAATAGAAAGAACAAAGAGAGAGAGAGGATTGATCGAGAGAGGAGAAACGAAGAGGAAAACACAAAGCTTTGGGAATTTGCTTGCTTGATCACTAATCTTCGGTGGAGGTAGGTTATGGTTTCTCTTACGATATTCGTAGTAAACTCTTAATAGCGAATGATATGTATTGATAATATTGTAAACCCTGCTATGTGCTTAATTGTATGCTTGCATGAATGTAATTATGTAATTGTGATTATATAAGCATGATGAAGTTATTGAATCCCAAATCTTACAAAACCCTAATCTCTCTATTAATTATGAGGCCTTGGTATAAAAGAAGGCGTGATGAACTAAAATAATGAGATTGATGATGCCTTGGTGAGAAAGAAGGCTTGATGAATTGATAGAAGGAGACTAGGGGATCGGGTGTCACGAACCGACAAGTAGATTTAGGGGATCGGGTGTCACGAA
Organism: Solanum lycopersicum; assembly: GCF_036512215.1. Lineage (NCBI taxonomy): Eukaryota > Viridiplantae > Streptophyta > Magnoliopsida > Solanales > Solanaceae > Solanum > Solanum lycopersicum. The sequence goes on from NC_090803.1 coordinate 41,037,331, forward strand.
CCGACACGTAGATTTAGGGGATCGGGTATCACGAACCAATACGTAGATTTAGGGGATCGGGTCTCACGAACCGATACGTAGAGTTAGGGGATCGGGTGTCACGAACCAACACGTAGATTTAGGGGATCGGGTCTCACGAACCGACACGTAAATTTAGGGGATCGGGTGTCACAAACCGACACGTAGATTTAGGGGATCGGGTGTCACGAACTGACACGTAGATTTAGGGGATCGGAGTGTCACGTACCAACACAATAGGATTAATGAATATGAGGGAGTGGAGTGTCACGTACCGACACAAGAGAAATAAAGATAATGAATCTTGAAAGATGGTAATATACTCAATCTAATGAACATAATTCCCAAATGAGTATGGTATTGAGGCTTGAGTCCTCATGTGTGAACTTGACGGTAATTGTTAATGATATAGTACTTGTTATTGCTACATGTTGAGTATCATAGTTGATTTTATGATATTACTTGGTATATATTGATTTCTATTTTGAGTTGGCCGATGATATCTACTCAGTACCCGTGTTTTGTACTGACCCCTACTTTTATGTTTTCTTCTTGTTTATTTGTGTAGTGCAGCAAACGTGCCGTCATCTTCGACTCAACATTAAACTCTAGCCAATCTTCATTACTCCGGATATCAGGGTGAGCTAATGCTTCTAGCTTGGAGTGGATCTTCCTCTTCATGTCTTGATGCCTTGAAGTTTCGGCATGGACTAGATTTTATGTATTTTTAGCTTCTTAGAAACTCTTAGATTTAGTAATTTGATCATAGATGTTCTTGTGATGATGACTTCCAGATTTTGGGAAATAATAGTTATTGAATTGGTTTTTATTAATGAGTTTAAGTCTTTCGCATTATTTTATGATGATATTACATTGAAATGTTAAGGTTTAGATTGGTTGGTTCGCTCACATAGGAGGGTAAGTGTGGGTGCCAGTCGCGGCTCGGTTTGGGGTCGTGACAAACTTGGTATCAGAGCATTAGGTTCGTTGGTCTCATCACACAAGAACGAGTCTAGTAGAGTCTTAAGGAACGGTAGGGGGACGCCTTTACTTTTCTTTGAGGGGCTATAAGACATTAGGAAAATTCCATTCTTTCATTCTTTCTTTCGTGCTATAACTTGGGTCCAATTGGTATCTAGGTGATACAAAATGGTATCTGACCATCTTCACTCTGTTTCGCAGATGGTTAGAACTAGAGCAACAACCACACCAAAACCAGCACCAGCGGGACAGGGTGCATCTGAACCAGCCACTAGGGCTGTAGCTAGAGGAAGAGTAGCGGCAAGAGGCCGTGGTAGAGGTCGTGGGAGGACGTCCTCTAGAGCAAGAGGACAAGCACCTAGCCCATCTGATGCTAGGGCGGTGACTCCTCCACCGACTGAGGAAGTAGTAAGAGAGGGTGAGGAAGGGGAGAATGAACAAGTGCAAAATGAGGAATTGCCACCCCAACCTACCCCAGAGATGATCAATCAAGTTCTTGCTTATCTTAGTGGGTTGTCTGATCAGGGTCAGGCACCTCCAGTGTTTTCTGCACCAACACCTCCGGTTTCAGAGGTACAACATGCAGCCACTATGGCTCCTCGTATGGATGCCTCATTGGACATAGGCATGTTTCCACGTCTGACTACTAGGCCTATAATGACAAATGATCAGCATGAACTTTTCAGTAAGTTCTTGAAATTGAAATCTCTAGTCTTCAAGGGTGCTGAATCTGAGGATGCTTACGATTTTCTTGTTGACTGTCATGAGCTACTACACAAGATGGGTATAGTAGAATGGTTTGGTGTTGAGTTCGTGAGTTATCAGTTTCAAGGGAACGCCAAAATGTGGTGGCGGTCACATGTTGAGTGTCAACCAACGGAGGCACCACCTATGACTTGGGCCTCATTCTCTAGCTTGTTTATGGAGAAGTATATCCCCCGGACTTTAAGGGATAGAAAAAGGGATGAGTTCTTGAGCCTAGAGCAAGGTAGGATGTCAGTCAATGCATATGAGGCTAAGTTTCGTGCACTATCCAGATATGCCACCCAACTTTGTTTCAGTCCACAAGAGCGGATTCGTCGTTTTGTGAAGGGGTTGAGGTCAGAGTTGCGGATTTCAGCCTTACAGATAGCGGCTACGGCAAAATCCTTCCAAGAAGTGGTAGATTTCGTGGTAGAGGTGGAAGGAGTGAAGCCAGATGAATTCACCATGTCATCGACATCAAAGAGGTTTCGAAAGGGAGGTGAGTTTAATGGTTCTTACTCTAGAGGACAGGGTTCCGGAGGTTACTCAGTCCGACCAATTCAGTCTTCACTACAGACTGTAGTTGGGGGTCCACCTCAGACCGGTCAACACTTCTCTGAGAGGCCTATGCTTGACTCTAGAGAGTGTTATGGATGTGGGGAGACTGGACATATTAGAAGGAATTGTCCCAAACAGAGTTATAGACCCCCAATAGCTAGAGGTAGAGGTGGTCATGGTAGAGGCCGTTATTCTGGAGGACGTAGTGGTCGATGTAATGGTGGTCACCAAAATGGCCGAGGTGATGGGCAAACTGGAGCCACTACATCACAACATGGTAGGGGCAATGGACAGACAAACGATAGGGCCCATTGTTACGCTTTCCCTGGGCGGTCTGAAGCGGAGGCATCTGATGCTGTCATCACAGGTAATCTTCTGGTTTGTGATTGCATGGCTTCTGTATTGTTTGATCCTGGATCCTTATTTTCTTATGTATCTTCCTCATTTGCTAATGGTCTAAATTTACATTGTGAATTACTTGATATGCCTATTCGTGTTTCTACTCCGGTGGGTGAGTCTGTGGTAGTTGAAAACGTATATAGGTCTTATTTGGTGAACTTTGTGGGGAGCAACACTTATGTAGATTTGGTTATCTTAGAAATAGATGATTTTGATGTAATTCTGGGTATGACTTGGCTTTCTCCGCAATTTGCGATCTTGGATTGTAATGCTAAAACGGTGATGTTAGCCAAGCCTGGGACAGATCCGTTAGTGTGGGAGGGTGACTACACTTCCAATCCGGTGCTTATCATCTCCTTTCTTCGTGCTAAGAAAATGGTTAGTAAAGGGTGTTTAGATTTCTTGGCACATCTCAAAGGATGACACTACCCAAGTGCCTTCGATTGAGTCGGTTTCGGTGGTTCGTGAGTTTCTGGATGTGTTCCCTGCAGATCTTCCTGGTATGCCACCAGACAGGGATATTGACTTCTGTATTGATCTTGAACCGGGTACTCGCCCCATTTCTATACCCCCTTATAGAATGGCTCCCGCGGAGTTAAGAGAGTTAAAAGCCTAACTTCAAGAGTTGTTGAGCAAAGGCTTCATTAGACCAAGTGCATCTCCTTGGGGTGCTCCGGTTTTGTTTGTAAAGTAGAAGGATGGGAGTTTTCGGATGTGCATAGACTACCGGCAGTTGAACAAGGTAACCATAAAGAACAAGTATCCTCTTCCTCGCATTGATGACTTGTTCGATCAGTTACAAGGTGCTTGTGTCTTCTCTAAGATTGACTTGAGATACGGTTATCATCAATTGAAAATACGGGCAATGGATGTGCCAAAGACTGCTTTTAGAACCAGGTATGGGCATTACGAATTTGTAGTGATGTCTTTTGGTCTTACGAATGCCCCTGCTGCGTTCATGAGTTTGATGAACGGGTTTTTTAAGCCATAATTGGATCTCTTTGTGATCGTATTTATTGACGATATACTGATATACTCTAAAAGTAAGGAGGAACATGAGGAGCATTTGAGAATGGTATTGGAAATGTTGAGGAAGAAAAAGCTTTATGCCAAGTTCTCTAAGTGTGAGTTTTGGCTAGATGCAGTGTCCTTCTTGGGGCACGTGGTTTCTAAGGATGGAGTGATGGTGGATCCTTCTAAGATTGAGACAGTGAAGAATTGGGTAAGACCTACTAATGTGTCAGAAATAAGGAGCTTTGTTGGGTTAGCTAGCTACTACCGCCGATTTGTCAAGGGATTCTCTTCTATTGCTTCCCAATTGACGAACTTGACTAAGCAGAATGTTCCATTTGTATGGTCGGATGAATGTGAAGAAAGCTTTCAAAAGCTCAAGACCTTGTTGACTACTGCACCAATCCTTACCCTGCCAGTAGAAGGTAAGAGTTTCATTGTCTATTGTGATGCATCCTATTCGGGTTTGGGTGCAGTACTAATGCAAGAGAATAATGTAATTGCTTAGGCTTCAAGGCAATTAAAGGTGCACGAACGTAATTACCCGACCCATGATTTGGAATTGGCTGCGGTAGTGTTTGCATTAAAGCAATGGAGACACTATTTATATGGGGTTAAGTGTGAGATCTATACGGATCATCGTAGCCTACAGTATGTCTTTACTCAGAAAGATTTGAACTTGAGACAGAGGAGATGGATGGAACTACTGAAGGACTACGACATCACTATTTTGTATCATCCGGGGAAGGCGAATGTTGTAGCGGATGCTTTAAGTAGAAAGGCGGGAAGCATGGGGAGTCTAGCTCACTTGCAAGCTTCTAGACGCCCATTGGCTAGAGAAGTTCAGATTCTGGCTAACGACCTTATGAGATTAGAGGTAAATGAGAAGGGAGGATTTTTAGCTTGTGTGGAGGCAAGATCTTCCTTCCTTGACAAGATTAAGGGAAAGCAGTTTAATGATGAAAAATTGATCCAGATCCGAGATAAAGTGTTGCAAGGAGAGGCTAAAGAAGCGACAATCGATGAGGAAGGTGTTTTGAGGATTAAGGGAAGGGTATGTGTACACCGAGCCGATGATTTAATAAACACTATTCTGACAGAGACTCATAGTTCAAGGTATTCGATACATCCGGGTGCAACCAAGATGTACCATGACCTAAAGCAACACTTTTGGTGAAGTAGAATGAAGCGTGATATTGTGAATTTTATTGCCAAATGTCCAAAATGTCAACAAGTAAAGTATGAACACCAAAGGCCCGGAGGAACACTTCAGAGAATGCCCATTCCTGAATGGAAGTGGGAAAGGATTGCAATGGATTTCGTGGTTGGTCTTCCAAAGACATTGGGAAAGTTTGATTCTATTTGGGTAATTGTTGATAGGTTAACTAAGTCCGCTCACTTCATTCCAGTCAAGGTGACTTACAATGCAGAGAAGTTAGCCAAACTTTACATCTCGGAAGTGGTGCAATTGTATGGGGTTCCACTCTCCATTATATCAGATAGAGGTACGCAGTTTACTTCTAAGTTTTGGAAAACATTGCATGCGGAATTGGGTACTAGGTTGGACCTTAGTACTGCGTTCCATCCTCAGACCGATGGTCAGTCTGAGCGAACGATTCAAGTGTTGGAGGATATGCTTCGTGCATGTGTGATAGAATTTGGTGGTCAGTGGGATAGCTTCTTACCCTTAGCAGAGTTCTCCTACAACAATAGCTATCACTCAAGTATTGATATGGCCCCATTTGAGGCACTATATGGGAGAAGATGTAGGTCTCCCATTGGGTTGTTTGATGCATTTGAAGTTAGACCTTGGGGTACTGACCTTCTGAGGGAATCGTTAGATAAAGTGAAATCTATTCAAGAAAAGCTTCTAGCGGCGCAAAGTAGACAGAAGGAGTATGCAGATCGGAAGGTTAGAGACTTGGAGTTTATGGAGGGTGAACAAGTCTTGTTGAAGGTTTCGCCAATGAAAGGGGTGATGTGGTTTGGTAAGCGAGGTAAACTTAGCCCAAGGTATATTGGTCCATTTGAAGTACTTAAGCGAGTAGGGGAGGTGTCTTATGAGTTAGCCTTGCCTCCAGGGCTGTCCGGAGTGCATCCGGTATTCCATGTGTCGATGTTGAAAAGATACCATGGGGATGGAAACTACATTATCCGTTGGGATTCAGTTTTGCTTGATGAGAACTTGTCTTGTGAGGAGGAACCTATTGCCATTCTAGATAGAGAAATTCGCAAGTTGAGATCAAGGGAGATTGCATCCATCAAAGTTCAATCGAAGAATCGACCCGTTGAAGAAGCCACTTGGGAGAAGGAGGCAGATATGCGAGAAAGATACCCACATCTGTTTACAGATTCAGGTACTCCTTTTCGCCCTTGTTTTCCTTCTTGTGATCGTTCGGGGACGAACGATGGGTAAATTGGTATCTATTGTAACGACCTGTTTAGTCGTTTTGAACAGCAGATTTTATTTCTGGAAAAACAGGCTGAGGCGACGGACCCCACGACGGACCGTCATGGGCACGACGGACCGTCACAGGGTCTCGTTTCAAAACACTTAGAAAATCTGAAATTGGGTACTGAAAATCGACTCTCTGAACTTCGTAACGGAATGGCAGGACGGACCGTCACAGACTCTTCAGAGAAATTGAGTCTCTGAACTCTGTGACGGGGCAGTAGGACGGACCGTCGCAGGCGCGACGGGCCGTCAAAGATTGCGTAATCCCAGTCTGGGTCGGATTTCTTCATACGTTTTAAGAGACGTTTTTGACTATTCCTGCTTAAATTATAAAGTTAGTGGGTTAATGTTAATAAGTCTAATTACTTGGGGGTTAAAAGAGGTAACCTTAAGTTAATTAGTGGGTTATTATTGACATCTTTTATTCTTAATTATATGCTAATTAGGGTAAAAGAAAGAGGGTTTGAATAAAGAAAATAGAAAGAACAAAGAGAGAGAGAGGATTGATCGAGAGAGGAGAAACGAAGAGGAAAACACAAAGCTTTGGGAATTTTCTTGCTTGATCACTAATCTTCGATGGAGGTAGGTTATGGTTTCTCTTACGATATTCGTAGTAAACTCTTAATAGCGAATGATATGTATTGATAATATTGTAAACCCTGCTATGTGCTTAATTGTATGCTTGCATGAATGTAATTATGTAATTGTGATTATATAAGCATGATGAAGTTATTGAATCCCAAATCTTACAAAACCCTAATCTCTCTATTAATGATGAGGCCTTGGTATAAAAGAAGGTGTGATGAACTAAAATAATGAGATTGATGATGCCTTGGTGAGAAAGAAGGCTTGATGAATTGATAGAAGGAGACTAGGGGATCGGGTGACACGAACCGACACGTAGATTTATGGGATCGGGTGTCACGAACCGACATGTAGATTTAGGGGATCGGGTGTCACGAACCGACACGTAGATTTAGGAGATCGAGTGTCACGAACTGACACGTAGATTTAGGGGATCGGGTGTCACGAACCGACACGTAGATTTAGGGGATCGGGTGTCACGAACCGACACGTAGATTTAGGGGATCGGAGTGTCACGTACCGACACAAGAGGATTAATGAATATGAGGGAGCGGAGTGTCACGTACCGACACAAGAGAAATAAAGATAATGAATCTTGAAAGATGGTAATATACTCAATCTAATGAACATAATTCCCAAATGAGTATGGTATTGAGGCTTGAGTCCTCATGTGTGAACTTGACGGTAATTGTTAATGATATAGTACTTGTTGTTGCTACATGTTGAGTATCATAGTTGATTTTATTATATTACTTGGTATATATTGATTTCTATTTTGAGTTGGCCGATGATATCTACTCAGTACCCGTGTTTTGTACTGACCCCTAGTTTTATGTTTTCTTCTTGTTTATTTGTGGAGTGCAGCAAACGTGCCGTCATCTTCGACTCAACAGTAAACTCTAGCCAGTCTTCATTACTCCGGATATCAGGGTGAGCTAATGCTTCTAGCTTGGACTGGATCTTCCTCTTCATGTCTTGATGCCTTGAAGTTCCGGCATGGACTAGCTTTTATGTATTTTTAGCTTCTTAGAAACTCTTAGATTTAGTAATTTGATCATAGATGTTCTTGTGATGATGACTTCCAGATTTTGGAAAATAATAGTTATTGAATTGGTTTTTATTAATGAGTTTAAGTCTTCCGCATTATTTTATGATGATATTACATTGAAATGTTAAGGTTTAGATTGGTTGGTTCGCTCACATAGGAGGGTAAGTGTGGGTGTCAGTCGCGGCTCGGTTTGGAATCGTGACAATATTATATCTCATAAAGAATAAGAGAAAATTACCTTTAATCATAAATTTTCCTACATAATCATTTTTGACAAATAGTCAATATATATAACTCAAAAAATCCATTAATCTTTATCGCTTGATGTTATCATTTCATCCTATCTACAAAAGTCAAGAAAAATAATAACAACTACATTATTAGTCATAAAATGAGTTTCAAAGATGACAAAACAAAATAATTTATCTAGAAGAACTAAGAATATGATGACATATTAGTCTTACTTGCTAATTAAAAGTAATATAGGAAATAATATTTGAAAAATAAAGCACCTCAAAGCTTACAAATATTGTAACATTTCTTCCACTAATTCTCTATCCAAAGATGACTACAAAATAACACACAATTTTAGTGTGATTTTATAATGTTAATGTAACCTTTCACATTAAATAATTAGAAGTTATGAATATGAAAGGTTTGAGGATTATGAATATTACTAATTTAAGAATAGAATTTATATAATTAAAGATGTATAAATTTATAAAAAAAAATTAAAAAAATAAGAAAAAATATCAAATAAAAAAAATGAATGGATGTCATAGAGAGGTGACATATCACACCTCCTGTATGATGCTCATTTATACATAGAGAGAGATTATTATTTTCTTATAAGCCCTCAATAAATAACGTTAAATTTCCAATTCCAATCTAACTTTGTAGCCATTATGGTGTTACCATAGTATTATAATAATAAAATAATATAACTCCATTCATACAAACAATTGAATATATTGAGGCGTAGTAATTCAAACCGGACAAAAGTGGTCGTCTTCCTAGTTGTGTGTCGATTGTCACGTTCTCTAAGGGACGAGTGGTTTTCTTTTGAAGAAGAATTATTATATAAAATGACAAACCCTACTAATTATTTTAATATATATGGGTCAACTATTATAGGATCTTAAGAAAAATTCAGACTTAATCCGCTATTTTTAACGAAATAAATTAATCATTTAATAAATATTTATTAATTAAGTAATTGTAATTATCGAATAGTTTAAAGTTGGGAAAATTGTATATAATAGCAGACTAATAACCTAAAATAAATAGAGTAGCTAGGGTTTGATTTAATTGTGCTTCATAGCAAACGTTTGCAAAAAATTGTCAGGCGCCGCTCTCCTCCAATCTCTCGCTCACTTCCTCACTTTTTATACAAACACAAGTGTATAAAAATTATTTCTAATTGTATAAAGCAGAGAAAATTGTATAAATAGATATATTTTTGTTCCCCTCTCTCCCCTCTTCCAGATCTCACTCGCCACTCTCCCAAATCTCGCTTGCCACCCTCGCCTTTCTCACTTATATAAACAGAAGCGAAATGTATAAATTGTGTTTCTGTTTGTATAAAGCGTGAGAAAATTGCATATACACGTTCAAGTACATATATTTTCATCCTATACACTTATAATTATACAATAAAAATACTCCCCTGGCTAGTTTCTTTTGTCTTTCTCTCTTTCTCGTTTTATACAATTTTCAAATTGTATCTAATTTCTCTCTTTCTCGTTTTATACAATTCGATTCAATTGTATATTCCTTGTCAAGTCTCTTTTGTCTTTCTCTCTTTCTCATTTTATACAAATTCAAATTGTATATAATCGTTCTATACACTTATAATAATAATACAATTCCTTTTATACACTTCGTTTTTACACAGTTCTCCACCCAAGTGTCTTTCTCTGTCTTGTTTTATACATTTCGTTTTATACAATTCGCTTCAACTGTATATGTATAGCGAATTATACAGTTTCTATGTTTGCTATACAACGCAATTATGCAAATTTTGCTATAGTATACAAATATGAATTTTTTGTTTGTTATATGTGAAAGTTGCCCTTCAAAGTTCTCAAACCTACTTCACCAACCGAACAAAAATAATCCAGGGCAACTATCGAGAGGGGTAAAAATAGTAATTTTACAAAAATTTACAAAAATGACCTTCCGGGTCATTACAAAAATGCACAGATGTGATAATTTATATTAACAATACACATTAACTCGCAGATCTGCAAACCCACAACATATACGTCAAAACTTTAATGTATCAAGTTCTAACCAGTAATGTATCATTACTTATCGATCAATATACAAATTCATGAATGATAAAACAATGATTAACGCAAACAAATATGTGTTGCATACTTTTTGTTATCAATATTTTAACTCAAAAATGAAAGTTATGGCAAATAAATATTACTAATTTTGCTCACGTTAATCATAAAATAACAACTTTTGATTGCCTTCATATTTGAGATTTGTCGTCCTATTGGTAAGCAACCACCAACACAAAAACAAAGGTACCAAGAAAGTTGTCAAAGAAACTCAGACCTATTTGTCAATCATAGTGACATTTGTGTAGAATTCAAAAAACCCAAAAGCTACGATCTTTGATTTTTTCTTCCTTCGAGAGTGTCAGTCAAAAATCAAATATTCATTGTGGATCTTCTCAAATTTTCAACAAAAGTTTTGAATCCTACTTAAAAATAATTTCATTGAAATAGAGACAAAGATGAACAGGGATTTTGGATTTTTAATTGATTTGCTGTTTTAGAATTTAGTTTCTCTGATCGACACATTAAAGAGGAATTGAATAGCATAAATTATGAGATTTTAATATGATTTTCTCTTTTGTTTTTCTTTTTAAGCGTAATAACCACATTTATAATGCATCAAAATTAATGTATTTTGACAGCCAATTATGTACCCGAATGACTAATATTTTAAGGAATTTTTATAAAATAAAAAAAAATTAGGGATATGATATAATTTAGATTTTACCTTATGGGATTTATCTAAGCTATACTTAAAAAAAATATATAACATCTCTATTGATAGAACTTTAATTCAATAAAAAGGTACAATTGAACATGAGTTATAATGTACTACTCTTATTGAAGTAATAATTAATCTGATTGGTGAGAGTAACAATTCTATCCTATATGAATGATTTAAAAGTTGGTAAGAGTAAGAATATGACCTATAAAAAAAATTTAAATATGAAATAAATAGTTGATAGATATAAAATGGTGACCGTATTATTTTTACAAAATATAAGCCAATAGATAATTTTTAGTATTTGGAAAATGTAAAATCATAAGATGAAATTCTCAAATCAAGATTTTGGGAAATCATCTCATGATTTCAAATCATGAGATTAAACTTCCTATCCAAACCTGATTTTATCTCATAGTTTTAAATTACAAAATAAAACTGCATATTCAAACGTCTACTTCAATAGACAAAAATAAATGAAGTAAGAAAAACCAACTGAAATGTATGAAAAGTTAATTTTACTTGCTAATATTAGTACATTCATGGAAAATTATATGATTCAAAGATACAAATTTCTGAACTTTACTAAAATTCTAAGCTATAATATAATTCATAGGCAAGTCTTGCCATAGTCTAAGGACATGAGGTAGTTGAGACTAGCTCCTTGTGAACTTTTAATGAATTCTGTGTTTGACTTCAAGAATTCTACTAATCCTGGCAACCAAATAGCATCACGTACATGCTTCAAGGTTATAGTATGCATCAAATTTTGCCCCATACATGAAATCTCAACCTGGTAAAAAAGAACAAAATAATATTATTGCTTCACAAAAGTATATGAAGTGTTTTATTTCTTTGTAATTAATTAATAGCGATATTTTACATGGGAATCGACTATTTTACGTGTGATTGGATGTGTCCGTGCGTATGTGAAAGCATATGATTAATTTTTATCTAATTATATTTTAAAAAATTAATTTTAGCATAAGAACACTGAGTTGTTAAAAGTGTCATAATTTAATTCTTATGCTAAAAACACTATAACGATCAATATAACAGTCGTTATTGAGGCTTTTTTTAGCGAGAAACATGAGCATTAATGAATGAAATATTTGGTTGCCAAAAGAAGGTTTCTCAATTCGATCGATAATTTTGGGGGAGTGTATAAGAATAAAATAAATTATATTGCATTAATAATGTTTGCATTAATATGCTTGTACTAGTTATGTTTGCAGCATAATTGCTGAGATTTTTCTTATGCAAATTTTAGTTTGGTTATTAAAAACAACATGCATTACATAATTATTTTTAAAAATATTTAGTTGTTTATAAAAATACTCTCCACATATATGGTGGGGGGACGTGAAAAAGGTTTTGAGGAACAATTATATCTTTAACCATGTTAATACATGTATTAGTATCCATTGCATTACTAATGCATAAAAAATTTTAATGCTTACATATATACACATGATAGAGTGTATTAATTAGTAATGTAAGCATTAGTTTTACATAGAATAAATAGTGTACCTAACAAAGTATTAGTAATACACAAAATAATTAATGTATTCATTATTTTCCTCAATATACTCTGCCAAGTGACCTGTTAATGGTAGGGCTAATAGTGATCGATAATGATTAAGTTTCTTTGATCGTTAGTAGCTTAAAGGAAACAATATAATCAGAGGTGGACCTACGTGATGAAGTAGGATTATGTGCAACCTGTTAAATAATCACAAAAGTCCCACATCGGTGATTAATGAGATGGGTGGACTCCTTATAAGGCTTGGGCAATCCTCCTCCCTTTCAGCTAGCTTTTGGGGTGTGAGTTAGGCCTAAGACCTAATTTCACATGGTATCAGAGCAGGGCCCGTCTCACCCGATGTTGGAGTCCCCAAAATTAAAAATTGCCCACGCGCCAGATGTTAAGCACTGGGCGTGAGGTGGTTAATGAGATGGGTGGACTCCTTATAAGGCTTGGGCAATCCTTCTCTCTTTGAGCTAGCTTTTGGGGTGTGAGTTAGGCCTAAGACCTAATTTCACACAACCATTTAGTTCCAAAGAAGATTCTATGTATATATACCTTAAAATGTGAACATGTATTTTATTATGCACCCTAATTCTGAAAAGCAAGTTGGGTGCAAGGTGTCAAGATCATTGCTTAGATATACCCATCAAACTCAGATATTAGTTGTTGGATATTTCATATGATAAGACACAATCGATTGCTCACCACTTGAACTTCAATATTAAAAGGTAAAGGCCCGTATCAATCTTATAATTCGTATACATGATTTTCGTATCTTCACACTCTAACAACTATCTCTTATTTCTCACTCACATGTTGTTGACTTACCATTTTAAGTTCTCTCTTACAACTCAAATGGTCATCTTTGTGGGTGGTGAAGGAAAAATTAATTTTAAAAAATTTGGACTTCTTTAGATTATTTTTTTTATTATTTAGAAATATTACTTCATTTCTCTACAACTCTTGGATGAAGTAGATACTTCTTTAAAATGTCTTAAATATTAATTTACTTGGGAATGAATTCTTTATTATGCTTAACTCTTGTTCAGATGATAAACAACAACAAGAGTCAAATGCCTTTACTAAGGATCAAAATGACAAAGACAATTTTTTTGGTTAGCTAATTGGAATGCCTAATTGTTTAGCTTGGCCTTTCCTTTATTAAAGGATAAAAAAAGGTGTTGCAATTAATAGTCGGATATAATTATACTCTTCCTTCCTGATTTATAACATCGTCACGCACGATTTGGGAACTCTTGTAATAAAAAAATTCTCTAAGTAGTAATTATTTTGGGATAATATAATATTTTTGGTTGAAATTATATTTCTTTTGTTTAAGTTTATGTGATTCACTTTTTTTTTAGTTAATATTTTTTTAAAAAATACAATTTTTATGGTAAATAATAAATTTAAATTTAAAATGTCTATTTTATTCTTAATGAAAAGAATTACAATCACATAAATATCTATCACCACAAATTGTAAAAGTCATTCTATCTATTTTAAACTCGGTTACCAATTATTCCTGAATTAGATCAGATTTTAGGTTAATATTAAGAAAATAATTCATCGATGCCCTAAAAATGAGGTTTTCTTATGAAATTTATTACATTTCACTTTGAATTCTGTTTACGAAATTAGTTTTCAAACATCAACAAAAATTTTGACGAAACACTAATAATTTTTTTAAAAAAATTATTGATGTTCAAATCAAACAGATTAGTTAGACTCAAAAGATAATGTAATATGTATATATTTTTCTTTATCTCTCTATAAATTAGTGATAAATGATGTGATCCAAACAAATATATGTAGGGCCTTAAGGATGCATCATAGTGTAAAAGAAGTTACTACTACTCTACTAAGTGTACTGGTTAAGGTTCTTAATTGTTGTAATACTAATATAGTATGCAAACAACGAATAATTATTGGAAATCAAAAGTTGATAAGAGAGAGAGAGTTGTAGGAAATGCAATTATTTGTTGGTATCTTTTACCCAAAATGAAGTAACATAAATCTATGATACGAAGCAAAGTCAGAAATGACCCAACAGACAATCATTATACTATTAATCATTATTGATGTTTATCCATGCAACTCTCAATATAATTATTACTCCCTCAATCCCTTTTCACAAGTTTGTTTGATTTTATAAGGAATGTAATTACCACAGAAAGAAAGATATTAGAAATTTCTATCTAAAACATAAAAAATGTTTTTGTTGTTAAAGATATATCATTTTAATAACGATTCAATAGATATTTTAAATTTAAATTATTACTTCTATTATTTTAATTTATATAATGTAGTTTGACTTAACAAGAAAGAAAGAAAAAAATTTTGAAATTTGTTTCTAAAATAAGTCATATTTATTTGTGTAACTGTAAATTATTTTATTAAGGATAGATTTGATAGATATTTTATAATTAAATTATTAATAAATATGGAAATGTGTCATTATTTTTTGAGGTGTTCGCGGTGGTTGTAGTAATAAAATATCAGGATTGTCATTAAGGGGTGTGTCAATGGTTGTATCAATAAAAAAAAAATAATGGCTAGTAGGATTAGAGCACACAACCTTGATGAATTTTCACTAACGCCTTAACAATTAGATTTTAACTTTTGTCGATAAGTGTTAATACTTGTATATAATTAATATTTGACCTTTTTACATAATATAATTTTTCTGATAAAAAAATGTTGCTTGACACCCCTCGAGTAAGGGTGAGTCCGCTCCTGCTTTTTGAGATAAATCGTATAAATTGAAACAGGAGTACAAAATAAACTAACTTTAAAAAAACGTAAATCATATAAACTAAAACAGACACTAACCTCTGCTTGGTTGGAGAGACCAAGCTTTGTAACCAGGTAGGTTTTAAGCATGAAGACTGTCACCTTCTCGTCTCTTTTCACATCACACCACACCATATATAAGAAAAATAATTAAAAAGAAAAGTAAGTGACCCTTTCTTTCTTTCAACAACACCATCATTAATAAACTGAAAATATTATGTGATGCAGACGTTTGACAACATCTTTTCTATACATGGATGGATAGATAGATATGGATCCATCACACAAATTAATTTTTAGTCAAACCAGCTTTTACATACGAATTATAAATTGAGGGCTTAGTTACATCACAAGGATTATATTCTAACGAAATGATTGTCTGTTTACATACAATGATATATGCCCTAAGTTACATGCATTACTATGGCTTGTAAATTGGAGTAATATTTTGAAACTTTCCTAGTATTAATATATATTCACCTAATTTATCCACATATTATGTCATACTAAGTGATCCTCACATAAAAAGAAATTGATCCGTACATAGTTTAAGGGGGTTAAACAACAAAAAAAAAATTAAGTTCAAGGGACAATAAAACGTCTGCACAAGTTAGGTATGTAACTGATAATTTTATTATAGGTCAAGGATTTTTATACCTTATCCACATTAATTGATTCAAGATTGTTGAAGTTCGCTTTTAGTTATTTAAATAGTTTTTAGTAAAATGAGTTATTTAATTTAAGATACAATTGAAACTTAACTATTAGTTAGATTGTTTTAGCTATCGAGATATATTAGAATTTTCTAAATTTTAAATTATGTGCTATTTTATGTTAGCTATTTAAAGCCTCTAAATACTTAATAAAATTACTAAAACTTACTACAAGTCATTTTAATCTATTGAAAGATATTTCAATTAAAATTTTGTAGCCGCATTGACAAATAAAACACCAGCAAAAGATTAATATTAAGACCCACAATCGTTGGGATCTGTTTTCCAAAGAAAATAATGAAAATTAAGCTATCACATAAAGTTAATTAGTACTCTAATAGGTGTACTTGATTATTGAAACGGTTGAATTCATTTTTAATTGTCATGTTATATATTTCAAAATTCAATTAGATTATATTAGTTTGATATTTAAACTAAAAGTTTAGATATACATTCAAAAACTAAATAAAAAATATAATAAATTACAATTTTTTGAATATCAATATGGAAAAAAAAATATTATTATATTGATGAAAATTCTTATAGTTTAACTCTAAGAAAACCATTATAATTTAAGAAGTACAAGATATATATTATGTATTTGCGGTATATGTTAGGAAAAACTTTTTAAATGTGCGCTAATTAATTACTGATGTGACATTGATTATATTTGTATACTAATTAAATGTGTATATAATACCATGGCTTATGAATAATTATCAACACAACTTTATTTTAATTGATCCAAATTATATTAATGTTTAAATATATATATATGTGTGTGTGTTATGCACGTATAAGAACCATATATGGAGAACTTACTTGACTCTTATAAACGTTTTTGGAAGCTGAGGTAGAAATTCTCCTTTCCTATCATTATTAACAAACAATGAAAATGTTAAAAGTATGAAGAAAATGAAAATTTGTGCAAAGAGTTAAAAGCGGTTACCGATTAACTGAGGAACGTAAAGAGAACCAAATTCCTGGTGGGGAATAATGTGGAATTGAGGTATTAGTGCATACAACAAGTGAAGATGAAGACGAAGACGAAGACAAAGATCCCAAATGATTATTTCTAACCACCATTTTCATATCATCATCATCACCCGATCCTAAACCTAACCCTAATCCTAACCCTAATCTTAGCTCTAGTTCCTCTTGACCTTGTTGCTCTTTTAATACATCAAAGTGACCTCTTCTTTCAATAGCTGATCCACATGACTCCATACCTAATTAAAGCCCTTTCTTGCAAGTATATTATTACAACGTATAAAATGAAAAGGAAGAAGTAGAAGAAGAATAGACTATATTACATTATTGATTTTTATATATGCCTAACTAAGATTCAATCGAAAGAATAGGAATTGTGGGAGGACAAAGTTATTTCCTAATCACCAGCAGCAACTTTATTTAAAAAGGAAACCTACTTTTCTTTCTCAAACAATCCACAAGAATAAGTAGTAGTCCTGTTTCGTCATTCCATCTCAACTTATGTGATACATTCATTAATTTTAATTAACCTATTGTTAAAAAACACTTTTTCATATTTTAACCGTCATTTTAATTCTTTTCATACTCATTAAAAAAAAGTAAATATTAACGATATAATTAGTAGTTTGAAACAATGATCAACTTTGGTCTTGAATTCATTAAAGGACAACTAAAATTGGAATGGAGAGGTATTCTATTTGTATTAAAAAAAATCTCTTCTCTAATTGGACATTTAGGGTGTGTTTGGTACGAAGGAAAATGTTTTCCTAGAAAATATTTTCCTGGAAAACAAGTAGATGTTGGACTTATTTTCTCATGTTTAGTTGTTGAGTAGAAAATATTTTTCGGAAATGATTTTTAGAGTTTGATTTATCAATGAAAATATTTTTGAGAGACATCTTTTATTTTTACTAAATTAGAAAATAATTTATGAAATTGAAAATATTTTTTAAAAACAATTTTTATTTGGGGTGGTGGTGAGGGGTGGGGGTGACATCGGGTAAGAGTGAAAAAATAAAAATGTGAACTTTATCGTATTTTTCAAAAACAAATTTAATTTTTTGGGGTAGGAGTTTAAAAATAAAAATTTGAAGTTGAAAATATTTTTAAAAAGTAAAATTATTTTTTGGGGGGAGGGGATGGGGTTTGGGGGGGCGGGGGGGGGGGGGGGGGGGGGGCTGGCCGGTGGGTGGTGAGTGGGAGTCACGGATCGGGTAAAAAAAGTTAAAATTGATTTTTTTTTCTTTTTATAATTGTTGTTTTTTTTTAAAAAAAATGTAATTTAAAATTAGAGGAGAGTTTTGGAAAATGTTTTCCTTAATTTTTGAAGGGAAGTCATTTTCCTTAATTTTGAGGAAAACGAGTCGATTTGGATAATATTTTCCAAAACTTTTGTCCCAACCAAACATAAGAAAATTGAAAAATATTTTTCAGAAAATATTTTCCTTCATACCGAACACACTCTTAATCACAAAAATTCTCGTGACACGTTTGAAGTATAACAATCACAAAATAGAAAAATATTTCATTTAAAAGAAATAAACTCAATAACATCGTATTAATACAAATAAATAAAAATGATGGGAATGGAGTATATATTTTTTTCTTATTATTATTTTTAGAAGTTGTTTGGTGTGACGCACAAGATATAATAATTTTAAGAATAATATAAAAAAAAATTTACCATGTGTTTGATAAGAAGTATTAGGCAGTTTAAAATTATTTATGCTACTTAGTGCCAGTTTGGATTAAACTTATTTTTTGTTTTTATTTTTTGAATTTTAAGCACTCTTTTAAATTTTGTAGGTGTTTCGAAAGATTATAAAGTGTTTTTAGCACCCATTTTTAGGTCAAAAAAGTTTTAAAACAAGTAAAGTAAAAAGTAATGTATCATCTCCTTTAACTTTTGACTTGTAAGTTAAGTATTACTTTATAATCTTATCCAAAAATAAATTTTTGATTAACTTGTTTCCAATCAATTAGTGACCGGAGAAGATTCTTAGGATTAACAAAAAGTTAAAGACATTGAATCGTAGAAGGGATATCTCTGTATTGTATATTCCATTTAGTCCATAAATACATTATTGTAACTTTTTAAATAGCTTAAAATAAGTGAAAATTTTAAAATTCAAGAAACTTATTGAGTTCTTATCCTCATATATATTCTTTTAAAGTAAGGTTCTTAACTATTATTTTGCATTTTACAGAAGAATAGTTTAGAAATAACAAAAAGATAGTGCAGTCAGGGGCGGACCTAGTAAGCCAGATGCGGGTGCTCGAGCATCCATTGATTTTCGAAATTTTTTGTATATATATATAGAAAATATGATATATATGTTATAATAATTTAAATGATCACCCATAAAACAAAAGTAGTTGTAGGTAAGTTGGTTTGAACCTCTGCAATAAGAGGTGCGTGAAGCCATTGGGAAGTGTTTGAATCTTGCTAGTAGCATTTTTTTTAAAAAAAAATTTCTAGCGAATTTTACACCTGGAAGTGAGCACCCACAACCTTTAATATTTTTCTTAACTAATATTATGAAAAAATAATTAATTTATATTTTAAAATTAGTATATTTTAATTGATTTAATTATAAAAACTAAAATTACTAAGATTTTATGAATTTAATGAAATGGATGATTGACAAATAAATTAATACTACAAAAAAATGTCATAGATTATTAAAATATTTTTAACTAAAAACAAATGACTTACAATGTGAAGTCTCAAGTCAATACTACTAAAACAAAGAAAACAAATAACATAAGACAAGTTCTAAATTCAATACAAATTAGTCTTATATCAAATTTCAACATAATATACATAAAAATGATTCAAATATATATAAAATGTAAGCATTTAACCTTACTCAATAATGAAATCTACTTTAATTTTAAAAATTAGAATACTATCAAAACTATGCCAATAAAAAAAAAGCAGGACATAAAATAGATAATATGAAAAATTGCATGAAATCACATGAAGTATAGGTTGAGAATGAGAAGGAATAAAATATAAAAAATAAAAATAATTTTTTAGAATACGAAAAATAAAAAAGAATTTCAAATAATAAAAACAAAAAATAAATTAAAACAAAAAAACAAAATAAAAATAAATTAAAAAATTAAAAATTAATCAACTTATTATTACACATTATAATACGAGAGTAATTCAGAATCCTCTGTGAAAATAATGAATGGAATTACCCTTGTTAATTATATTAAATTTTCTTATGACCAAATAGTTATTTGACCAACCAAACATGTTAGACTATATATTATACTAAACTCAATTAGCAGGATAGTTTTTCAAATGGAACCTTAATTAATATGGATCAAAGAAAGTATTATATAGTTATATTATCTTGCTCTTTACCGAGGCATAATGGTCCTCCTGTCTATCCCTTTTTCTGAACTTGGTTTTCTTGTTGTCGTTGCATTTGAACAGTAAGAAAGTGGGTAGGGATTATGATGTTGTTGTTTGATTTGTAGTAGTTACTAGGGTGTACGGCTGGTATATATGATATATAATGAAATGTCATATATATATAGTGAAATTTTTGATATTGTAATTTTGGCATTATGATATTTGGTACTATCTATAATATTTATTTTATATTTTTATGTATAATATCGATATTTGTTAATTAAAAATAACATAAAAAACACTAAATACCATATATATATATATATATAAATATATATATATATATATATATATATATATATATATATATATATATATATATATATATAAAACACTAACAAATATGTCGTATGTAATATGGAGGAATGTTTTATTTAGAAACTCTTGTATATTTTTTTTTTGTATATTGTGTATTCCTACATATTGAAAAATAACTAGTAACATTGTTATTTATAAAAGTAAAAATCAAATCAAACTAGTATGGGGTGTCACTCTAACTAACAGATTCTAATTAAACATAAATAACAAATCTTAATAAATTTAAGAGTTTTATTCCAACTTTGAATAATTATTTCCAATATTCAAAGTTGTATCTCCTGTCTCTTTTTTCTTATCATTGTTGTTTCATTGGAGTATTTCTTTTTAATCTTCAATTGTTGTAATACTTCTCTTCAATCTTTCAATTGTTGAAGTATTCTTTTTCTTCAATTCTCATTTTTTTTTTGTTGTGCTGGAGTACTCTCTCCAACTTCCAAGTATTAGAACATCTTCTCTCTAATTCACAATCTATTTTTGCTTGGTTGTATTGGAACTCTTCTCTCCAACTTTTAAGTATGTGAGCATTTTCTCTCCAACTCAAGCGACTTTTCTCTTGATTGTGCTGAAACATTTCTCTTCAATTTTCAAGGTAGATGTCCTTCCCACCAACGTCAATTCTTAATTTTCTGGTGTTGGATGCCTTTTCCACCAACTCATTTTCTTTTTTCTTTTTTATGTTTTTATTTTGGTGTTTGAGCATTTTCTCCCCAATTTCTAGATGATATTTTTTCCACCAAGTTTCTTTTTACTCCACAACTTTTAATCTAGATAAATTTTTTTACTCTTAAACTTGTTTTTTTTTAAAAAAAAAAAAATCTGTAATATTTTTATAAGTCTTTTTTCTTAGCACTATTTCATGCATATATCATTCACCCAACGTTTGTCGACATAATCATTGGCCAGATGGGCAACATATATGACTTATAACTGCTCGTCGACAATGGAAACTTGAAGATATTTAATTAGGATCGTAAAAGCTCTGATGCCAATTTGAATGAAAATATTATTTATAAACTCAAAAGTTCTTGAATCTTACTTAAAGTTTTGTCTATTCTATATACTACCTCCTTCCCATTTTATGTGGCAACATTTGACCAAACACGAAGTTTAAGAAATAATGAAGATTTTGAAATATTTACCAGAGTGCCCTTCAAAAATGTAAACTAATTTTTCTCTCCCCTCATAAATGTATTAGAATATTATCTTTAAATTAAGTGGGACCAACAAGGGTAAAAGAGGAACTGTATGTTTAAATACTTACCGTATAAGAAAATGTCACATTCTTTTTTGGATTGACCAAAAAGAAAATTGTGTCACATAAAATGGAACGGAGAAAATATATTTTTAATACATTACGTATGTTTCTATATATTTCTATGTATTGAAAATATATAGTAACTTCCATATTTATAAAAGTAAAAATCAAATTAAACTAGCACTCAGTATCACTCTAACAAACAAATCTTAATTAAACATAATATAAGTATATACCATAAATAACAAATCCTATCAATTTAGGACTTAAACTTTGAATTATTATTTTCAAAATAATATATTAGTATAAACTAAATATTTAGATGTTACAACTCTATTTTGATTGAGATGAATTTAAATATCACTGCTTAACAATATGTGTTGTTTTTTCTTTCTTTTGTATAATACATAAACAAGTCCTAAACTAGTTGTGTTTTTCTCCTTAGGTACCTTAACTATGCTATTTTTCTATTGAATAATTTAACCGCCCGAAATTTGTTCCTTTTAAACACCGGTGGTTGATGTGGAACCAAATTTTGTGAAGGGTATTAATAAAGGATACATAAGTTGTTTTAGAGCTCATTAATTCAATTGATAGTGAAAATATTCGAGAATAATTGTGTTTACTTCAAGTCATTTGAACATATTAGAAAACAATGTGACTAACACATAGTTTGTCTTCATTTCTTCAATCAAAATCACTATAATACAAACACAATTGAAGGCATTTACAATCGAAAAGTCGATCAAAATCAACCAACAGTTTAAAAGGAACAAATTAAGGGTGGTTCAATTATTCAATAGGAAAATGATGTAATTGAGGTACCTGAGGGAAAACTCAACAAGTATAGAAATATATTTATGAGTTCGGCCTATATTTCTACATATGTAATGTGTCAATATGATATTATTGAGATATTTTTTTAAAAAAAATTATCAAGTCATAACTCTATTACACGAGTATAAATTAGTTGAAATTAAATAAACTATAATTACCAATTCATAAAAAAAATATTGAATCATAACGAATTAAATTAATAAGGCAACAATATAATAATATTAAAAATAAAATACCAAAATTATGATACCAAACTTTCACATACTATATCATACCAACCAATGTAGCTAATTCCAGCATCCACACGCAAAGACACTGTGAAATAAACCTACTCTATCATCCACAATGATTTGGATTCTACTTCTTACCTCAGTAGTCAGTAGTACGAATTATTCAGCCTTTCCATCGATTTACTCAAAACTCAGCCATATATAAATTATAATCAACTTCCAACTAGCACATATCAAAACAATCTTTTGAGAATTACATATTCTACTTTTACGTTTCCAAATTGTAATCATTTTTCTATTTCTGTAGTTATTTCTTAACTACAACTTTGAACTAAATCAATGCTTAAGTCTAGAAATTTAAATTCAAAAAATGAGTATTTCACTAATTTATTTCAAATGTCCTAATTCCATTATATTCAACATGGTTAAAAATGCTTTTTTCGGGTAATAGAATGGACAAAATGCGGACAATTAAGTCATTTCATGTGAGAGGTGGGGGCATTATGGACACTTCCTATTTATTTTATTCATGTCATAATCCTTTCTTAACAACTAAAGTTAATATTCACTTGAACATTTGCGATTTGTTTCATACAGAGATTAATAGTATAGGGTTTAGTAGTATATGAATTGATAAAATGAAAAAAATGATAAATAATAGTAAAACTGAATTTCAATCATTATTATTTGAAATTTGCAATGTTTGTTTGTGGCACTTATATTCAGTGACATTTGTTTTTCTTAAGATAATATTAACGATATAAGATTAATATTCACAATAAAAGGTAATTTATAGATAAGAAGATGGACAAATAAAATAAAATTTAAATTGTCAACATAGTAGATATCTGTCACACTAAAATTAAGTAGTTTTTATTTATATTCTTTTTTTATCTATCCTTGTTAATAAACTAGTTAACATATTTGCACTTTGTGGGATCATAACAATATTTTAGTGATAAATTTTTCTTATAAAGTAGTACATACTAAAAAAAAAAGAAATATGATCAATACATAGGTAAAAACTTTAAAATGTTTATCATAATTGTTTCAATTTATAAGATACAATTTTTTTTTTATTAATTATCAAAGAATTATTATACAAATAATGTTACTTAAGTAAAAATATAAATAGTTAAGAATTTTTGTAAGTCATGAGATGAATCAACCAACTAATAAAAAAATAACACAACACAATACTATTTCCCTATTTATTTTTTAAAATTAAAATTAAAGTATATCTTGTTATAAAAAAACTTACCATCACAAATAGAGAAAAAACATATTCATTCGTAAAAATGTTCTACATGTAAACCTTGAATATCTGATGTGCAAATTATAGACAAAAATTTAAAATCATTATATTTTGAGAAAACTAAATGCAGAGGTAATGAAGAGAATCATAGAAAGGAGTTGAGGAGATACGCCATTTACGTAGGAAATATGAATAGAGGAAGGTTTTTGTAATTTATGAGATGTAATAAATATTATAAAAAATTTAATTATTAAACAAATTAATTAGTGAAGAGACTAAAATCATCTTTTCAGTTTCATAATGTAACGACCTGTTAGTCGTTTTGAGCAGTAGAGTTTATTTCTTGTAATAATTGTCTGGGTCGACGGATCCCACGACGGACCGTCATGGGCACGACGGACCGTCGAGGGGGTCTCATTCCAAAACATCTGAAAAAATGGGGTACTGAGAACAACTCTCTGAACTTCGGACGGAAGAGCAGGACGGACCGTCGTAGGCACGACGAACCGTCACAGGGTCTTAAATAAAAATTGAGTCTCTGAACTCTGTGATGACTCAGCAGGACGGACCGTTGCAGGCACGACGGACAGTCACAGACTGTGTAACCCTGACTGGATCGGATTTCTGTTAAAAGTTTTTAAGGGGTGTTTTGGACTATTCCTGCTTATGATTATAAAGTTAGTGGTTTAATGTTAATAATTCAATTACTTGGGGATTTAAGGAGATAACCTTGAAATAAATAGTGGGTTACTTTTGTCATCTTTTATACTTAATTATATGGAAATTAGGGTAAAACAAAGGGATTTTGAAAGAGGAGAAAATTAAAAAGAAAAAGAAGGGAGAACGAGCGAGAGGGAGAGAAGAACGAAGAGGAAAGCAAAGACCTTGGGGAATAGCTTGCTTGATCACAATTCTTCGGTGGAGGTAGGTTATGGTTTATGCTATTTCATAGTAAACTCTTAATAGCGAATGATATGTATTGGGTATTATTGTAAAGTCTTCTATATGCTTAATTGTATGCTTGCATGATGTGATTATGTAATTGTAATGGGTTGGAAAGATGAGGTTGTGAATCTTAAACCTTAAACCCTCTCTGTTAATGATGATGCCTTAGTATAAAAGAAGGCTTGATGAACTAAAATAATGAGGTTAATGGATCGGGTGTCACGTTCCGACACCAGATAATAGTGGATCGGGTGTCACGTTCCGACACCAGGATAGTAGTAATGGATCGGGTGTCACGTTCCGACACCAGGATAGTAATAGTGGATCGGGTGTCACGTTCTGACACCAGGATAGTAGTAATGGATCGGGTGTCACGTTCCGACACCAGGATAGTAGTAATGGATCGGGTGTCACGTTCCTATACCAGGATAGTAGTAGTGGATCGGGTGTCATGTTCCGACACCAGGATAATAGTAGTGGATCGGGTGTCACGTTCCGACACCAGGATAGTAGAGGATCGGAGTGTCACGTTCCGACACCAGGATAGCTAAAATAATGAATCTTGAATTATGTTAATATATTCAGGTTTAAAGAACCTATTTCCCAAACGAGTATGGTGTGGAGGCGTGAGTCCTCATAAATGTGCTTGGGTTGTGGCCAATGGTTATGGTACTTGTTGTTGTCACCTGTTGAGTATTGTAGTTGATTTTATGTTATTATCTGATATATGTTGCTTTCTATTTTGAGTTGGCCGATGATACCTACTCAGTACTCGTGCCTTGTACTGACCCCTACTTGTATGTTTCTTTCTTTGTTATTTGTGGAGTGCAACAAACATGCCAACAATTTCGACTCAACCGCAACTCTAGCCAGACTTCAGCATAATCAGATTTCAGGGTGAGCTATTGTTCCTAGCTCGGACTGGATTCTTTCTTTCACGTCTTGATGTCTTGAAGTTCGGACATGGACCATCTCTTTTACTTATTTTAGCTTCTTAGATACTCCTAGATTTAGTAATTTGAGGATAGATGTTCTTGTGGTGATGACTTCCAGATTTTGGGGATAATGATAAGTTTTGAGTTTTAGAAGTTAATTATTGATTTCGTTAATGAGTTTTAAGTATTCCGCATTATATTCTGTTTATTATGGTTGAAATGTTGGGGTTTAGATTGGTTGGTTCGCTCACATAGGAGGGTAAGTGTGGGTGCCACTCGCGGCTCGTTTTGGATCGTGACAAACTTGGTATCAGAGCATTAGGTTCGTTGGTCTCATCACACAAGAACGAGTCTAGTAGAGTCTTGAGGAACGGTAGGGGGACGCCTTTACTTTTCTTTGAGAGGCTATAAGACTTTAGGAAAATTCTATTCTTTCCTTCTTTCGTGCTATTACTTGGATCCAATTGGTATCTAGATGATACAAATTGGTATCTGACCATCTTCACTCTATTTCGCAGATGGTTAGAACTAGAGTAACAAATGCGCCAACACCAACACCAGCAAGACAAGATGCGTCTGAGCCAGCCACTCGGGCTGTAGCTCGAAGAGGAGCAGTGGCAAGAGGCTGTGGTAGAGGTCGCGGGGGACGTCCTCTAGAGGAAGAGGACAAGCACCTGGCCCATCTAGTACTTGGGCAGTGACTCCTCCACCGACTGAGGAAGTAGTAAGAGAGGGTGAGGAAGGGGAGAATGAGCAAGTGCAGAATGAGGAATTACCCCCCCCCCCCAACCTACCCCAGAGATGATTAATCAGGTTCTTGCTTATCTTAGCGGGTTATCTGATCAGGGCCAGACACCTCCAGTGTTTTCTGCACCAGCACCTCAGGGTCCGGGAGTACAGCATGCAGCTGCTGTGGCTCCCCGCATGGATGCCTCATTGGAAATAAGCACGTTTCCTCGATTGACTACAGGGCCTATAATGACAAGTGATCAGCATGAACTTTTCAGTAAGTTCTTGAAATTGAAACCTCTAGTCTTCAAGGGTGCTGAATCTGAGGATGCCTATGATTTTCTGGTTGATTGTCATGAGCTACTACACAAGATGGGCATAGTAGAACGATTTGGCGTCGAGTTTGTGACCTATCAATTTCAGGGTAACGCCAAAATATGGTGGCGATCGTATGTTGAGTGTCAACCAGCACAAGCACCATCTATGACTTGGGCATCATTCTCTAGCTTGTTTATGGAGAAGTATATACCCCGGACTTTGAGGGATAGGAGAAAAGATGAGTTACTGAGCCTAGAGCAAGGCAGGATGTCGGTTACTGCTTATGAGGTTAAGTTTCGTGCATTATCTAGGTATGCCACCCAGCTTTGCTTCAGTCCACAAAAGCGAATTCGCCGTTTTGTGAAGAGATTGAGGTCAGATTTGCAGATTTCATCCTTACAGGTATCTACTGCAGCAAAATGCTTTCAGGAAGTGGTAGACTTTGTGATAGAGGTGGAGGGAGTGAAGCTAGATGATTTCACCATGGCATCAGCAACTAAGAAGTTTCGTAAAGGAGGTGAGTTTAATGGTTCTTACTCCAGAGGATAAGGTGCAGGAGGTTGCCCAGCCCGACCTATTCAGTCTTCACTACAGGCTGTAGCCGGGGGTCCACCGTAGACCGGTCAACATTTCTCTGAGTTTGGAGGTTATCCCCAGACTCCGTCGTTCTCACAGAGACCTATGCTTGAACCCTGAGAGTGTTATGGATGTGGGGAAATTGGACATATTAAGAGATATTGTCCAAAACAGAGTTATAGACCCCCAATAGTCAGAGGTAGAGGTGGTCATAGAAGAGGCCGCCATTTTGGAGGACGTGGTGGTCAAGGTAATGGTGGTCACCAAACCAACCGGGGTGGCGGGCAAGCCGGAGCGACTGCAGCACAACATGGTAGGGGCAACGGACAGACAGGTGATAGGGCCCATTGTTATGCTTTCCCTGGGAGGTCTGAAGCGGAGACATCTGATGCTGTTATCATAGGTAATCTTTTGGTTTGTGATTGCATGGCTTCTGTATTATTTGATCCTGGATCCACATTTTCATATGTATCTTCCTCATTTGCTACTGGTCTTAATTTACATTGTGAATTGCTTGACATGCCTATTCGTGTTTCTACTCCGCTTGACATGCCTATTCTTGTCTTGTGACTTTTATGGGGAGCAATACTCATGTAGACATGGTTATCTTACAAATGGTTGATTTCGATGTAATTCTGGGTATGACTTGGCTTTCTCCAAACTTTGCAATCTTAGATTGTAATGCCAAAACTGTGACATTGGCCAAGCCTGGGACAGATCCGTTAGTGTGGGAGGGTGACTACACTCCCACTCCATTTCGTATTATCTCCTTTCTTCTTGCTAAGAGAATGGTTACTAAGGGTTGTTTAGCTTTCTTGGCACACCTCAGGGATGATACTACCCAAGTACCCTCAATTGAGTCGGTTTCAATAGTCCGTGAGTTTCTGGATGTGTTTCCTGCAGACCTTCCTGGTATGCCACCGGATAGGGATATTGACTTTTGCATTGATCTGGAGCCGGGTACTCGCCCCATTTCCATACCCCCTTATAGAATGGCTCCCACTGAGTTAAGGGAGTTAAAGGCCCAACTTCAAGAGTTGTTAGGGAAAGGCTTTATTAGAACAAGTGCATCCCCTTGGGGTGCTCCTGTTTTGTTCGTGAAGAAGAAGGATGGAAGTAGATGTGCATTGACTACAGACAACTGAATAAGGTAACTATTAAGAACAAGTATCCTCTTCCTCGCATAGATGATTTGTTCGATCAGTTACAAGGTGCTTGTACCTTCTCAAAAATCGATTTGAGATCTGGTTATCATCAATTGAAAATACGGGCAATGGATGTGCCCAAGACTGCTTTTCGGACCAGGTATGGGCATTACGAGTTCTTAGTAATGTCTTTTGGGCTTACGAATGCCCCTGCCGCGTTCATGAGCTTGATGAACGGAATCTTTAAGCCATATCTAGATCTCTTTGTCATTGTATTCATTGATGATATACTGGTATACTCAAAGAGCCAGAAAGAACATGAGGAGCACTTGAGAATGGTATTGGAAATGTTGAGGGAGAAAAAGCTTTATTCCAAATTCTCTAAGTGTGAGTTTTGGCTAGATTCAGTGTCCTTCTTGGGGCATGTGGTTTCTAAGGATGGAGTGATGGTGGATCCTTCTAAGATCGAAGCAGTAAAGAGTTGGGTAAGACCTACTAATGTTATAGAGGTAAGGAGCTTCGTTGGTTTAGCTAGCTACTACTGTCGATTTGTCAAGGGATTTCTTCTGTTGCTTCCCAATTGACAAACTTGACTAAGCAGAGTGTTCCATTTGTATGGTCGGACGAGTGTGAAGAAAGCTTTCAGAAACTCAAGACCTTGTTGACTACTGCACCAATTCTTACCCTGCCAGTGGAAGGTAAGAATTTTATTATTTATTGTAATGCATCCTATTCTGGTTTGGGTGCAGTGCTAATGCAAGAGAAGAATGTAATTGCTTATGCCTCGAGGCAATTAAAGGTGCATGAACGTAATTTTCCGACCCATGATTTGGAGTTGGCTGCCGTAGTGTTTGCATTAAAGCAATGGAGACATTATCTATATGGGGTTAAGTGTGAAGTCTATACAGATCATCGCAGTTTACAGTATGTCTTTACTCAGAAAGATTTGAATTTAAGACAGAGGAGGTGGATGGAACTACTGAAGGACTATGATATCACTATTTTGTATCATCCGGGAAAAGCTAATGTTGTGGCAGATGCTTTAATTAGAAAGGTAGGGAGCATGGGAAGTCTAGCTCACTTGCAGGTTTCTAGACGCCCATTGGCTAGAGAGGTCCAGAATCTGGCTAATGACCTTATAAGGCTAGAAGTAAACGAGAAGGGATGATTTTTGGCCTGTGTGGAGGCAAGATCTTCCTTTCTTGACAAGATTAAGGAAAAGCAGTTTACTGATGAGAAAGTGATCCGGATTCGAGATAAGGTATTGCGAGGGGAGGCTAAAGAAGCAAAAATCGATGAGAAAGGTGTTTTGAGGATTAAAGGAAGGGTATGTGTACCCCGCGTCGATGACTTGATTCACATTATTCTTACAGAGGCTCATAGTTCAAGGTATTCTATACATCCTGGTGCAACCAAGATGTATCGTGATCTAAAGCAACATTTTGGTGGACTAGGATGAAGCGTGACATTGTTGATTTTGTTGCTCAATGCCCGAATTGTCAGCAGGTAAAGTATGAACACCAGAGGCCTGAAGGGATACTTCAGAGAATGCCCATTCCTGAATGGAAGTGGGAGAGAATTACAATGGACTTCGTGGTTGGTCTTTCAAAGACAATGGGTAAGTATGACTCCATTTGGGTAATTGTTGACAAATTAACTAAGTCTGCTCATTTCATTTCGGTCAAGGTGACTTATAATGCAGAGAAGTTAGCCAAACTTTACATCTCAGAAATTGTTCGATTGCATGGAGTTCAACTTTCCATTATATCAGATAGAGGTACGCAGTTTACTTCTACGTTTTGGAAAACATTGCATGCCGAATTAGGTACTAGGTTGGATCTTAGTACTGCATTTCACCCTCAGACTGATGGTCAGTCTGAGCGAACGATTCAGGTTTTGGAGGATATGCTTCTTGCATGTGTGATAGAGTTTGGTGGTCATTGGGATAACTTCTTACGCTTAGCAGAATTCTCATACAACAATAGCTATCACTCAAGTATTGATATGGCCCCATTTGAGGCACTATATGGGAGAAGATGTAGGTCTCCCATTGGGTGGTTTGATGCATTTGAGGTTAGACCTTGGGGTACTGACCTTCAGAGGGAATCGTTAGATAAAGTGAAATGCATTCAACAAAAGCTTTTAGCAGCTCAAAGTAGACAGAAAGAATATGCAGATCGAAGGGTTAGAGACTTGGAGTTTATGGAGGGTGAACAAGTCTTACTGAAGGTTTCGCCCATGAAAGGGGTGATGCGGTTCGGTAAGCGAGGTAAGCTTAGTCCGATGTATATTGGTCCATTTGAAGTTCTGAAGCGCGTGGGGGAGGTAGCGTAT
The DNA here is from genome assembly GCF_036512215.1 of Solanum lycopersicum. Taxonomy (NCBI): domain Eukaryota; kingdom Viridiplantae; phylum Streptophyta; class Magnoliopsida; order Solanales; family Solanaceae; genus Solanum; species Solanum lycopersicum. The sequence goes on from NC_090803.1 coordinate 41,068,467, forward strand.
GAATTAGATTTTCCCCCAGGACTGTCAGGAGTGCACCCGGTATTTCATGTGTCTATGTTTAAAAGATACCATGGGGATGGAAACTACATCATTCGTTGGGATTCAGTTCTTCTTGATGAGAATTTGTCTTATGAGGAGGAGCCTGTTGCTATTTTAGATAGAGAAGTCCGCAAGTTGAGGTCAAGGGAGATTGCATCCATCAAGGTTCAATGGAAGAATCAACCAATTGAAGAGTCCACTTGGGAGAAGGAGGCTGATATGCAAGAAAAATACCCACACCTGTTTACAGATTCAGGTACTCCTTTTCGCCCTTGTTTTTCTTCTTGTGATCGTTCGAGGACGAACGATGGGTAAATTGGTATCTATTGTGACGACCTGTTAGTCGTTTTGAGCAGTAGAGTTTATTTCTGGTAATAACTGTCTGGGTCGACGGATCCCACGACGGACCGTCATGGGCACGACGGACCGTCGAGGGGGTCTCGTTCCAAAACACTTAGTTTCTGAAAAAATGGGTACTGAGAACAACTCTCTGAACTTCGTGACGGAAGAGCAGGAAGGACCGTCGTAGGCACGACGGACCGTCACAGGGTCTTAAATAAAAATTGAGTCTCTGAACTCTGTGACGACTCAGCAGGACGGACCGTCGCAGGCACGACGGACCATCACAGACTGCGTAATCCTGACTGGGTCGGATTTCTGTTAAAAGTTTTAAGGGGTGCTTTGGACTATTCCTGCTTATGATTATAAAGTTAGTGGTTTAATGTTAATAATTCAATTACTTGGGTGTTTAAGGAGATAACCTTGAAATAACTAGTGTGTTACTTTTATCATCTTTTATACTTAATTATATGGTAATTAGGGTAAAACAAAGGGATTTTGAAAGAGGAGAAAATTAAAAAGAAAAAGAAGGGAGAACGAGTGAGAGGGAGAGAAGAATGAAGAGGAAAGCAAAGACCTTGAGGAATAGCTTGCTTGATCACAATTCTTCGGTGGAGGTAGGTTATGGTTTATGCTATTTCATAGTAAACTCTTAATAGCGAATGATATGTATTGGGTATTATTGTAAAGTCTTCTATATGCTTAATTGTATGCTTGCATGATGTGATTATGTAATTGTAATGGGTTGGAAAGTTGAGGTTATGAATCTTAAACCTTAAACCCTCTCTGTTAATGATGATGCCTTAGTATAAAAGAAGGCTTGATGAACTAAAATAATGAGGTTAATGGATCGGGTGTCACGTTCCGACACCAGAATAGTAATAGTGGATCGGGTGTCACGTTCCGACACCAGGATAGTAGTAATGGATCGGGTGTCACGTTCCGACACCAGGATAGTAATTGTGGATCGGGTGTCACGTTCCGACACCAGGATAGTAGTAATGGATCGGGTGTCATGTTCCGACACCAGGATAGTAGTAATGGATCGGGTGTCACGTTCCGACACCAGGATAGTAGTAGTGGATCGGGTGTCACGTTCCGACACCAGGATAGTAGTAGTGGATCGGGTGTCACGTTCCGACACCAGGATAGTAGAGGATCGGAGTGTCACGTTCCGACATCAGGATAGCTAAAAGAATGAATCTTGAATTATGTTAATATACTCAGGTTTAAAGAACCTATTTCCCAAACGAGTATGGTGTGGAGGCGTGAGTCCTCATAAATGTGCTTGGGTTGTGGCCAATGATTATGGTACTTGTTGTTGTTACATGTTGAGTATTGTAGTTGATTTTATGTTATTATCTGATATATATTGCTTTCTATTTTGAGTTGGCCGATGATACCTACTCAGTACTCGTGTCTTGTACTGACCCCTACTTGTACGTTTCTTTCTTTGTTATTTGTGGAGTGCAACAAACGTGCCAACAATTTCGACTCAACTGCAACTCTAGCCAAACTTCAGCATAATCAGATTTCAGGGTGAGCTATTGTTCCTAGCTCGGACTGGATTCTTTCTTTCATGTCTTGATGTCTTGAAGTTCGGACATGGACCATCTCTTTTACTTATTTTAGCTTCTTAGATACTCCTAGATTTAGTAATTTGAGGATAGATGTTCTTGTGGTGATGACTTCTAGATTTTGGGGATAATGATAAGTTTTGAGTTTTAGAAGTTAATTATTGATTTCGTTAATGAGTTTTAAGTCTTCCGCATTATATTTTGTTTATTATGGTTGAAATGTTGGGGTTTAGATTGGTTGGTTCGCTCACATAGGAGGGTAAGTGTGGGTGCCACTCGCGACTCATTTTGGGTCGTGACACATAATCAATTTAATTAAACAAATATCAATTTTCTCTATGTATAATTATTTTTCTATTTTAGGATTTCTTAACTTAAGAAAATATGTTCATTGCAATTGGATACTCGCAGAAGAAACTTGGTTCATTCGAATTTTTTTTAAATTAAAAGAATTATATGTTTTGTGAAAATTGAATCCAACAATCATATATATAGACTAATTTTACCTAAGTGCTAATAAATACAAAACAAAAACTTAATGGAGAGGATATCATCTATTTTTGGTCAATTCAAATTCTACAAAAGAAAAAATGCGTTATATCATCTAAATTCGAATGAAAAGAAGCGGATGAAACTAAACAAAAGATGATGAAATCTTGATCAAGAAATTATCTCATATTAACTTGTTATATACATAATATATATCGATGGAGTATGGATAATATTTTCAAAAGACAAAAGTTTGTACCTATGATGAAAGTATCACAAAAAAATATATTTAAGCAATAAAATAGATCATGTCTCCCTTGATACAAAAATTGTGCTTTATAATATAATCTTGTTCTTGAAGGGTATATATCTTGATGGATAAATTATTAATTGGGAAATTATATAATCAACAATAAATGCATCTATATATTTGTAAATTATTGAAACTTCTATTTTTTTCAAATTATAATCTAACATACTCTTGATGAATCTTCCACCGCCATTAAATTTTCTTCTTCATTTTGATGACTTGTAGCAAATTACTTTTTGATAATCTCCTTAGACGAATTTTACGCTACCTTCAAACTTTCTTCTTCATCTTGATAAACTCTTGTAACACAAGAATAAATTTTAAAAAATATATCTATAATTTTCATAAATCTGAAAAATAAAAAAATATTACCAACAATATAAAGTCGGAGAAAATATAAACGAACATGCAACAACAAGATAGATGAATATTATTTTTAGATGATTTAAATTATAGGAATTAGTTACAAGGAAGTTAAGGAGACATGTTATTTAATTAGAGAATACAAATAGATGGAGGTTTGTTTTGTAACTTTCATATGATATAATTATATGTAATGAATATGATTAATTTTTTAATTATTTAATAAATTAATTAATGAAAAACCTAAAAAAAGCACAAAAAAAAAAGATAAATAGAATCCTAGACCATAGAGAGTTGCCACATTACTCCTTTTTTAATTACAGTAATAAATATGCTTGAACATTTTTAATCAATAAATAAATTATTTAATGAAAAGAAAGAAGAAAAAATGTCAAAAAAGAGAAAGAAAGATAAAAAGGAATGGACGTCATAGAGAGGTGCCACATCACCTCCTCTATGATCCTTATTTATATATATACTAGGGAACACAGTCGCGCTTCGCGCAAGTGTTAAAAATGTGTGTTAAAATTAATTTTCTTTCGGATTAATAATGTCCACTATATCATATTGTTTGATCTTATCATTATTTCTTAATTTATTATAGGGAGAAAGGAAAAATATATCGCTCAATTTTGTTTAATAGTTGGTTTTACCTTCAGTTATATTATCCGGTCATTCATACCGGCCATCATCTACAAATTTGTGATATATACTCTTCAATTGGATAGAAAATCTTAAATCAAATGAAATCATTCATTTTAAAAGAGACATAATTCATCATTCAATCTTAACTCATGTCCAACCTCTAACTATCTAAACTTAAATAAATAAAACTCATACTAGATTCATCTATATTTATCTTGCAATGAGTAGTAATTATAGCCATGACTATACTCGAGCATAATGCAAGTTCATTATATTTTACTATTTAAATAAAAGAAAATGGTGAATGTAATGAAGCATATAAGGATTTTTTTATTCTCCATTAAAATCGAGCTTTCTTTATTCAAGGCATCACTTCGATAAAGAGGGTTCAAGAATATAAATTTCACGGTGTCAGGATTTCAGACCAATCACAAACACAACAAAACCACACAATCACATAATCAAGTACATAGAAAACTTTACAGTATCATTCGATACATATCAATCACTATTAAGCGTTTACTATCAAATAACATAAACCATAATCTACCTCCATCGAAGAACCGAAGTCAAGCAAGCTACGTCATCAATATTTTTCCTTTTCTCAATGCCTTCGAACCTTCCAATCTATCAAATATATGTTCATAGTTTGTTAGTTAACGAGTCTATAGACACCTATGTTACTATATGTCTAGCTTAGATCCAAAGATTCACCCAATTTTATAATTAATTTTCCTAAAATTTAAGCCTAAGGATAAAACTTAATTCCTCAAAATAACATAACTTAAATGATATTCAACTAATATAATATATTGAATATTTGATTACTTATCTCAATATATTAATACCTAAATCATAATATGCCTGAAAAACAAATACAATTAATTATTAAGAGTTGAAGCCAACTAGTATTAAAATTGTGGCGACAACTAATCCTAAACTAAAAGTACAACCCTTACTCTAAGTCGAATCTATGACCACAACTTGCCATGATTCATTGGATCACCAATTATCGTAATGAACTCATCCTTATAACCAACCATTTATATCCTCCACAATCTATAATTATCCACTAACATAATTAACTATGTCTTTAAGAATTAATAACCTAACAGCATAAAATATTAAATTGTTTCTCTCCAGTCCACTGACTAACTAAAATTACAGTAACCATATGGAATTTCAACCTTAATAATTTTAACTTATCTAATTCAATTAATATAGTAATAATAACAATATTATATAATTAAAAGAAGCAAATCAAAATAGCCTCTAAAGACCAAATAACATTCCCTCAATATTATATTATTATTATTATTATTATCCCTATAATCATCACGGCAAACAATAACATAACGATTTAATCCACGTAAATCAATAAACATATGATGCCCAGGAACCAATTTTCTAGTGTAACCCTTTTTGGACCAAAATATTAATTTTATATTGTGATCCATCAAATAAACAACAAATCTATATTGAAAGCTTAAAAACTTTTCTCACCTAAAGCACTTATTGAATTTGTTTTTGACCATCGCGCGACTCTTTTTTTTTTCTTTCTTCTCTGGATTATTTACTAAACTAATTATTATATGGGTAATTATAAAAATAGTAAAAGTGACTCACTATTAATTATAATATTATTTTTTTATCCACAAATCAAAATAAATATTTAAACTGTCCCCCTTAATTTTATAATTGTAGTTACGAATAGTCCAAAATACCTATTTAAAATCTTAAAAGAATCTTTTATGAAATAAAAAATTCTAGTACTCAAAACGATCAAATGGGTCATTACATAAAGTTAATGGAGATGTTTTGATACCATTTTTAAAAATGATGGACATTACAATATCAACAATTTAGTAATTAGCTACCTTTACAATACTAAAATATTATGTTTTTGTAGAGGGAAAAAACAATCTACGCAATGAATTAACATATGTTTCACATCAAACTAAAATGTTACATTCACACGGTGAAAAAACCTTATAAACAAACATGAAAAAATAAGGTGTATTGAAAGAGATTGTTACTATCTTAATCAATTGTCTCGTCGAATCTTGAGTACAAAAAAACTCCTTAATAGGAATTACTCTCTCCCGATGGAGCTTTACTCGTTGTGAATTCATATATAATCAGACTCTCATGTAGACACCAAATACAATATAGAAAACCAAAAAATATATAAATTATAAAAACAATATGTAGCTTTGCGTGACAACCAAAGTTGACGTTGTTCTCACCTTCACAATATTCCATTATAATTGATATAATTTCCATAGGAAGATCTTGTCAAATCATTTTGAACTTCATGCCAAATTAGACGATATAAAGTTAGACGTTTTTTCATTAACTATTAAAATAATATTAGCAAATCATCAAATCAAATCCAAAGAAATTTATAAAGAGAATGAAAAGATTAATGAAAAATTACAATGTAAAGTTAGACATCTTTTCTATTAACTATTAAATTAGTAGTAGCAAATTATCAAATCAAATCCAAAGAAAATTATAAAAAGAATGAAAATATTAATGAAAAGTTAAATAGTAAAGTGCCAATTTATACTACCTTAATATTTTGGAGGTTGAAAAGCATTAATTCATAATTCAAAATTGTAATGTTGTCACCAATTATTATAGCCTTAATTTATGGACGTTTACGGGTTATTAATCAAAATTAAAAATTAAAATTTTAAACGTTATCTTTCCCAAAATTTAAATAATTAAAACCCATTATTTAAGGAAATGGTTAAGAGCTACTAATACGTTCTCTTTCGTAAAATTTAATTACTTAAAATCTATTAATTATTATAGCCTTAAATTGAGGAAATTAAACAATTTCTAATTAAAATCAATTTATGTCTGAAAAAAAGGAAAAAAAATCCTCCAAAATTTGAGAAAATAAATAAATAGTCTTCCTAATCATTGAGGTATGCCATATCAGCATGGTGAAGATCCAACTTTATATTAATATATAGATTTTTATGAATTTATATTTTTATAAAATAGTAACAATTAGCATAGTATCTTAATATAATCAAGTTATCTTGTCTTTAGCTTTTTATTAATTTATGCAAACTGTTTAAAATGAATTATTATATTTTTTATTATTCATATTTTATTGAAAATTTTAAAATAACTTCATAATAATTTTGATTATATCCCGCTGTTAAGCGTATCTACAAATACATTTTAATGTTTTCAAGAATTGTTTTTAGTTTGACTTTTATTAATGATCTTGCTCTTATAATTTCATGCAAAAATACAAATCAATTATTCTTTGTTATATATCTTATTTTGTATCATTCTTATTAGAAGTAAAAATAATTAAACAAAGTAATCTTTGTGGATAGGTTTTGCATTACAAGATTAAAGTAGAGGACAATTAAGCTAAACATAAATAAAAGTTAAACATAAATATATTTGGTTAGAAATATTTTTTGATGTACTTTAAAGATGTCACAAATTTAAACATTAAGTAAGTGAGGGTTATGAAGGTATAAAGTTGGAGGTTATAGGTATTGCTAATAAGTTAATTAAGTATAGAGGTTATGAAATATGAAGAGGTACGAGTTTATGATAAAAATTAATTAAAATAAATATATAAAAATAAGATAAAAAGTAAAAAAAAAAGTTACATATCTTTTTAATAAATAATAATATGTTTAAGTAAAATCCTCCACCATTTTTATGGTTTAATTTTATTATATGACATATTTTTTTTTGTCACGATCCAAAATCGGGCCGCGACTGGCACCCACACTTACCCTCCTGTGTGAGCGAACCAACCAATCTAAACCTTAACATTTCAATATAATATCAACAGAAGGAAATGCGGAAGACTTAAACTCATTAATAAAATCAATAACTATTATTATCCCCAAAATCTGGAAGTTATCATCACAAGAACATCTATGATCAAATTACTAAACTAAGAGTATTCTAAGAAGCTAAAACAAATAAAAGCTAGTCCATGCCGGAACTTCAAGGCATCAAGACATGAGGAAGAAGATCCAGTCCAAGCTAGAAGCATTAGCTCACCCTGAAGATCCGGTGTGACGAAGACTGGCTAGAATTACTGTTGAGTTGAAGACGACGGCACGTTTGCTGCACTTCACAAATAACAAAGAAGAAAACATAAAAGTAGGGGGTCAGTACAAACGCGGGTACTGAGTAGATATCATCGGCCAACTCAAAATAGAAAACAGTATATATTAAGCAATATCATAAAATCAACTAATATCCTTAGCATGCAGCATTTGCAGTTACCATAACCCTTGGTTACAACACCAAGCACATCAATGAGGACTCACGCCTCCTCATCATACTCATTTGGGAATTCGGTTCATTAGATTGAATATATTAACATCTTTCAAGATTCATTATCTTTATTCCCCTCGTGTCGGTACGTGACACTCCGCTCCTCAATATACTATCCTGATGTCGGAACGTGACACTCCGATCCTCATATACTATCCTGGTACCGGAACGTGGCACCCGATCCATATTCTATCCTGGTGTCGGAACGTGACACTCCGATCCGTATACTATCCTGGTGTCGGAACGTGACACTTCGATCCTCATATACTATCCTGGTACCAGAACGTGGCACCCGATCCATATTCTATCCTAGTGTCGGAACGTGACACTCCGATCCTCATATACTATCCTGGTACCGGAACGTGGCACCCGATCCATATTCTATCCTGGTGTCGGAACGTGACACTCCGATCCTCATATACTATCCTAGTACCAGAATGTGGCACCCGATCCCCTAATCTCACTACTTTCATTCATCAAGCCTTCTTTTATACCAAGGCATCATCATTAACAAAGTAGATTAGGGTTTATTTTCAAGATTTGGGATTCAATAGCTTCATCATGCTTATTTATTCATAATTACATAATCACATCATTCATGCAAGCATACAATTAAGCATATAGAAGGTTCACAATACTACTAACACATATCATTCGCTATTAAGAGTTACTACGAATAGCATGAAAACCTTAACCTACCTCCACCGAAGATTCGTGATCAAGCAAGCAATTTCCCAAGCTTTGTGTTTTTCCTCTCGTTCGATCCTCTCTCTCGTTCATCTTTGTCTCTCTTTCTCTTGTTCTTTCTATTTTCTTTATTCAAACCCTCTTTCTTTTACCCTAATTAGTATATAATTAAGAATAAAAGATGGCAATAATAACCCACTAATTAACTTAAGGTTACCTCTTTTAACCCCCAAGTAATTAGACTTATTAACATTAACCCACTAACTTTATAATTAAAGCAAGAATAGTCAAAAACGCCCCTTAAAACGTAGAAAGAAATCCGACCCAGACTGGGATTACGCAGTCTGTGACGGCCCGTCGCGCCTGCGACGGTCCGCCCTGCTGCTCTGTCACAGACTTCAGAGACTCAATTTCTCTGAAGGGTCTGTGACGGTCCGTCACACCTGTGACGGTCCGTCCTGCCATTTCGTTACGAAGTTCAGAGAGTCGATTTTCAGTACTCAATTTCAGATTTTCTAAGTGTTTTGAAACGAGACCCTGCGACAGTCCGTCGTGCCCATGACGGTCCGTCGTGGGGTCCGTCGCTTCTGCCAGTTTTTCCAGAATTGAAGTCTGCTGCTCAAAACGACTAAACAGGTCGTTACATTTTTATCTCATTTTAGAAATTTCAAATAAATTAAAAGTCTCTAAATATGATTCTACTAATAAACTTATTTTTAGTGATTACTATTATTTTGAACAATATATACTTTTTTTTCTTATATATTATAGGAGAGAAATCTATTAAGAGAAAAATTAATTAAAAACAAATTTAAAAAGGGACATAAAATTAAAAAATTAATCAAAAGGAGCAGAAAAAAATAAAATTGTCAAAAAAATTAGTCTTGCAGGTGTTTTAAAATAAAGTAAAATAGTTAATTTTTTGTTGATAAAATTCTCAAAATTGTGAAACAACTTTCTAGCCTATAAATAATTTCTGTATATAAATAATATAATAAATAACACAACGCTAAAATTATATATTTTTATCATATCATTGTTATGTGATTGTGAGGTACGAAATTGTAAGAGGAATAATTTGATTCTTATCTATATAACATGTTTGTATTTAATATTTAGTATTTTATTTACTTTATATTGATATGTGATATATCACTTTTTTATTACTTATATTTAATATTTATTTGTATAACATTTTTATTATTAGTGAGGAGAATAATATTGTTAGACGAAATTGAAAATAAGATATGTTGGCATTTTTTTCAATTAACTAATTAAGCTGATAATGAACCAATTAGCTCTTATTGCATTGCAGGTTTAATCGGAGAACTACAAACAATCCTTACAATAATAACAACAAAAAGACGTAAAATTATAGTTAACTAATTAAGCAAAAATATTAAAAATATTTAGTTATATATTATTTGAAGAGGAAAGAAGGATCATGTTCTCAACATAACATAATTCACTTCTTCAAAATTTACAAAGTGAATAAAAACAATCAGTGTCTTTAGAAACTACAAGAATAAGAAAAAAAAAATCTCAAAAACTACAAAGAGAAGCAAACGAGAAAATGAACAAATTATTTTTTCTATAAAAAAAAATCATGATTTGCATCATCAACAATTCAAACTAATAATATCAAATGTATAATTATAATAGAACAAAAGTGATAAGGATAATTAGGCATGTCAAATTATTTTACCTCACGAAATCAAACTATGCAAAATATCTAACATTTTCCATTATATATCCCTCTTGTGCAAAAATCAGATCAAAGAAGACAAAAAAATTTAAAAAATCAAAGAAACAAAGATAAAGAATAAGGAAAATAAAAATAAAAATGTCCATCATACATGTCTCAAAGTGAGGTTTTATAGGTGTAACATTTAGGAGTTATAGTTTTTCATATTAAGTAATTTGAAGGTTATGATTATGAAAGGTTAGGAGTTATATATATATTATTTAATTAAAAGGTTAGGAGTTATATATATTATTAAAAGGTTAGGAGGTGTAATGCTCATTAAGTAACTTATTACTAGCAATATATATACAGACATAATATTATTGTGTAAAGTATTTAAAAAACCCTAATATGTTATTTTAAAAATAAATATTTTTCTGATCATTGAGACATGTCACATAGGCGAAATGAAGATCGATATTTATATTAATATATAGATTGATTGAGATGACAGTTGGGAGGCATCAAATTGTTGTACAAAAAGCAAGATAATTTGTACTACAAATAGTAGGGTTAAAGTAGTAACTACATCTACTTGGTACTTTTTCTAAAGTGTGTAACGTGTAGTGCTTTCTGTACACGCGTTTTATGTCCAAAGAAAATGAAATGTCCCAATGCATATTGAATTTTTACATTAATAGAAAATAATGTATTTTTCTCGGCTAAAGAGAGTGTATTGATTATATATATCTGTTGTTGCAAAATCAAAATTCAAAAGATGAATTTTGAGCTAGAAAATTCAAATCTCTATGCAAGATTGAATTTATGTGCTCAATAGATGATCTCGAATCAAGTAACGATATGCATGTACATTTCTTCTTATTTAATTTAATTATTTTCTTTTCTGCATAATTAAGTTATTTCACAAGTGCAAAATTACTTATCCAAGGTGTTTTGCACATTTGGCTCAGCTGTTATATATATATATATATATATATATATATATATATATTGTTTTTTAGTAAGTGTTTTGCAACATATATAACTGCTATGTTAATTTGTGTTTATGACTGCTAACTTTGCTTAGTCTTGATTTCTGATATTTCTTATTACAGATTGTAACTTTGACGTATAAATGCTGTTTGTGACTGCTATTTTACTTAATCTTGGACTTCTTTCTTTTTTTAAGTAATAAATACCCATTTCAGGTAACTCTCAAAAGAACAAAACAATCTTTTTTCCGTTTAGCTTGTTATTGCAGTGTATGTCTTGTTGTATTTTGTTTTTTAAGAAAGAGCTTACGAATAAAAAATCGTGGCTTTCTATGTATTACCAGGCTCATTTGTCTAGAAAGTTGGCTATGTCGCACATGGTCTATGTAATGATCCGAAATGTAATTTTTAGAAATTTGAACTATTCGATAACTATGAATGTTTAGTTAGTGAATATTTATTAAATAATTGAAGTTTATTAGTTAGTGATTAATGGATCAAAGTCAATAATTTTTTTAATATTAAAATAAGTAGGTAGAACTTATTTTAGAAAGGAAAAATAAAATAAAATAAGAGAATAGACAGAACTCGAAAGAATTTACCTACGGCGGAATTATAGTTTGAAGAGTAATTACGGGTGCTTCAGGTAAGAAATTGTTATAATCATTACCTTTCTAATACTTGGATAATTTTGTTTTGATTGGTAAATTGAGGCTAACATCCAAAGTAATTATGTAAAAATAAATAAATATATAAATAATTAGAAGATATGTTAAATGACAATGTTAGATTTGTTTAAGAGCTAGATACTATAGTTCGTTCATCGTACTTGTGATCACTTTTTTCTAATAAATTATAGTACATTCCTTATTAAATGGGTTAAAGCTATGATCTGGAAATCCCCATGCTTAACGTCTGTATGTTTTCAATACAATGGTCAAACAATTTGCTCATATAATTTTTGTACGTGTTATGAATTCGGGGTCTTCGATATGAGTAAAATAGTTTTAATAAAATTTTCAGTTATGTCCTTGTGGGCATAGGTTCAACCTTGAAGTGAACCTAGGGATCATAATAGTGGGTGTTGTTAATTTTAAAATCTTATTGTGGTAATTTATTTGAATAGATTGCTTTGAGTTGGGAGTTCAACGAAAGGGGAAGGATCAAGTTGTGGAGTAAATTCTGGATTGATGGAGGCAAATAAATTTCTAAACTCTTGTTAAGTGTATGAAATGCGTGTATTTTCCTTGTAGTATATGTTTGGGAGTAATGAGACTTGGTGATGGGTTGACTGTCTACATTGATTAATTATAATGATGAAAAATGTGTAACAAAAGGTAATGTGATTAATTGTTTACGTGTCATGTGTTGAGAAAGGTTTGAAGACTTGTTGAATCATCGTTGAGGTGATATCATATTTTTGTTACTGCGAATTGTGCAATGTTATGAACATGGACATCTCCTCATTATTTGTGTGAACATGTCATTTGCATTATGTTGAGACATGTTTGTGACCAGTGTTATGTGCATTGAGAAAGAATGAGAATTTAAAGAGGATGTACCATTTCGAGGGACGTATCGTGCACCGCGATGGATATTATATTTCGAGGGACGTATCGCACGCCTCAGTGGTTACTATTATCGAGTGTCGTGTCGTGTACCGTGACAGATGCATGGACAGATATGTCCCCCATGGGTCCCGGACTGAGAGACAGTGGGTGTGTGTCACTAACTCAGACATGCATCATTATACTTGACATTGCACTCCAATGCTTTGCACATACTTATCATTAGTGAATTTGATAGTGTATTTTGCTGATCTTGTGAATGCCTTAATGTGGAACGTGTGACTGATAAATACTGAGCTTCTTGTTGATGATATAATGTAATTTGTCAAAGTGTTGTTATTGAGGATATGTAATTTGTCAAAATGTTGTTGAGGATAGAATTTGTCAAAGTGTTGTTGTTGAGGATATGTAACTTGTCTAGGTGTTGTTGATGAGCTATGTGCTATGTAAACTGTGAGCTGTTAGGTTGGACTGATTTTTATGCAGGTTGTAGTTTTGGAGGTTCGGTTGGGGTGGTAGGAGTACCCGTATTTCATCCCCTTAACTTGTGTTTAGAGGTTTACTTGTTGAGTACTGTTTGGTTTTGTAATGACCCCTTGCTTCTTCAATATTTTGTAGGTTATTAGCCCGAACCTTTGAGATGTATTCTCTTCTTTTCCTAGGCTTCTTGGAGATTTGTGAGGTCTCTGTTTGTCAGCAGCCTTTCTTACTCTTGTTTATGATTTTGTTCTATTCTAGAAACAATGTCATATAAGACTTATATTTTCTTTTGATTTAATTGGAATACTTTAGAGGCTTATACACGTGATAACCAGATTTTTGGTTATAATTTAAGTTATAAATTTTTCGCATTTTATTGTATTAGTTGTGTTTTAGACTGACTTGTTTTGGTGATATATAACGAGTGTTATCACGTCCATTTTTGGATCGTGACAGTCTAGCTCTTTCACAGCATCGCGGTACAATCTAAGCAACAAGGGAACCTCTTTACTACAACTAGATAGATGCGCATCATAAACTTTGGTTGAATTTCATTTGTCAATTTTAGGGATGGAAATTCAATGAAGAAGGAGACACATAACGTTGAATTGTGTCGGTGGAGCATACAAATTGGTACTCACAAATTTTCTTTCTCAATTTTACTTGTAGTCATTATGATTTTTCTTACACCACTAGCTTTGTTAATTTACTTGAACATAGTCTATTTGCTGAAGAAATTCCTATTGTTTATGCTTCCCTTTGATTAATGATTTTCACTAAATATGAGTTTGTTAAGAAAAGCAGTGACTCGATTCTAATGGAGAGGAAGGAGACCATTGGATAAGGTTAATTAGTTCCTCAACTTTTTGAATTTCATTCGTAAATATTTTCAATTTGTTAGATGACGATGAAATATATATCCTTCACTTTTATAATGAGGTCTAAATCTCAAAACTAAAAGATATATTTGTCCCTTTCTTGTTCCTACTATATTGACTAACTGGTCATACAATTGAAAAAAAATCCTTGGAAGAAAAAGAAACAATGACATTTTCTCCTTGCACATATATATATATATATATATATATATATATATATATATATATATATATATATATATATATATATATATTATTGATTGGTGTTGGTTTGTTTTGTTGAAGTTAACATTAAAATTTTTGTATGTTATTGTGTTTGGATAGCAAAGGCTAACACCTTGGTGTACAAAACTTTTGCTCGTGTCAATACTATTATCAAGAAAATATACTCTTCTTCAAGTGTCTAAGAAATTCTAATGATATGATCAATTTCATTGTTAATTCATCCTTCTTAATTTTTTTACTTCAAATTTCAAGCTTTGCAAGTACTAAAATGGTTGAAGAAACACATAAAAAAATGACTTATATTTTTGACATTTTATTATGAGCAATCTCGATGACATTCATATAAATAGAAAATATGTGTTGATCCTTATTTCTGGAGCGTGTTTGTGAATTCAATAAAATTGTAGCCTCACTTTGTCATTTGGCCAGTATATTTTCAATTTTGTGGTTTCACATTAATACGGAAGATTATCTACATGTTATATCTCTAAATAATTTTCTGCTGCAAAATAGATATTAGCGTTAACTTTCTAATGGGGTTTATATGTATCATTTACATGGTATGGAGCAACAAAGGAGGATTTGAGAGGATAGAGTGTACGAAAACGTTACCTCTACCTCAAGTAGGGTAGGAGACGCGGGTTGAGAAATGTTGTTTCCAACTACATGGTATGAAGATACAAAGTTTTAAGATTTTAATTATCTCCACATTTTTGTGAACATTCTAACTTCTCTTTTTGCTTTATTATTTTATATTTTGTGCAATATGTACTTATAACCCTTACATATAGAGTGTCCATTACGATATATATACTAATGTAAGGGGAGGAGCAAAACAACACAAGTAGGATACAACACCTACAAGGATCGACTTCAAGACAATCAACCAATTATACTTCACCCAACTTACCAAAAGAAATTCACCACTAAATTAACCAAGCTCAAATCAGCAACATATCAAAAAAAATCACAAGCAAATATGAATAATAAATATGCAAGTGACACACGAGATTTATACATGGAAAACCCCTTCGGTGTGAAGGATAAAAACCACGGGACTTGTAGGAGTCCACCCTTCTTCTTCTCTTATTATGCAAATTGAGGGTAAAGACACCTAAATCAGTCTACAAGGATGTCACAGCCCACCAACAACAACATACAGAAGAGCCAACACAAAAGAGAAGAGAAATTGGGAAATATCACCCAAAAAATGCAGGTTACACCAGCTGCAATAACAGACGATCAAGAGCTCCGATTGACGATCTGAACCATCAAGATGTAGTGCTATATGTTGTGAACCAACTGTGAAAATTTCAGAACGATCCAACGGTCGGATCTCCGGAAAACTGAAATTTTGTCAAGGCTGTCCAGAAAATCTGCACTCAAACCCTCTCTCAAAAATCTGCTTCTCTCTCTCTATCACACACCCTCTCAATTTCTTCTTTTCTTCACGTCAAAAAACCCCAGAAGAAAACAGCAGCTCCCAAAGACTTCTAGAAGAAGTCAAGAAAGCCCAAAACATATGGGCTACACATCAATAAGTGATTGGGCTTTCACTTAAAAAAAATAACAAATGGGCTGGATCCTTAACAATCTCCCCCTCCAGCCAAGTTCGGGGAGACCAAACATAAAAGGTCATCAAGAAGACATACCCGCAAGCTTGGAACAAAATTCAAGCTTGCTTCCAGGGGCCACCTTTGTCAACATATCAGCACCATTCTTGTTGGTGTGAATCTTCTTCAACTTCATTAGTCACTCTTCAATGACAACACGCAACCAATGATATCTCACATCAATATGCTTTGTGCGAGCATGGTACATGCTGTTTTTGCTCAAGTCCATAGAACTTTGACTATCACAAAATACAACATACTCACTTTGCTTCAAACCTAACTCTTGAAGGAAACGCTTTAACCAAAGCATTTCTTTGCTTGCTTCCACTGCTGCTATATATTCTGCCTCAGTTGTAGACAACGCTACACACTTCTGTAGCTTGGATTGCCATGAAATGTCTCCCCCTGCAAATTTGAACAAGTAACCCGAGGTAGACTTCTGGTTATCAAGATCTCCAGCCATGTCAGCATCCGTAAATCCCTCAAGAATAGGCTCACCACCTCCAAAACACAAAATCAGATTTGATATGCCTCGCAAATATCTTAAGATCCACTTTACAGCTTCCCAATGAACCTTGCTCGGATTTGCCAAATATCTGCTAACCAATCCAACAGCATGTGCTATATCCGGTCTTGTACACACCATGGCATACATCAATGAACCAACAACAGAGGAGTAAGAAATATGAGACATACTTTCCTTTTCTTTCTCGGTTGTAGGACAACAATGCTTGCTCAACTTGAAATGGGCTGCAAGTGGTGTATTAACTGGCTTGGCATTCTTCATATTGAACCTTTCAAGCACCCGTTCAATATACTTTTCTTGTGACAACCAAAGCTTACCAGCTTTTCTATCACGAGCAATTTCTATACCAAGAATTTGCTTCGCAGGACCCAAATCTTTCATATCAAAGGACTTTGACAAGTCCTCTTTCAACCTGCAAATCATCTCAACATCTTGTCCCACAATCAACATATCATCAACATACAAGCAAAGGATAATGAAGTTACCTTCAGAGAATTTTCTAAAATACACACAAGGATCTGCAGTAGTTAGCTTGTACTCATTATTACTCATGAAGGAATCAAACTTGTGATACCATTGCCTTGGTGCTTGCTTGAGTCCATAAAGACTCTTTTTCAACTTGCAAACAAAATTCTCTTTTCCCTTAACTTCAAATCCTTCCGGCTGCTCCATGTAAATCTCCTCATGCAAATCACCATGTAAGAAAGCAGTTTTAACATCAAGTTGTTCAAGTTCAAGATTCAAACAGGCAGCTAGTCCCAAAATCATACGAATGGAAGTCATCATCACCACCGGTGCAAAAATCTCATCAAAGTCGATGCCCTTTTTCTGATGGCATCCCTTCACCACTAATCTTGCCTTCCGCTTCACTAGCTTGTTGCCATCTTTCTTGTTCTTAAACAACCACTCGTTCTTCAAGACTTTCTTCCCTTTTGGAGGCTTCACCAAGTCATAGGTTTCATTCTTCTTCAAAGAATCCATCTCCTCTTGCATAGCCTTGAGCCAATGGTCTTTGTCTGAATGTGACAAGACCTCTTGAAGGCTTTCAGGATCCCCCTCATCAGTGATTAGGATGTATTCTGAACTTGGATAAGGTCTTGTAGGTTGACGAACTCTGGTCGATTTTCTAAGTGTTGGCTCTTCTACCTGTGGGCTGGATTTCTCCCCCTGATTAGAAGACTCTCCATGTTGAACATCTACAACTTCATCATCAGGTTGTTGTACAACAACATCAGGTTGTACCTCTTCAATATGGTCATGTTCATGAGCAATTTCATGACCATCCTCTGGAGCATCACCTGTTAATTGATCATCTGAAGCAGAAACATGAGGCATGGGCATATCAATAACATCATGAGAGAAATTAGAATAATAAGTCTTATCAGCACCCAAGAGATGAAAACCCATCTCGTTCTCATAAAAGACAACATCTCTACTTCTCACAACTTTTTGCTTTGCTGGATCATAAAGTTTGTAACCAAACTCTTCATCACCATATCCAACAAACACACAAGGAGAAGTCTTGAAATCAAGCTTCAATCTATGTTCCTTCGGCACATGCATAAAATCCTTGCATCCAAACACCCTCAAGTGAGAATAAGAGGGGTCTTTCCCAAACCAAGCTCTCTCAGGAATCTCAAACTCCAAAGGAACTGATGGTGCTCTATTTATCAAATACACAGCAGTTCCAACTGTTTCACCTCAAAATGACTTAGAAAGATTGGACATTCTAAGCATGCATCTCACTTTCTCAGTAATGGTTCTGTTCATCCTCTCGGCAACGCCATTGTGTTGTGGGGTACCCGGTTCTGTTCTCTCATGTCGAATGCCATATTTTGAGCAATATGCTTTAAACTCATTTGAAATGTATTCACCTCCATTATCAGTTCGAAGACGCTTCAGTTTGCAATCTGTCTCCCTTTCAACCATTGCATGAAACTTCTGGAAGATACCAAACACCTCACTTTTGTGCTTCATCATATAAACCCAAGTTCTCCGAGTAGCATCATCAATAAAAGAAACAAAGTATTTGTTACCACCAAGTGATTCCACCTCTATGGGACCACACACATCAGAGTAAACCAACTCTAACTTCACTTTCTTTCTTGTAGATGTCCTCGGAAAAGAAACTCTGTGTTGCTTTCCTGCTAAACAATGATCACAAGGGTCAAGTGAAATAGTAACATCAGCAGGAATAAGAGATTTACTGGCCAACAACTTTATACCCTTCTCACTAACATGCCCCAATTTTCGGTGCCATAAGTTAGGAGAAGTTTTCTCCTCAATAGCATTCAACTCACCACTACGCACTTTCAAATGTGTCTTATACAAGGTACAACAAAGCTTGCCACGAGCAACAGTCAAGGAACCCTTAGACAATTTCCATTTACCCTCACCAAAAGTGTGCTTGTAACCCTCTTTATCAAGTACATTAGCAGACAATAAATTGAGGCGTATATATGAAATGTGGCGAACATCTCTCAACGTCAAATAGCACCCAACATTGGTTTGGATTCGAATATCTTCAATGCCAACAATACTTGCTGAGCTCTGGTTCCCCATCTTCACACTATCAAAATCTCCAGCTCGGTAGTCAATAAAGTACTCCTTATTAGGAACACAATGATAGGAAGCTCCTGTATCAATAAGCCATTCAGTGTCAGAACTATCAACATGACAACACTCTCCAATAGCACATATCAAAAAAACATGATCATCAGAACTAGAAGTTGTAGCATCTGTATTCTTGTCATCACCCTCTTTATGATGGTCATTTTTCTTATTTCGCTGGTCTCTTTTCAACTTGTAGCAAAACTTTTGAATGTAGCCTGGCTTGCTACAATAGTGGCATATCGTAGGTTCTCTCCCATCCTTGGACTTTAACCTATACTTTGACTTGCCACGCCCTTTGGGACCTCTACTCTTGCTTCTTCCTCTATTCTCTACCACAAGTGCCTGCGAAATATCAACACACATCTCCTTTCTTCTAAGCTCTTCATTGAACATGCTCTCTTTGATGACATCCAATGAAATCGTACCATCTGGAGCTGAGTTACTGATGGACACAACCAAAGTTTCCCAACTGTCTGGCAAAGAACTCAAGAGGAATAAAGCCCGCAACTCATCATCAAGGACAATTTTCATAACAGTCAACTTGTTAATAATATCTTGAAAGTCGCTAAGATGCTCAGAAACAGACTTCCCTGGCTTCAATTTGAGATTAACAAGCCTCTTAATCAACGAGGCCTTGTTATGAGCGGTCTTCCTCTCATAAAGACCCTCCAATTTTCTCCATAGTTCAAGCGGCTCAGTCTCCTGGGATACATGATTGAATATGCTAATATCAATCCACTGTCTGATTGTCCCCAAGGTCTTTCTCTTCAGCTTTTCCCATTCTTTATCTGTCATCTTCTCTGGCTTAGTGGGCTGGACATCTTTCTTTGTTTTATCCACATCAATTGGGTCAAACAAATCCTTGCAATATAGCAAATCTTCCATCATCGGACGCCAAATGGAATAATTGATTGATGTCAGTTTATCCATAGAGTTAATTCCATGCTCCATGTCTATGGTTTAACACTCCGCTCTGATACCAGATGTAAGGGGAGGAGCAAAACAACACAAGTAGGATACAACACCTACAAGGATCGACTTCAAGACAATCAACCAATTATACTTCACCCAACTTACCAAAAGAAATTCACCACTAAATTAACCAAGCTCAAATCAGCAACATATCAAAAAAAATCACAAGCAAATATGAATAATAAATATGCAAGTGACACACGAGATTTATACGTGGAAAACCCCTTCGGTGTGAAGGATAAAAACCACGGGACTTGTAGGAGTCCACCCTTCTTCTTCTCTTATTATGCAAATTGAGGGTAAAGACACCCAAATCAGTCTACAAGGATGTCACAGCCCACCAACAACAACATACAGAAGAGCCAACACAAAAGAGAAGAGAAATTGGGAAATATCACCCAAAAAATGCAGGTTACACCAGCTGCAATAACAGACGATAAAGAGCTCCGATTGACGATCTGAACTATCAAGATGTAGTGCTATATGTTGTGAACCAGCTGTGAAAATTTCAGAACGATCCAACGGTCGGATCTCCGGAAAACTGAAATTTTGTCAAGGCTGTCCAGAAAATCTGCACTCAAACCCTCTCTCAAAAATCTGCTTCTCTCTCTCTATCACACACCCTCTCAATTTCTTCTTTTCTTCACGCCAAAAACCCCCAGAAGAAAACAGCAGCTCCCAAAGACTTCTAGAAGAAGTCAACAAAGTCCAAAACATATGGGCCACACATCAATAAGTGATTGGGCTTTCACTTAAAAAAAAATAACAAATGGGCTGGACCCTTAACAATACTATGCTTCATTTAAATTAATATTTTTCCTCAATTTTCTTCTTTTGAAAGAAGCAAAACTATTCTGTAAGGAATATATCTTTTGGTAAAGCACATTAACTGCATCTCTCAACCATGAAAGTGCACATGAATGTAGTCACCTAAACTTGAATTCTTGTGATTGTAATATTGAAAATTCATTGATATCTCTAATAATATAATTATTCATTTATTAATTTCTCAATATACATGCTTCAATTTCTTGGATATGAAAAAAATGGCAATTAAAATGTACAATTCTATAGATTATGTGTTCATAATAGTTCAATCCTTTGAGCTACATGTTGAATTTTTAGTCCACTTCCTTGGTGGATCAATAGCTAATCCTTTTGAATTCATATGACTCATAATTTTGATCTAGATAATAAGATTAGTATCATATTCTGGAAGTCTTTAATTTGTAAGTTCAAAAACAATGTTAACATAAAAATGGATCCATTTGCATTGTTTTTATATGTGAGTTTTGAATTGGTGGCGAGTGAGTGATATCATATATCAATATTTTGATATATACAAGACGCAATAAACAGAGAACTTAATTATTATTTTTAATTCTCTGAGCACCACAATGCAATTTCTTCCTTGAACTCTTGATTTCCCACATAGTTGGTACATATATAATAAGAAGCAAGTTGAAGCTCTGGATTGATTGTTGGATGTGATTACTTCGCACATAATATAAATAAATGATAATTATATTATACAGTGTTGTACAGTAATTTTCTTAGGGAATCTATCATATATAATCACTTAAAAATAGCCTAATTACTCTCTATAGCTATAGTTTGATAACTATAATTCGTAACTACATATTATATGGAGGAGTGAGGCGAGCAAGACTAGGAGAGATAGAGGAGAGAGGCGAGAGAGAGGGGGAAAGAGTGGGAAAAAAGTGAATTGTATATGTATATTGATTAAACAATTATATATTATACATATGTATATATGACAAGCAAGAGCGGGAGAAGGTGGAGAGAGGCGAGCGAAACTGGGAGAGGGAGGAGAGAGGTGAGCGGGATTAGAGAGGAAGGAGAGAGGCGAGAAAGAAAGGAAAGAGAGTGGGAGAGAGATGAACTGTTTATGTATATAATTGTATATTACATATACATTTGTATATAGGGCAAGCGAGATTGGGAGAGGGAGAAGAGAGGCGAGCGAGAGAGGGCAAAGAGTGGAAGAGAGATGAATTGCTTATGTATATAGGTTAATTAATTGTATATTATACATATATATTTGTATATTCTGAGTAATTATATATATACAAATGTGACTAATTATATAAACTCTAAGTCAACCCACGTAATTAATGTATAATGTTAGCCGGAAGTAGTAATTATGGCAAACTATAGTTATGACGAGTAATTAAATAGTATAAGTTTGCTTTGTTGCGTAATTTTTCCATTTTTTTTATTATAGTCATGTTGGGCCCGTGCAAAGTACGGACATCCTCCATCTAGTATTCATCTACATAAATGTTTTTTATAGGGAAAATTGTATAAAATAGCAAACTAATAGCCTAAATTAAATTGAATAGCTAGGGTTTGATTTAATTGTGCTCCATAGCAAACATTGGCAAAAATTTGCCAGGCGCCTCTCTCCCAGAAGTCTCGCTCTCCACTCTCTCATTCCCGCCTCTCTCGCTTTATACACAGAAGTGTATAATTTCTATTTCTGTTTTGTATAAAGCGAGAGAAAATTGTATATACACATGCAAAAATGTATATCTTCGTGTTATACACTTAATTATATAATTTACAAACATTTTACTTCAAATATTGCAGAGAAAAAGGCCAAAGAATTATACAATTGTGAATTATACAATTGCAGTGAAATACAATTTTTTCTAGCTTTATACAACATAAGTGTATATATTGTGTTTCTGTTTTTGTATAAAGCGAGAAAAACATATATCTTCTTGCTATACACTTATAATTATGCAATATACATACATTTTAATTCGATTCAACTGTATGCGAAGCTAATTATACAATTGCAGCGAAATAGGCCAGCGAATTATAAAATTTAGGCCAGCGAATTATACAATTTAGGCCAGCGAATTATACACTTTTATGTGTAAGCGAATTATACAGTTTTTATGTTTGCTATGGAGCGCAATTATGCAAAGTTTGCTATATTATACAAATATGATTTTTTTGTTTGCTATATGTGAAAATTGCCCTAGGAAAAATTAGCAATTAAGTCATAATATATAACATATTTAGTGAAAATAACAACATTTTAAAATATTTATTTAAAATGTCTGAATAACAATACTTTAATAAATAAAATGTATCCTTATATAATTCATTTACCTTCCTTTTATTTATCAAATTAGGCCCACTTTTTGACTAAAAATAATAGACCCCATTACCCACTTTTTATTCTCTAAATATTTTTATCCAAATTTCATCATTTCTCTTTTTTTCTATAAAGATTTCTTTCATTATTCCATATCATCATATAACTTTAAATATTGTCTTTTTTCTTAAATCAAAATCCTCCATTTTTCTAAGAAATCTCAGAAATCATTCAAAATATTTTCAACATTTGTCTATGTATTGAGATACAAAAGTATTTTATATGTTTTGCATGTCGGATCTGGATATGGAAGAAGTATCACGTGAAGAAGTGTCATTTTTGAAGTGTCAATATTAGGATAAATCGCTCAAAAGGTATTGAATATGATCTGGGAGATGTGTCATGTGATGAAATATCATTTTCGAATGACAATATATGAAAAATTGATAAAATTGTTGAAGATCGGGGTGATGAAAAATAACTTTATGACATTTCACATTTTGTATCTTAATCTGTGAAATTGTATTCTTTACTGTTTTTATTATTTGTTGCATTTTTGTATTCATTACAAAATTAATGTATATCTTGCTAAAATTTGAGTTTTTTTAGGTTTAACTTGTTTTTATTTTGTAGGTGAGATTCATTTCAAATTATGTAGATGTTTAATTTTGTATTAGATAAATAGTTTTATAGAATTTTGTATGTTATTCTAAATTAGGCTTCATACAATTTATTTATTTTTTGTATGTATTCTAGCTATGTGATGTCAAGAAGTGTTGTATTTCTTTTTTATTTTGTATTAATTCTAAGTGTATGTCAAAAAGTTTTAGATTTTTTGTGCTCACTTTGTATTCCAATATCATTTTCTATTTCAATCTCAGTTTGTATGCCAACAAGTTTTGTATTTTTTACTTTGTATTAATTGTAAATGTATGTCAACAAGTTTCGTATTTTTGTGCTCATTTTATATTTCAATCTCATTTTGTATGCCAACAAGTGTTGTATTTTTTTTATTTTGTATTAATTCTAAGTGTATGACAACAAGTTTTAGATTTTTTGTGCTCACTTTGTATTTTTATCTCACTTTGTATGCCAACAACTTCTGTATTTTTTAATTTTGTATTAATTTTAAATGTGTGCTAATAAGTTTTAGATTTTTTATGATCACTTTGTATTTTAATCTCACTTTGTATGCAACAAATTCTATATTTTTTAAGGGGTAAATCACATAAATATGCAATAACAAGAAAAAATTTATCATCTATGGCAATATAATATTTTTAACTAATTAATTTTTTTAATTAAAGAAATTGTACAGCGAAAGTCTTTCTATCTCGCTTCTTCCCTTTTTCTCTGCCATTTTTCCTCTTACTTATCTTCTTCTTCTTCTTTGAAATTTTCATTTAGAGAACTATCTTCAAATCTGTTTTTTGTCATACAACAATTTTCACCCAAAATATGATAAGAATCATGTGGTCAAGTAGGAATTTCGAATCTCTAAAATTACAGCATCAAAAGTTCACCATTGTTGATCGTTAAAAAACTTCAAACTTCAAATTTATTATTTTAGTTTTTTGAATTTTTGATTAGTTTAGATAGGTTGTTCCTACAAATAATTAAAAAAATTGTTTGGAGTTTATTTCTCAATTTTAACTGGGTTTGGTTAAGTTTAGAATTGAGTTTAGGAGAAATATTAGATTGAATCTTGAAAAAGATGAAATTCACAGAACTGTATTGTAATTGTATTAAAATTGTGTTATACATGTTTCATAATTGTATTAAAATTAAATTAATATGAATAATACATTTATAATACATATTGCAAATTTCACCCTTTTAGTGATATCAACTTAAACAAATTAGGTAATACATTTATAATATAGACACAATATATTTGTGACATATATTTCAAACAACACCCTTTTGCTTAGTGATACAAATCAAAATAATTTATAAGGCATGTGTAATACATCTATTTTTCATGAATTATATTTTAATACATATTGCACATTTCACTCCTTTCTTAGTGATACCAACAATAATAATTTAGGTAGCACACAGTAATACATTTATAAGACATGCACAATACATTTTTAATATATATTGCAACCGTTACTCATCTTTTTAGTGATATCAAATAAAAACAATTTAAAAGACACATGTAATATAGTTTTAGCGTGGATAATACATTAATTTGCAAACTTCATTCTCTTGTTAATGATACCAACCAAATGATTTAGCTAACATACTTGTAATACATTTATCATACACGCAGACTACATTTTTTAGTACATATTACAAACATCATTCATGTTCTTAGTGATACAATCAAAATAATTTATAAGACACATATAATACATGTTTTATTCATGAATAATACAAGTTAATTCAGTCTATAGATCATTCTCTTGTCTTTCGTTAGTAACATTTTTCATTATTTCTTAATTTGCTCTTCTAATTCAACTTTAAAATTGTGTAAGACACTTTTAATGCAAGTTTAATTTATTTTGCAGATTATTGGTTAATTTGTAACTATTGCATTACTTGTTTAATTCATTAGTGATAAAGTTTAATTCACTCTATACATCACTGTCTGGTTTTCATTAGTTACCTTTTTTATTCATGCTTAATTGTCTCTTCTAATTCAACTTTAATATATGTGAAATTTGAATTACTTCTTTCATTTGCTACATTTTGTATTCATATTCTTTTTTAATTCAACTCTAATATGTGTGCAATTCATATTTATTTCATTTTGCAGTTTTTATTATGTCTCTTTTATTTGATACAAAGATGACATCATATCTTCAATCTCACTTTCATATGAGGATATATGAGGCACAAATATGACATCATATATCCAAATCTTCATTTATTCAAACATTCATATCTTCATATATTCAAATATTCATATCTTCAAATCTTCATATATACAAATATTCAAATTTTCATCAGGTATGAATATAATTATTTATATAATCTTCATTAGAATGAAAATCTTCGATAACGCCAAAACAACAAATAAAAAACTAATCGACTTTTCTATTAATTAAGCAGCCTCAATTCTTCGATTTCTAAAATTTTTTCTAACTGTTCTAGAGATCTTTAACATTTTTTGAAAGCCTAATTTTTTTTTATAATATTGAAAGATCATAGATAAATATACGAGTACAGGGTAAAAGGAAAGAAAAAAAAGCATAGGGAGAGGGGGTGCAGAGAGGAAAAGAAAGAAAGAGCGAGAGATCGAAAAAAAGGAAAAAGAGCGCAAGCGCAAATAATAAATCTAGTAAAATAAGTATAAATCATATTGTTATATATTGCTATAAAGTAATAATTAAAGAATATATTTAAAAATAGTAATTATTAATTAAAAGATACTTATTCAAGTAATTAATCCTTTTTAAATTTTGATTTCATTCTAAAATCTTCTTCACTGCCAGCAAAAAACTTAAATGAATAGACTTCAATTCGATATAGTTTGAATATTTTCAATAGAGAGTTAAATTAATATTGAAAATTTGAGCTTTAAGGGAGAGAGAAGCAATGTCAATTGGGAACCAAACACGTATAATGCGAAAGAAATTTTATAAATTTTAATCCCAAAAATAAAAGATGAAAAGAGCATAAGAATAGTGAAAAAATAAATCTTGGCCTAATTAAAGTTATACCAAAATTATAATTAAGTAATTATGGTAACTTTGTTGATTTAAATATAAAAATTACCTTATTTGAAATATTATTTTCCTTAATTTTCTCCATTCTGTTAATAACTAATTGTATTTTTTTTCAAATTAAACAAATGAAAAAAATAGATAAATCAACATTATAACAAACTAAAATATTGACATTATTAATAAATATTAAAAGTTCTGCAGGCCGCATTAAATATTAAAATATTGTTATTTTGAAAATTATCCCAAAAAAATCATTTTATACTAAAACCATGACTAATAAATTAAAGGAACTATATATCAAAATATTAATTCAATTTTTTTCCTTTTGATCATGTTTACATATATACTATATCATTTATTATAATTTATACGTATGACTAAAAACAAATAAAATTTGAAGTTTAACTAAATTGCGAGTCACGGTACTTGTAAATTAATAAAATATTATATATATATATATATATATATATATATATATATAATATTTTACCCTTCATCCACCTATTGGCTCAAAAATGCCCTTTTCCTCCACCTATTGGGTCCAAAATACCCGTGTCATCCACTTTTGAGTTCAAAATTGACCACTTCTATAATTGTTTTAAGATTAAATTCTTTAAAGACTTTTTAAAATACTTGGCGTTCAACTTTTGGTTATAATTTAATTTATTAATATAATTTATAAACCAACCCACTACCCACTCATTACTAACTAAACCCCACCCAAGTAATAATCCAACTATAATATAAAAATCGTCATAAACACTACTAAAGCACAATGAAATTATATATTCCTGAAAATGACATCCAAAATTATTCGAGTCTAAATCGAAGCCCCAATTAAATTTAGATTGAGCCGCTTATTTAAGAGGACACTTTCAATAGGATTGATTGAATTTAGATTTTTATGATTAAAGGTAAAGAAGTAATACATCCCGAATTAATTCATGCACTTTTTTAAAATATAATTTTATAAATACTTATGATTTGTTTTAAACCTTTAATATATTATTTTGAGAAAAAGTTGCCAATGAAGTAACATCACATAATTGAGATGTAAGAATAATTAAGATGAACATAGTCTGACTTTTAAGTTTATCGATAATTTTTATTTAGACATTTGAATGTATGATAATTTACTTCTATAGATATTTTCGCCTCAAATTTGTAAAAACACTCAATGGCAGTAGATTTTCTTTTGTTGCATTAATAATGTCTCGGATTTATTAATTTGGAGGAGCTTAATTAGTTTTGGGTGGGTAGTGGATTGATTTATAAATTATACTAATAAATTAAATTATAACAAATAGTTGAGTGCAACGTATTTTAAAAAATATTTAAATAGTTTAAACATAAAACCGTTAAATAAGTGGTCAATTTTGAACCAATAGGTGGATGACAGGGGTACTTTGTATCGTGGATGGAAAGGGTAGTTTGGAGCCAATAGGTGGATGGAGGGTAATTTTGTATCATTTCTAATACCTTGAAGGTATTTCAGGCCCTTTTCTGTATATATAATAAGTAAATATTTAACAATTCATTTTTCGAATATTGTATTGATTTGTTAAGGATTTATATAGTAACAAACTACTCTCTTTAAAGAATTTATAAGCTAATTTATTCAAATAAATTTACTAGTAAAAATATAGAACATGAAATTAAGAAAATAAACAAAATAATTTGAGATATATTCTTGTCTTTAGATAGATTTATCCCATAATTTTAAATCCTATGCGTTATTTATACCTCCAAATGGGAGGTATTAGTTATACATCATATAATACCATGTAGGGTTGTATAACTATCCATGAATTAATTATAGGGTAAATCACATAAATATTCTATATTATAAAAATATTTTACCATTTATGTCAACATAATTTTTCTAACTAAATATAATATTATTTTGGAATTAAGAAAATTGGACGGTCTTCGCCTCTTTCTCAACCCTTTTTCCTATTCTTCTGCTTCTTTGACTCTTTTTTTTTTCTTTTTACTCTTCTGCTTCTTCGCATCTTTCTTCTTCTTTTTTTACTCTTTTAATTTTTTCTTTTAATGGTGTTATTTATCTTCCTCTTTTTTTTTAATTCTTGTTTTTTTCTTTGAACTTTTTATCTAAATAATTATATTTCTCAAATTAACTTTTTTTCATGTCACTATTTTTTATTCAAAAACAAAATGAAAAGAGGAATAAAAAGACTGCAAATTTGTATAAAATTACATTTTTAAGCAGAAATTTTAAATCTTTAAAATTACAGAAGTAAGAGTTCACCATTGATGATCATTATAAAGCTTCAAATTTTGAATTCATTATTTGAATTTTATAAATGCGTGATAAGTTTGAATAGGTAGTTCCTACAAATGATTTAAAATGTCGTTTGAAGTTTATATCTCAATTTTATGAGGGTTTGTTTAAGTTTAAAATTGATTTTAGGAGAAATATTAAATTGAAATGAATTAAATATAACATTGAAATGGTCTTGCAACTGTATTAAAGTTGTTAGATAATAGAATTTTAATGCAAATTTAATTCATTTTGAAGTTTTTCGATTGATTTGTCACTATTGTATACTTGTTTAATCCATTATTAATATAACTTATCAATTTATTGATCATTGTCATATCTTTCGTTAGCTACGTTTTCCATTCGTTCTTAATTCTCTTTTCTAATTCAACTTAAATACTGTGTATGTCACGACCAAAATGAGCCATGAGTGGCACCCACACTTTCCCTCCTATGTGAGCGAACCAACCAATCTAAACCCCAACATTTCAAACATAATAACAGAAAATAATGCGGAAGACTTAAAACTCATTAACGAAATTAATTAAATAACTTCTAAAACTCGAAACTTATCATTATCCCCAAAATCTGGAAGTCATCATCACAAGAACATCTATCCTCAAATTACTAAATCTAAGAATGTCTAGGAAGCTAAAAACAAATACAAGAGATAGTCCATGTCCGAACTTCAAGGACATCAAGACATGAATAAGAGAGAATTCAGTCCGAGCTAGGAACATTAGCTCAACCTGAGATCCGACGTGATGAAGACTGGCTGGAGTTGCGGTTGAGTTGAAGACGACGGTACGTTTGCTGCACTCCACAAATGACAAAGAGAAAAACATACAAGTAGGGGTCAGTACAAAACACGAGTACTGAGTAGATATCATCGGCCAACTCAAAATAGAAAGTAATATATATCAGATAATATCATATAATCAACTACAATACTCAACAGGTAGCAACAAACAATACAAAAATCATTGATAATAATGCCAAGTACACCCATGAGGACTCAAGCCTCCATACCATACTCATTTGGGAAATAGGTTCATTATTTTGAGTATATTAACATAATTCAAGATTCATTCTCTTTACTATCGTGGTGTCGGAACGTGACACTCCGATCCTCCTCATACTATCCTGGTGTCGGAACGTGACACCCGATCCATTAATACTATCCTGGTGCCGGAACGTGACACTCCGATCCTCCTCATACTATCTTGGTGTCGGAACATGACACCCAATCCATTAATACTATCCTGGTGCCGGAACGTGACACTCCGATCCTCCTCATACTATCCTGGTGTCGGAATGTGACACCCGATCCATTAATACTATCCTGGTGCCGGAACGTGACACCCGATCCATTAATACTATCATGGTGCCAGAACGTGACACCCGATCCCCTAACCTCATTCTTTTAGTTCATCAAGCCTTCTTTTATACCAAGACATCATCATTAACAAAGAGGTTTTTAAAGGTTCAAGATTCATTAGCCTCATCATGCTTATTTTATCACAATTATATAATCACATCATGCAAGCACACAATTAAGCATATAGAAGGGTTTACAATACTACCCAATACATATCATTCGCTATTAAGAATTTACTACGGAATAGCATAAACCATAACCTACCTCCACCGAAGAATTCGTGATCAAGCAAGCTATCCCCCAAAACCTTTGCTTTCTTCTTCGTTTCTCTCTCTTCTCTCGATCGTTCTCCCTCTCTTTCTCTTTTTCTGATTTTTACTTATTCAAACTCTTTTTCTTTTACCCTAATTACCATATAATTAATTATAAAAGATGGTAAAAGTAACCCACTAATTATTCCAAGGTTATCTCCTTTAACCCCCCAAGTAATTGAATTATTAACATTAGACCCCTAACTTTATAATTATAAGAAGGAATAGTCCAAAACGCCCCTTAAAACTTTTAACAGAAATCCGACCCAGTCAGGGTTACGCTGTCTGTGACGGGCCGTCGTGCGTGCGACGGTCCATCCTGCTGAGTCGTCACAGAGTTCAGAGACTGAATTTTACTAAAGGGCCTGTGACGGTCCGTCGTGCCCATGACGGTCCGTCCTGCCATGTCGTTGCGAAGTTCAGAAAATTGTTCTCATCACCCAATTTTTCAGAATTCTAAGTGTTTTGGAACGACACACCCTCGATGGTCCGTCGTGCCCATGACGGTCCGTCGTGGGATCCGTCGACCTAGACAGTTTTTACCAGAAATAAACTCTACTGCTCAAAACGACTAACATGTCGTTACAATAGATACCAATTTATCCATCGTTCGTCCTCGAACGATCACAAGAAGAAAAACAAGGGTGAAAAGGAGTACCTGAATCTGTAAACAGGTGTGGGTATTTTTCTCGCATGTCAGCCTCCTTCTCCTAAGTGGACTCTTCACTGACCGATTCTTCCATTGAACTTTGATAGATACAATCTCCCTTGACCTCAACTTGCGGACTTCTCTATCTAAAATGGCAACAGGCTCCTCCTCATAAGACAAATTCTCATCAAGAAGAACCGAATCCCAACGAATGATGTAGTTTCCATCCCCATGATATCTTTTCAACCTAGACACATGAAATACCGGATGCACTCCTGACAGTCTTGGGGGTAAGGCTAATTCATAAGCTACCTCCCCCACGCGCTGCAGAACTTCAAATGGGCCAATGTATCTCGGACTAAGCTTACCTCACTTTCCAAACCGCATCACCCCTTTCATGGGTGAAATCTTCAGCAAAACTTGCTCGCCCTCCATAAACTCCATGTCTCTAACCTTTCGATCTGCATATTCTTTCTGCCTACTTTGAGTTGCTAAAAGCTTTTCTTGAATGCATTTCACTTTATCTAACGATTCCCTCAGAAGGTCAGTACCCCAAGGTATAACCTCAAATGCATCAAACCACCCAATGGGAGACCTACATCTTCTCCCATACAATGCCTCAAATGGGGCCATATCAATACTTGAGTGATAGCTATTGTTGTATGAGAACTCTGCTAAGGGTAAGAAGTTATCCCAATGACCACCAAACTCTATCACACATGCACGAAGCATATCTTCCGACACCTGAATCGTTCGCTCAGACTGGCCATCGGTCTGAGGGTGAAATGCAGTACTAAGGTCCAACCTAGTACCTAATTCAGCATGCAATATTTTCCAAAACTTAAAAGTAAACTGCGTACCTCTATCTGATATGATGGAGAGTGGAACTCCATGCAATCGAACAATTTCTGAGATGTAAATTTTGGCTAACTTCTCTGCATTATAAGTCACCTTGACCGGAATGAAATGAGCAGACTTAGTTAATCTATCAACGATCACCCAAATGGAGTCATACTTACCCATTGTCTTTGGAATACCAACCACGAAGTCCATTGCAATTCTCTCCCACTTCCATTCAGGAATGGACATTCTCTGAAGTGTCCCTCCAGGCTTCTGGTGTTCATACTTTACCTGCTGACAATTCGGGCATTGAGCAATAAAATCAACAATGTTGCAGTTCATTCTACTCAACCAAAAGTGTTGCTTTAGGTCACGGTACATCTTGGTTGCACCAGGATGTATAGAATATCCGGAACTATGAGCCTCTGTAACAATAGTGTGGATCAAATCATCAACACGGGGAACACATACCCTTCCCTTAACTCTCAAAACACCTTCCTCATCTAATATTGCTTCTTTAGCCTCTCCTTGCAACACCATATCCCGAATTCAACTTAGTTTCTCATCATCAAACTGTTTTCCCCTAGTCTTGTCAAGAAAAGAAGATCTCGCCTCCACACTGGCCAAAAATCCTCTCTTCTCATTTACTTCTAACCTCATAAAGTCGTTAGCCAGAGTCTGAACCTCTCTAGCCAATGGGTGTCTAGAAACTTGTAAGTGGGCTAAACTACCCATGCTCCCTGCTTTTCTACTTAAGGCGTCTGCCACAACATTAACCTTTCCTGGGTGATACAAGATGGTAACATCATAATCCTTCAGTAGTTCCATCCACCTCCTTTGTCCCAAATTCAAATCCCTCTGAGTAAAGACATACTGTAGGCTACGATGATCCGTATAGACTTCACACTTGACCCCATATAGATAATGTCTCCATTGCTTTAATGAAAACACAACTACGGCCAATTCCAAATCGTGGGTCGGATAGTTACGTTCATGCACCTTTAATTTCCTCGAAGCCTAAGCAATTACATTCTTCTCTTGGATTAGCACTGCACCCAAACCAGAATAGGATGCATCACAATAAAAAATGACGTTCTTTCCTTCCACTGGCAAGGTGAGAATTGGTGCAGTTGTCAACAAAGTCTTGAGTTTCTGAAAGCTTTCTTCACATTCGCCCGACCATACAAATGGAACACTCTGCTTAGTCAAGTTTGTCAATTGGGAAGCAATAGAAGAAAATCCCTTGAAAAATTGACGGTATTAGCTAGCTAAACCAACGAAGCTCCTTACCTCTGTAACATTAGTAGGCCTTACCCAATTCTTCACTGCTTCAATCTTGGAAGGATCCACCATCACTCTGTCCTTAGAAACAACGTGCCCCAAGAAGGACACTGAATCTAGCCAAAACTCACACTTAGAGAATTTGGCATAAAGCTTTTTCTCCCTCAACATTTCCAATACCATTCTCAAGTGCTCCTCATGTTCTTTCTTGCTCTTCGAGTATACCAGTATGTCATCAATGAATACAATGACAAAGAGATCCAGATATGGCTTGAAAATCCCGTTCATCAAGCTCATGAAAGCAGCAGGGGCATTCGTAAGCCCAAAAGACATTACTAAGAACTCATAATGCCCATACCTGGTCCGAAAAGCAGCCTTGGGCACATCCGTTGCCCGTATTTTCAATTGATGATAACCAGATCTTAAATAGATTTTTGAGAAGGTACAAGCACCTAGTAACTGATCGAACAAATCATCGATGCGAGGAAGAGGATACTTGTTCTTAACAGTTACCTTATTCAGTTGTCTGTAGTCAATGCACATCCTAAAACTTCCATCCGTCTTCTTCACAAACAAAACAGGAGCACCCCAAGGGGATTCACTTGTTCTAATAAAGCCTTTCCCTAACAACTCTTGAAGTTGGGCCTTTAACTCTCGTAACTCAGCGGGAGCCATCCTATAAGGGGGTATGGAAATGGGGCGAGTACCCGGCTCCAGATCAATGCAAAAGTCGATATCCCTATACGGTGGCTTACCAGGAAGGTCTGCAGGAAACACATCCAGAAACTCATGGACTATTGAAACCGACTCAATCGAAGGTACTTGGGTAGTATCATCCCTGAGGTGTGCCAAGAAAGCTAAAAAACCCTTTCTAACCATTCTCTTAGCACGAAGGAAGGAGATGATACGAACTGGAGTGGAAGTGTAGTCACCCTCCCACACTAACGGATCTGCCCCAAGCTTGGCCAATGTCACAGTTTTGGCATTACAATCTAAGATTGCAAAGTTTGGAGAAAGCCAAGTCATACCCAGAATTACATCGAAATCAACCATTTCTAAGATAACCAAGTCTAGATGAGTATTGCTCTCCATAAAAGTCACAGGACAAGACCTATACACCTTTTCAACCATCACAGACTCACCCACCGGAGTTGAAACACGAATAGGCATGTCAACCAATTCACAATGTAAATTAAGACCAGTAGCAAATGAGGAAGATACATATGAAAATGTGGATCCAGGATCAAATAATACAAAAGTCATGCAATCACAAACCAAAAGATTACCTGTGATGACAGTATCAGATGTCTCCGCTTCAGATCTCCCAGGGAAAACATAACAATGGGACCTATCACCGGTTTGTCCATTGCCCCTACCATGTTGCGCTGTAGTATTTCCAGTTTGCCCGTCACCCCGACCGTTTTGATAACCATCATTACCTCGGCCACCACGTCCTCCCGAATAACGGCCTCCTCCATGACCACCTCTACCTCTGACTATTGGGGGTCTGTAACCCTGTTTTGGACACTATCTCTTAATATGTCCAATTCCCCCACATCCATAACACTCTCTGGGTTCAAGCATAGGTCTCTGTGAGAACGATGGAGTCTGGGGATAACCTCCAAACTCAGAGAAGTGTTGACCGGTCTGCGGTGGACCCCCAGCTACAGTCTGTAGTGAAGACTGAATAGGGCGGGCTGGATACCCTCCTGAACTCTGCCCTATAGAGTAAGAACCATTAAACTCACCTCCCTTACGAAACCTTTTAGATGTCGATGCCATGGTGAAGTCGTCCGGCTTCACTCCCTCCACCTCTATCACGAAGTCTTCCACTTCCTGAAAGGATTTCGCTGTAGCCGCTACCTGTAAGGCTGAAATCCGCAACTCTGACCTCAACCCCTTCACAAAACGGCGAATCCGCTCTTGTGGACTGAAACATAGCTGGGTGGCATACCTGGATAATGCACGAAACTTAGACTCATACGCAGTAACTGACATCCTACCTTGCTCTAGGCTCAAGAACTCATCTCTCCTCCTATCCCTCAAGGTCCGGGGGATATACTTCTCCATAAATGAGCTAGAGAATGACGCCCAAGTCATAGGTGGTGCCTGTGCGGGTTGACACTCAACATGTGACCGCCACCACATTTTGGCATTTCCCTGTAACTGATAGGTTACAAACTCAACGCCAAATTGTTCCTCTATGCCCATTTTATGTAGTATCTCATGACAGTCAACCAGAAAATCGTAGGCATCCTCAGATTCAGCACCCTTGAAGACTGGACGTTTCAATTTCAAGAACTTACTGAAAAGTTCATGCTAATCACTCGTCATTATAGGCCCTGTAGTCAAACGAGAATACATGCCTATTTCCAATGAGGCATCCATGCGGGGAGCCTCAGCAGCGGCTTGTCGTACTTCCGGAACCTGAGGTGCTGGTGCAGAAAAAACTGGAGGTGTCTGGCCTTGATCAGATAATCCGCTAAGATAGGCAAGAACCTGATTAATCATCTCTGGGGTAGGTTGGGGTGGTAATTCCTCATTCCGCACTTGCTCACTTTCCCCTTCCTCACCCTCTCTTACTACTTTCTCAGTCAATGGAGGAGTCACCGCCCTAGTACTAGATGGGACAGGTGCTTTTCCTCTTCCTCTAGAGGATGTCCTCCCACGACCTCTACCACGGCCCCTTGTCACTGCTCCTCTTCGAGCTACAGCCCCAGCGGCTGGCTCAGACGCACCCTATCCTGCCGGTGCTGGTGTTGGCGTAGTTGTTGCTTTAGTTCTAACCATCTGCGAAATAGAGTGAAGATGGTCAAATACCAATTTGTATCACCTAGATACCAATTGGATCCAAGTAATAGCACGAAAAAAAAAAGAATGGAATTTTCCTAAAGTCTTATAGCCTCTCAAAGAAAAGTAAGGGCGTCCCCTACCGTTCCTCAAATATACTAGACTCGTTCTTGTGTGATGAGACCAACGAACCTAAGTTTTTGATACCAAGTTTGTCACGACCCAAAACGAGTCGTGAGTGGCACCCACACTTTCCCTCCTATGTGAGCGAACCAACCAATCTAAACCCCAAAATTTCAAACATAATAAACAGAAAATAATGCAGAAGACTTAAAACTCATTAACGAAATCAATTAAATAACTTATAAAACTCGAAACTTATCATTATCCCCAAAATCTGGAAGTCATCATCACATGAACATCTATTCTCAAATTACTAAATCTAAGAATGTCTAGGAAGCTAAAACAAATACAAGAGATAGTCCATGTCCGAACTTCAAGGACATCAAGACATGAATGAGAGAGAATCTTGTCCGAGCTAGGAAAATTAGCTCACCCTGAGATCCGACGTGACGAAGACTGGCTAGAGTTGCGGTTGAGTTGAAGACGACGGTACGTTTGCTGCACTCCACAAATAACAAAGAGAAAAACATACAAGCAGGAATCAGTACAAAACACGAGTACTGAGTAGATATCATCGGCCAACTCAAAATAGAAAGTAATATATATTAGATAATATCATAAAATCAACTACAATACTCAAGAGGTAGCAGCAAACAATACAAAAAACATTGATAATAACACCAAGTACACCCTTAAGGACTCAAGCCTCCATACCATACTCATATGGGAAATAGGTTCATTATTTTGAGTATATTAACATAATTCAAGATTCATTCTCTTTACTATTCTGGTGTCGGAACGTGACATTCCGATCCTCCTCATACTATCCTGGTGTCGGAACGTGACAACCGATTCATTAATACTATCTTGGTGCCGAAACGTGACACTCAGATCCTCCTCATACTATCCTGGTGTCGGAATGTGACATCCGATCCATTAATACTATCCCGTGCCTGAACGTGACACTCTGATCCACCTCATACTATCCTGGTGTTGGAACGTGACACCCGATCCATTAATACTATCCTGGTGCCCGAACTGGACACCCGATCCATTCATACTATCCTGTTGCCGGAACGTGACACCCGATCCCCTAACCTCATTCTTCTAGTTCATCAAGCCTTCTTTTATACCAAGGCATCATCATTAACAAAGAGGTTTTTAAAGGTTCAAGATTCAACAGCCTCATCATGCTTATTTTATAACAATTATATAATCACATCATGCAAGCACACAATTAAGCATATAGAAGGGTTTACAATACTACCCAATACATATCATTCGCTATTAAGAGTTTACTACGGAATAGCATAAACCATAACTTACCTCCACTGAAGAATTCGTGATCAAGCAAGCTATCCCCCAAAACCTTTGCTTTCTTCTTCGTTTCTCCCTCTTCTCTCGATCGTTCTCCCTCTCTTTCTCTTTTTCTGATTTTTCCTTATTCAAACTCTTTTTCTTTTACCCTTATTACCATGTAATTAATTATAAAAGATGGTAAAAGTAACCCACTAATTAATCTAAGGTTATCTCCTTTAACCCCCAAGTAATTGAATTATTAACATTAGACCCCTAACTTTATAATTATAAGCAGGAATAGTTAAAAATGCCCCTAAAAACTTTTAACAGAAATCTGACCCAGTCAGGGTTACGTATTCTGTGACGGGCCGTCGCTCCTGCGACGGTCCGTCCTGCTGAGTCGTCATAGAGTTCAGAGACTGAATTTTACTAAAAGGCCTGTGACGGTCCGTCGTGCCCACGATGGTCCGTCCTTCCATGTCGTCGCGAAGTTCAGAGAGTTGTTCTCAGCACCCAATTTTTTAGAATTCTAAGTGTTTTGGAACGACACACCCTCGACGGTCCGTCGTGACCATGACGGTCCGTCATGGGATCCGTCGACCCAGACAGTTTTTACCAGAAATAAACTCTACTGCTCAAAACGACTAACAGGTCGTTACAGTGTAATACTATTTTTATGCAAACTTAATTAATTTGACAGCCTTTTGGTTTATTTGTACTATTGGATACTTGTTTAATTCATTATTGATACAAGTTTAATTCACTCTACAAATCATTGTCTTGTCAGTCATAGTTACGTTTTCCAATTCATTCTCAATTATCTCTTCTTATTCAAATTTAATACCATTTAATACAATTTTAATACAAATTTAATTCATTTTGCAGTTTTTGTTCATTTATTTGTTCCTATTGGATAGTTGTTTAATTCATTATAAATATAAGTTTAATTCACTCTATAAATCATTTTGCAGTTTTTGTTCATTTATATTTTTAATTACTTTGCTATTAATCAATTGATTTGTTACGATTATTGAAATAAGTTTTATTCAGTTTACATGCAGATCAAATAATGCTCTTTTGTTTTCTACATTCTGCATTCATATTTAATTCTTTTCTAATAATTCAACTTTAATTTGTCTGTAATACATTTTTAATTCATTTTACAGTTTCTTATGCCTCTTTATTTGTTACGATTATATTACTTCTCTTCTAATAATTCAACTTAATGTTTGTAATACATTTTAATTAAAGTTTAATTCTTTTTACAGTTTTTATGCCTGTTCATTTGTTACGATTATATTATTTATCTAATTATCTACTGATACAAGTTTTATTCAATATAGAATTATTGACTATTCTACAAAAAAAAGGAAAAAAAGCAATAGCATGAGATGGAGAAAGAGCAAAAAAAAAAGCAAGAAAGAAAGGACCAAAGAAAGAAAAAAAGAAAGAAAGGGAGAAAGAAAGAAAGAAACAAGAAAGAAAAAAAAAGCGAGACAAGTAAAGGAGAAAGAAAAAAAAGCGAGTCAGAGAAAGAAAGAAAAAGTGACACACAGAAAAGAAAAAAATTTAAAAAGTTGCTATAAATGGTAAATAATTAGAGAGTATATTTAAAATAAGTAATTATTTTTTAAAAGGAATCCATTCACGTAATTAATCCTTAATTATACATAGACCCAAATTTCTACAAAAAATATTATTAATTAATACCTTACAAAATATATGAATTAATTCTCCTAATACTCTCTACCAAACAACCTCTTACTTTCTCCATGTTATAATTATTATTACTATCGGTCGTCTCATTGCATAGGTGGTGTAATTAGGGATGTTCAAAACTGATAATTTGTACCGAAAAAAGTTAGTGGTCCATCGATGATGGGTTATTAATGGTTTTGATTTTTTTTATCGTCGAATTATCTCTAGCAATCTTTAATTTTTGGTTATTCTATCATGTGTTAGTGTTGTTTTTGAGCAAGTTACAAAATCTATCAATTCATGTGCATCGTTGTTTGGTTTGTCATCATGTATCTAAGTGTTTTCAATTATTTATTTTTGTGTAAAATTTTAATGGTTGAATTGATAAGTATTAATAATCGATAAGTCAATATCTTAATGATTCTTAGCTACAGTTTAACATGTCTACAAACCATTAATCGATAAGTCAAACTTATAAACATTCATCACTAAATTGAACCGCCGACAGATACACATGGTGTAAATACTTGTTCTTATTATCTATAAAATCTCTCACTCTTTTCGTCTTTCGTATATCATATAGGGATTCCTACTTTATATCGCATGATCCAAATTTTTACCTTCCTACCATTAGATAAACCTCATATCTCCAGAACCATGTATTCTACTAGATTTTCTGTCCTCCTCTTTCACTGTCCAAATACTCCTTTCCATTTATAGTTTTCTTCTCATTTTTGTTTTTTAAAAAAGGTCAAATCTAATAAGGTTTATTTTGTATATCACGGTTTGATACCCAATATACACCATACACATTTGAATTTTCATACATGACAAAAAAAAATAGGGTAAGGGGAGGCTATTTCGAGTTGTATGAGCAAGCTTTTGAAGCATACAACAACTTTCAAACTTACTGTAGAAGTGAAAGGGACACGAGCGGCTTAAGTATATTAGTGGCCTTAAGAGTAAAAATTAAACAGATGCTCAAATTTGAATTGTTGATAACTTTTATATAATTGATTTCTTCTAATTTTCAAGTGATAATATAACTATTCTTATTTTAAATTATTTTTCATGAGATATAGTAGTCCAAATATATCAAATTTCTTTTAATATTTACTTTATTTTTCATGAAAGTTGACTTTTTCTACAAATAGTATTCAATATTTGTTAAAAAATAATAACTTATAACCTAATATTATTAATGAGACCCCTTAAATTTGGGGGCCTAAGACACATGTCCTTTTTTAACACTGTTGAGCCACCCCTGTGAAAAGAAGACACAATAATTGATAATTCAAAATGTTTAATAGATCTATAAAAAGTTTATGATAAAAGATAGAATTATTTAAATCTTAAAATCCGAAAAGTGTCACATAAATTGGGATAGAGAAAGTACTTATTTCATTATTGGAATGCAAGTTGGGACATCTTGTATGAATTTCGTGATCCAAAAATTAAATTAATGATGATACCTAATAACTCCCACTAGTAGCTAAGCCAATCTTTAGCCTAGAAACCAAAGATAGAGGTCTTATGGAGCAGAAGAACACAACAAGATCACAATAAAGAAAATTTAAGGAATAACAAAAAAAATATGCAATAACATAATAAAGTCGACTAGAACTCGGATCTACATCATTAGAAAAATATGTAGAGTGCAATATGATCAATACCAAAATAACGAATACTGAACAGGTAACAAAGGTCGAACGAGCTTGCAACTATGCAAAAACATAATAATAAGCGCAGAAATAACATAATAATTAGTCGAATGAATAAAAGCATAGCTAGAAATGAATTCCAGTAGGAATACTATAGTAAACTTACGAAATCAGGAAAACTATCTAATCATGAATGTCAGTTAATACAAGTAAGACTTGTCATTTTAGATAGATAGGTCGAGAAGCTTCGGTCAAGGAGATTGCTTTAATGAAGGTGGAGTGGAAACACTGTTCAGTTGGTGAGGCGACTTGGGAGATAGAGTTAGATATGCGTGCAGATATCCTCACCTGTTCAAAGCTTCAAGTACTTTCTTTTGTTATATGTTTGAGGATGAACATACTTTTTAGTAGTAGATAATGTAATGACCCGATCGACTATTTTTTGAAACGTTTTGTGAATTTTACCATTTTTTTCTTTTTATATCGACCCCGAGTCTTTTAAGCTTGAGTTATGGAAGTTGGTTTCAAACTTTGAGGGTTAAAGTTGAGACTGTTGTACATTTTGAGTTTGAACGGATACATTACTTAAAAAGTGATTTTCGGTGTCTTTTAGAGTAGAGTATCAGAATAGAATTGCATAGATCAATCTCCAAATGTGGAATCTGATAAGTTTGAATGTTCAATTTTATATTCAGAGTCTTTTTGAGTATTTGAGGTCCTGACTTGTGAAATTATAAGAATTTAGCCTTGGTTTGACTTTGGTCAAAATTCGGGGTTCAAATGCTCAGATTTGAATTCCAAGAGTTCCATTGGATGCGGGAATGATTTTAGGGCTAGATAAGGTCTTGGTTGATTTTTGAGAGGTCCTGATCTTATTTCAGGCTTTTTAGACATTGAGTTAGTTTCTTGTAACTTTCATGGATGTTGGGTCAAGGAGACTTTAAATTCATATTTTTACGGTTCCATAAAGTTCAAAATATCAAGTATAATTGATTGGCATATGTGTTTTGTGTGCACGAGATTTGGAATGAATCCCTATGGTCGATTCAATGTTTTTGTCTTGACTATCTTTTCTGGTGCTGCAAGCCTCACTTTTGTGAAGGTCGTGACACTTAAGCGATTTTTTCCTTTTAAGTGAAGAAGGCTTCTCTTTAGTGACAACTCAAGATATTTGGTGGGTTTGTTTAAGTGAACCCAAGTAACTTTTGCGACATCTGAGAAGGGTTTGACTTGTCATTTTCAGGGTTTAAGCCTCACTCTTTGATTTTTG
The DNA here is from genome assembly GCF_036512215.1 of Solanum lycopersicum. Taxonomy (NCBI): domain Eukaryota; kingdom Viridiplantae; phylum Streptophyta; class Magnoliopsida; order Solanales; family Solanaceae; genus Solanum; species Solanum lycopersicum. The sequence continues at coordinate 41,111,172 of NC_090803.1, forward strand.
AGTTTGGGAAATTCTCGGTGGCGATTTTGAATGGTTTTTTTTATGCTAAATCGGTTGGATACGATTCTGAACTCTCAAATTTCATTTTCCTTTGAATATATATGAATTATAACATCAAAATTTGGGATTTTTTCCCGATCTTTATTGGTAAATGAAAGGTTTTCAATAATTCAAGTTCTTAACTAAAATGAATATTGTAAATTGATTTAAGTTTTGTTTTTGAAATTATATTCACCAATGAGTTTCTAAGGCAATGTGTAACATTTCCAAGTATTAAATTTTGGATTCAAATCTTTTCTTGAAATTGAGTTTTGAGTTGATTGACCTATTTTTCCTATGTAATTGATCTGGGTATTGTTGTTTTCAAATTGTGGTTGTGACTACTTGATTGATATAGAGTGTATGGCTCTGAAAGGGCTTCGTAAGGGGAATACTCATGGAGTGATTATTGATTGATTTACAACAAGGGATCTCCTAAACTTTATATTCTAATAGAATTCGTGTATTATATTTGTTGTTTGGAGTAATAAAAATGAGGTGAATGGTTAATTTTCTACTTGTTAAATCATGATGAATAAAAAAGGTTTGAAATTGAAATAGGCTATGTGATGAACATGATAAAATGAATTTCCTTGTTGTGATCCTTATTGATTGATTGATGAAATGCGTCATAACAGGAATGTGAACTAGAATTGCACGAGGTATTGTCTCTTCCATGTGGTGTGAGATTGCTTGTGTGATTTGATTGTTGAAAATCATGATGAGACTTGTGATGATTATGATACCGAGGTCTTTTTTAGCAAGTGGTTATGATGTTGAGGTCATTGACAGCGAGTTTTATAAAGCGAATGAAAAATGGTTCCAACTAGTGGTTTGATATAAAGTCGATGGAAAATGATTTCAATTAGTGATTTGATATAAAGTCGATGAATAATGGTACGACTAGTGATCTGATATAAAATCGATGGGAAATGGTTCCAGCTAGAGAATTGATATAAATCCGTTGAAAAATGGTTCTTTCTAGAGAATTGATATAAAGTCGATGGAAAATGGTTCTGACTAGTAAATATTGTATTGATGAGAAATGGTTCCAGCGAGAAATTAATTAATGTGACTTGATGCATTTGATGCTTATTATGTGACTTGCTTGTTAATTGTGATTGATACACTTGTTGCGTATGATTGATCTACTTGAAATTTAAGATTGACTTACTTGGTTCGTTGGTTGTTGAGTTGTGACTATTGAACCGTGGATATTAGACCCTGTGAGTCGTGTATTATAGAACTGTTAAGTTGTGCTGGTTGTAGTTAAGGAGATTTGTTGGAATGTAAGGGATAATTGATTTCTATCTAGATGCCTTGTTTATTTGGTTGCTTGCTGGGTACCATGTTAGTGGTACTCACTCCTTGCTTCTACACTTATGTAGTTTTCGAGCTCGGACATGTTGTAACGAACTGTTTAGTCGTTTCGAGCAGCAGATTTTATTCTGGAAAAATAGGCTGAGGCGACGGACCCAACGACGGACCGTCAGGGGCACGACGGACCGTCGCAGGGTCTCGTTTCAAAACACTTAGAAAATCTGAAATTGGGTACTGAAAATCGACTCTCTGAACTTCGTAACGGAGTGGCAGGACGGACCGTCACAGGCCCTTCACCCAAAATCAAGTTTCTGAACTATGCGACGGACAGCAGGACGGACCGTCGCAGGTGCGACGGCCCGTCACAGCTTGCGTAATCCCAGTTGGAGTCGGATTTCTGGTTAAGTTTTAAAGGGGCGTTTTGGACTATTCCTGCTATAATTATATATTTCGTGGGTTTATATTAATAACTCAAATTCTTGGGGGTTAAAAGAGGTAACCTTAAGTTAATTAGTGGGGTATTATTGCCATCTTTTATTCTTAATTATATACTAATTTGGGTAAAAGAAAGAGGGTTTGAATAAGAAAACAGAAAGAACAAGAAGGGAGAGAGAGAAACGATCGAGAGAAGAGGAAAGCACCAAGCTTTGAGGATTAACTTGCTTGATTTCAATTCTTCGGTGGAGGTAGGTTATGGTTTTCATGCTATTCGTAGTAAACTCTTAATAGCTAATGATATGTGTTAGTAGTATTGTAAACCCTTCTATATGCTTAATTGTATGCTTGCATGAATGATGTGATTATGTCATTATGAATAAATAAGCATGATGAAGCTATTGAATCCCAAATCTTGAAAAGAAACCCTAATCTACTTTGTTAATGATGATGCCTTGGTATAAAAGAAGGCTTGATGAACGAAAGTGGTGAGATTAGGGGATCGGGTGCCACGTTCCGGTACCAGGATAGAATATGGATTGGGTGTCACATTCCGACACCAGGATAGAATATGGTTCGGGTGCCACGTTCCGGTACCAGGATAGAATATGGATTGGGTGTCACGTTCCGACACCAGGATAGAATATGGATCGGGTGCCACGTTCCGGTACCAGGATAGTATATGAGGATCGGAGTGTCACGTTCCGACACCAGGATAGAATATGGATCGGGTGCCACATTCCGGCACCAGGATAGAATGAGGATCGGAGTGTCACGTTCCGACACAAAGATAGTATATTGAGGAGCGGAGTGTCACGTACCGACACGAGGGGAATAAAGATAATGAATCTTGAAATATGTTAATATATTCAATCTAATGAACTAAATTCCCAAATGAGTATGATGAGGAGGTGTGAGTCCTCATTGATGTGCTTGGTGTTGTAACCAAGGGTTATGGTAACTGTAAATGCTGCATGCTAAGGATATTAGTTGATTTTATGATATTGCTTAATACAACTGCTTTCTATTTTGAGTTGGCCGATGATATCTACTCAGTACCCGTGTTTTGTACTGACCCCTACTTTTATTGTTTTCTTCTTGTTTATTTGTGGAGTGCAGCAAATGTGCAGTCATCTTCGACTCAACAGTAATTCAACCCAGTCTTACTACATCGGAAATTCAGGGTGAGCTAATGCTTCTAGCTTGGACTGATCTTCTTCTTCAAGTCTTGATGCCTTGAACTTCCGGCATGGACTAGCTTCTTATGTATTTTTAGCTTCTTAGAATACTCTTAGTTTAGTAATTTGATTATAGATGTTCTTGTGATGATGACTTCCAGATTTTGGGAATAATAATAGTTATTGATTTTATTAATGAGTTTAAGTCTTCCGCATTACTTTATGTTTATATTACATTGAAATGTTAAGGTTTAGATTAGTTGGTTCGCTCACATAGGAGGGTAAGTGTGGGTGGCAGTCGCGGCCCGTTTTGGGTCGTGACAAACTTGGTATCAGAGCATTAGGTTCGTTGGTCTCATCACACAAGAACAGGTCTAGTAGAGTCTTAAGGAACGGTAGGGGGACGCCTTTACTTTTCCTTGAGAGGCTATAAGACTTTAGGAAAATTTCACTCTTTCATTCTTTGTTTCGTGCTACTACTTGATTCCAATTGGTATCTAGGCAATACGAATTGGTATCTGACCATCTTCACTCTCTTTCGCAGATGGTTAAACTAGAGCAACGACTACGCCAACACCAACACCGGCCAGACAAGAAACAACTGAGCCAGCCACTGGGGCTGTGGCTCGAGGAAGAACAGCGGCAAGGGGCCGTGGTAGAGGTCGTGGGAGGACGTCCTCTAGGGGAAGAGGACGAGCGCCTAGCCCATCTGATACTAGGACAGTGACTCCTGCACCGACTGAGGAAGTAATAAGAGAAGGGGAGGATGGGGAAACTGAACAAGTGCAGAATGAGGGATTGCAACCCCAACCTACACCAGAGATGATCAATCAGGTTCTGGCTTATCTTAGCGGGTTATCTGATAAGGGCCAGACACCCCCAATGTTTCCTGCACCAGCACCTCATGTTCCGGAGGTACAACATGCGGCTACTATGGCTCCCCTCATGGATGTTCAATTGGAAATAGGCACGTTTCCACGTCTGACTACTGGGACTATAATGATAAACGATCAGCATGAAGTTTTCAGTAAGTTCTTGAAATTGAAACCTCCAGTCTTCAAAGGTGCGGAATCTGAGGATGCTTACGATTTTTTGGTTGACTGTCATGAGCTACTACACAAGATGGGTATAGTAGAACGGTTTGGTGTTGAGTTCGTGAGTTATCAGTTTCAAGGGAACGCCAAAATGTGGTGGCGGTCACATATTGAGTGTCAACCAATAAAGGCACCACCTATGAGTTGGGCCTCATTCTCTAGCTTGTTTATGGAGAAGTATATCCCCCGAACTTTGAGGGATAGGAAAAGGGATGAGTTCTTGAGCCTAGAGCAAGGCAGGATGTCGGTCAATGCATATGAGGCTAAGTTTCGTGCACTATCCAGATATGCCACGTAACTTTGTTTTAGTCCACAAGAGAGGATTCGCCGGTTCGTGAAGGGGTTGAGATCAGAGTTGCGAATTTCGGCCTTACAGGTAGCGGCTACAGCAAAATCCTTCCAAGAAGTGGTAGACTTCGTGATAGAGGTGGAAGGAGTGAAGCCCGATGACTTCACCCCGACATCGACATCAAAAAGGTTTCGAAAGGGAGGTGTGTTTAATGGTTCTTACTCTAGAGGACAAGGTTCCGGAAGTTACTCAGTCCGACCAATTCAGTCTTCACTACAGACTGTAGTTGGGGGTCCACCTCCGACCGGTCAACACTTCTCTGAGTGACCTATGCATGAACCTAGAGAGTGCTATGGATGTGGGGAGATTGGACATATCAAGAGATATTGTCCAAAACAGAGTTACAGACCTCCAAATGTTAGAGGTAGAGGTGGTCATGGCAGAGGCCGTTATTCTGGAGGACGTGGTGGTCGAGGAAATGGTGGTCACCAAAATGGCCGAGGTGATGGGCAAACTGGAGCCACTACATCACAACAAGGTAGGGGCAACAGACAGACGAACGATAGAGCCCATTGTTACGCTTTCCCTGGGCGGTCTGAAGCAGAGGCATCTGATGCTGTCATCACAGGTAATCTTTTGGTTTGTGATTGCATGGCTTCTGTATTGTTTGATCCTGGATCCACATTTTCTTATGTATCTTCCTCATTTGCTAATGGTCTAACTTTACATTGTGAATTACTTGATATGCCTATTCGTGTTTCTACTCCGGTGGGTGAGTCTGTGGTAGTGGAAAAGATGTATAGGTCTTGTTTGGTGAACTTTGTGGGGAGCAACACTTATGTAGATTTGGTTATCTTAGAAATGGATGATTTTGATGTAATTCTGGGTATGACTTGGCTTTCTCCGCAATTTGCGATCTTGGATTGTACTGCTAAAACAGTGACGTTAGCCAAGCCTGGGACAGATCCGTTAGTGTGGGAGGGTGACTACACTTCCAATCCGGTGCGTATCATCTCCTTTGTTCGTGCTAAGAAAATGGTTAGTAAAGGGTGTTTAGCTTTCTTGGCACATCTCAAGGATGACACTACCCAAGTGCCTTCGATTGAGTCGGTTTTAGTAGTCCGTGAGTTTCTGGATGTGTTCCCTGCAGATCTTCCTGGTATGCCATCAGATACGGATATTGACTTCTGTATCGATCTCGAACCGGGCACAAGCCCCATTTCTATACCCCCTTATAGAATGGCTCCCGCAGAGTTAAGAGAGTTAAAGGCACAACTTCAAGAGTTATTGAACAAAGGCTTTATTAGACCAAGTGCATCTCCTTGGGGTGCTCCGGTTTTGTTTGTAAGGAAGAAGGATGGGAGTTTTCGAATGTGTATAGAATACAGACAACTAAACAAGGTAACCATAAAGAACAAGTATCCTCTTCTCCGCATTGATGACTTGTTCGATCAGTTACAAGGTGCTTGTGTCTTCTCTAAGATTGACTTGAGATCCGGTTATCATCAATTGAAAATACGGGCAACGGATGTGCCAAAGACTGCTTTTCGAACAAGGTATGGGCATTACGAATTTGTAGTGATGTCTTTTGGTCTTACGAATGCCCCTGTTGCGTTCATGAGCTTGATGAACGGGATTTTTAAGCCATATTAGTACCTCTTCGTGATCGTATTTATTGATGATATATTGGTATACTCAAAGAGCAAGAAGGAACATGAAGATCATTTGAGAATGGTATTGGAAATGTTGAGGGAGAAAAAGCTTTATGCCAAGTTCTCTAATTGTGAGTTTTGGCTAGATGCAGTGTCCTTCTTGGGGCACGTGGTTTCTAAGGATGGAGTGATGGTGGATCCTTTTAAGATTGAGACAGTGAAAAATTGGGTAAGACCTACTAATGTGTCAGAAATAAGGAGCTTTGTTGGGTTAGCTAGCTACTACCGTCGATTTGTCAAGGGATTCTCTTCTATTGCTTCCCAATTGACGAACTTGACTAAGCAGAATGTTCCATTTGTATGGTCGGACGAATGTGAGGAAAGCTTTCAGAAGCTCAAGACTTTGTTGACTACCGCACCTATCCTTACCTTGCCAGTAGAGGGTAAGAACTTCATTGTTTATTGTGATGCATCCTATTCTGGTTTGGGCGCAGTACTAATGCAAGAGAAGAGTGTGATTGCTTATGCTTCAAGGCAATTAAAGGTGCATGAACGTAACTATCCAACTCATGATTTGGAATTGGCTGCGGTAGTGTTTGCATTAAAACAATGGAGACACTATTTATATGGGGTTAAGTGTGAGGTCTACACGGATCATCGTAGCCTTCAGTATGTCTTTACTCAGAAGGATTTGAACTTGAGACAGAGGAGATGGATGGAACTACTGAAGGACTACGACATCACTATTTTGTATCATCCGGGGAAGGCGAATATTGTAGCGGATGCTTTAAGTAGAAAGGCAGGAAGCATGGGAAGTCTAGCTCACTTGCAAGCTTCTAGACGCCCACTGGCTAGAGAGGTTCAAACTCTAGCTAATGACTCGATGAGATTAGAAGTAAATGAGAAGGGAGGGTTGTTGGCTTCTGTGGAGGCAAGATCTTCCTTTCTTGACAAGATTAAGGGAAGACAGTCTGATGATGAGAAACTGCACAGAATTCAAAATAAGGTATTGCGAGGAGAGGCTAAGGAAGAACAAATTGATGTGGAAGGTGTTTTGAGGATCAAGGGAAGGGTATGTGTACCCTGCGTCGATGATTTGATCAACACTATTCTGACAGAGGCTCATAGTTCAAGGTATTCTATACATCCGGGTGCAACCAAGATGTATCGTGACCTAAAACAACACTTTTGGTGGAGTAGAATGAAGCGTGATGTTGTTGACTTTATTGCCAAGTGTCCAAACTGTCAACAAGTAAAGTATGAACACCAAAGGCCCGGAGGAACACTTCAGAGAAGGCCCATTCCGGAAAGGAAATGGGAGAGGATCGCAATGGACTTCGTGGTTGGTCTTCCAAAAATGATGGGTAAGTATGACTCCATTTGGGTGATTGTTGATAGGTTAACTAAGTCTGCTCATTTCATTCCGATCAAGGTGACTTACAATGCAGTGAAGTTAGCCAAACTTTACATCTCGGAAGTGGTGCGATTGCATGGGGTTCCACTATCCATCATATCAGATAGAGGTACGCAGTTTACTTCTAAGTTTTGGAAAACATTGCATGCGGAATTGGGTACTAGGTTGGACCTTAGTACTGCGTTCCATCCTCAGACCGATGGTCAGTCTGAGAGAACGATTCAAGTGTTGGAAGATATGCTTCGTGCATGTGTGATAGAGTTTGGTGGCCATTGGGATAGCTTCTTACCCTTAGCGGAGTTTTCATACAATAATAGCTATCACTCAAGCATTGATATGGCTCCATTTGAAGCATTGTATGGTAGGAGATGTAGGTCTCCCATTGGTTGGTTTGATGCATTTGAGGTTAGGCCTTGGGGTACTGACCTTTTGAGAGATTCGATAGAGAAAGTGAAGTCTATTCAAGAAAAGCTTCTAGCGGCGCAAAGTAGACAAAAAGAATATGCAGATCGAAAGGTTAGAGACTTAGAGTTCATGGAGGGTGAACAAGTCTTGTTGAAAGTTTCACCAATGAAAGGGGTGATGCGGTTTGGTAAAAGGGCTAAACTAAGTCCAAGGTACATTGGACCATTTGAAGTACTTAAGCGAGTAGGAGAGGTGGCTTATGAGTTAGCCTTGCCTCCAGGGCTGTCCGGAGTACATCCGGTATTCCATGTGTCGATGTTGAAAAGATACCATGGGGATGGAAACTACATTATCCGTTGGGATTCAGTTTTGCTTGATGAGAACTTGTCTTATGAGGAGGAGCCTGCTGCTATTTTAGATAGAGAAGTTCGCAAGTTGAGGTCAAGAGAGATTTCATCCATCAAGGTGCAATGGAAGAATCGACCCGTTGAAGAAGCCACTTGGGAGAAGGAGGCGGATATGTGAGAAAAATACCCACATCTGTTTACAGATTCAGGTACTCCTTTTCGCCCTTGTTTTCCTTCTTTTGATCGTTCAGGGACGAACGATGGGTAAATTGGTATCTATTGTAACGACCTGTTTAGTCGTTTTGAGCAGCAGATTTTATTCTGAAAAAACAGGCTGAGGCGACGGACCCAACGACGGACCGTCAGGGGCACGACGGACCGTCGCAAGGTCTCGTTTCAAAACACTTAGAAAATCTGAAATTGGGTACTGAAAATCGACTCTCTGAACTTCGTAACGGAGTGGCAGGACAGACCATCACAGGTGTGACGGACCGTCACAGGACCTTCACCCAAAATCAAGTTTCTAAACTATGCGACGGACAGCAGGACAGACCGTCACAGGCGCGACGACCCGTCACAGCTTGCGTAATCCCAGTTGGAGTCGGATTTCTGGTAAAGTTTTAAAGGGGCGTTTTGGACTATTCCTGCTATAATTATATATTTCGTGGGTTTATATTAATAACTCAAATTCTTGGGGGTTAAAAGAGGTAACCTTAAGTTAATTAGTGGAGTATTATTGCCATCTTTTATTCTTAATTATATACTAATTTGGGTAAAAGAAAGAGGGTTTGAATAAGAAAACAGAAAGAACAAGAAGGGAGAGAGAGAAACGATCGAGAGAAGAGGAAAGCACCAAGCTTTGAGGATTAACTTGCTTGATTTCAATTCTTCGGTGGAGGTAGGTTATGGTTTTCATGCTATTTGTAGTAAACTCTTAATAGCGAATGATATGTGTTAGTAGTATTGTAAACCCTTCTATATGCTTAATTGTATGCTTGCATGAATGATGTCATTATGTAATTATGAATAAATAAGCATGATGAAGCTATTGAATCCCAAATCTTGAAAAGAAACCCTAATCTACTTTGTTAATGATGATGCCTTGGTATAAAAGAAGGCTTGATGAACGAAAGTGGTGAGATTAGGGGATCGGGTGCCACGTTCCGGTACCAGGATAGAATATGGATCGGGTGTCACGTTCCGACATCAGGATAGAATATGGATGGGGTGCCACGTTCCGGTACCAGGATAGAATATGGATTGGGTGTCACGTTCCGACACCAGGATAGAATATGGATCGGGTGCCACGTTCCGGTACCAGGATAGTATATGAGGATCGGAGTGTCATGTTCCGACACCAGGATAGAATATGGATCGGGTGCCACGTTCCGGTACCAGGATAGAATGAGGATCGGAGTGTCACGTTCCGACACCAGGATAGTATATTGAGGAGCGGAGTGTCACGTACCGACACGAGGGGAATAAAGATAATGAATCTTGAAATATGTTAATATATCCAATCTAATGAACTAAATTCCCAAATGAGTATGATGAGGAGGTGTGAGTCCTCATTGATGTGCTTGGTGTTGTAACCAAGGGTTATGGTAACTGTAAATGCTGCATGCTAAGGATATTAGTTGATTTTATGATATTGCTTAATACATACTGCTTTCTATTTTGAGTTGGCCGATGATATCTTCTCAGTACCCGTGTTTTGTACTGACCCCTACTTTTATTATTTTCTTCTTGTTTATTTGTGGAGTGCATTAAACGTGCCGTCATCTTCGACTCAACAGTAATTGAAGCCAGTCTTACTACATCGGAAATTCAGGGTGAGCTAATGCTTCTAGCTTGGAATGGATCTTCTTCTTCAAGTCTTGATGTCTTGAACTTCCGGCATGGACTAGCTTCTTATGTATTTTTAGCTTCTTAGAATACTCTTAGTTTAGTAATTTGATTATAGATGTTCTTGTGATGATGCCTTACAGATTTTGGGAATAATAATAGTTATTGATTTTATTAATGAGTTTAAGTCTTCCGCATTACTTTATGTTGATATTACATTGAAATGTTAAGGTTTAGATTGGTTGGTTCGCTCATATAGGAGGGTAAGTGTGGGTGCCAGTCGCGGCCCGTTTTGGGTCGTGATACATGTGTAGTCTCCTCCTCCTTCTCTTGACACTTCAGTGGGCCCTCTCTTTCCTTTTCTTTATATTGTGTTGTAATTTTGAAAAAAAGAATAAGACTTGTAATTATTTCAATTCCATACTTTCTTTATTTAGTGGCTTGTACCCATGACAATAAGATTTTTGGGGTTTTAATAGTATGAATAAGTTTTCTGCTTTATCTTGTTCTTGCTTTATATTTTCACATTTCTTTTGTTTACGTTGGGTTTAGGTTAATATGTCTTGATGGAATATCCAAGTGTCATAACATCCATTTTTAGGCTCTGACATCATGCGCTACCAGACTTGTTGGATATTGTAGAGTGATTGCATCACTACAAGAGAATATGTCTTCATATAATCAACATTAGATCTCTGCAAGAAATCCTGTATCATTGCTCGTGCTTTGTATCTAACGATTTATTTTTTTCATTACATTTTCTTATAAAAAATCATTTGTATACCACTGAATTTACACGTTTAGGTGTTAATTGTAGGTCAAAAACTTCATGCTTTTCAAGTAAAACTAATTTTACTTCAATTGCAAGTTTCCGTTTTGGTTATTTGCTTATCTGTCTACATATATCACTAGATTTTAATTCAAGATTTCAATTGTCTTGCATTACCTTAACAGAAATATTATATCCAAAAGAATTGTCATTAAACATCATTTTAATTTCATTTAACTTATTGAGATCTCTTTATTAACATCTTTTTTGAAAACTTAAATCTTTCATAGAGGTATTATTAATTATTATGTTTTAAGAGTTTTATACACATATATCACATAAAAGTCTCTAGTCAATTATCTTATATAAAAGAACAAAAATATTTATATACAACCAAAAATAACGATTTAATGCAATTGATATAGAAAAATAATATGAAATGATTTTCAAATGTTAATAACAACTTTATCATACAATATATATTACATATACATAATATGTTGTTATTTGTTGTAACAGATATTTTTTAATAACAACACTTGGATCTCTTGGTTGTGTGCTTTAGTTATTGACACCGGGAGACAAAAGCTTACAAACAAATATTTTTTGGATTAATTTAAAAGGATGATCTTCATTTTCTTGATATGAAGTAATAATAACATCAATAATATATTCATTACAATTAAGTGGATTCTAATGAAGGTACTCGACTAAAAAAATTGTCAAAAAACGACGGACTGTGTCATTTTTTTGGTCAAAATTGATGAAAAGGCGATGTAGTTAAATTAGTTGCTTTTGGCTTGACGCTTTTCAAAAAGTGACGGACAATGTAACTAAGAAGCGACACATTTTTTTAAAGATTTTTTTAACAAAAGCAACGGATGCGTTGCTTCTTTTATATTTTCATTAGTTTTTTATTTGAGAAAATTGCCAAATTCCCCCTTAACCTATTACCGAATTTTCAACTACACACTTATTCTTCACGGGAGTCCTGTCATCCCCCTAAACTATTTTAAAACGGAATAATTACACCCTTAGATGCTAACATGACATAGAGAGTGTTCTCACCCTGGAGGCATGTGGAAGTCAACAGAATTAATAAATAATATTATAATAACTTTTCGTTAGATATATAATTCTTTTTTGCTTTTCTCTTTAAGTTATCTGTTTCTTTTTCTTTCCCCCCCCTCTCTTTCTCATTACTCAATATTCACTCCACCACCATTTCCTCCACCTTAAATCACTATCATTGCTCTAACCACATTTTTTGTCCATCTTCTAATATTTTTTAGAATTTGCTTCACTAGTTTCTACAAATTAACGCTGCAAATCATTAAAAAAAATAGAATTATTAAACACCTTTCATCACAAGAAGATCATTCTATTATTAGATTTTCAAAATTATTGGAGAAACAAGTCAATCAAAACAATTATGAGTATATAATATATTTTTCGATCATGAATTTCATAAACCAACCAAACATGAGTTTTGGGTATATAATTTGGGTCATCATTCAACTTTTTTTTTTTTTATTTTTATCGATCTCAAGTTATTTCAAAATGTCAACATCATTAATATATCTTCTAATCGATTTTGGGTTAGTAACATACATCAACCATCAGATCTTATATTTAATATCTATTGTTGTTTGGTTAAGACCCAAGAATTTCAACATCACAAAATCGTAGTAAAATATCACAAATTTAATGTCATGGAGACAAAGAAATAACATAATACAAATTTAAAAAAGAAAAAAGAAAAGATATGAATTATCAAGCTTGTCAAGGTGCTTGAAGGATACTATGAAATTATGAGAAAATGATAATAAAAATAACTTTGATTTTTTTTATGGGTGAGTGATTTGAAATTAGAAGGGAATGAAAAAAAAAGATAAGAAAAAGAAGAAGAATAAGAAGAAGGAGGAACAAAAAAGTATACATATTTTTGTAATAAATGAAAAAAGTGAAAAGAGAAAATAAATAAATACAAATAATAAAAAATAACAGCTGGCGCGAGTGTGCATCACTACATATTGAGAATGTGGTTGTCTAGTTTCAGGGTGGTATATATTTTGATTTTAAAAACCTCAGGGGGGTAATAGGACTCCCGCAAAATATAAGTGTATAGTCGAGAATTCGGTAATAGGTTAGGGAGGCATTTGTCTATTTTCTCTTTTATTTTCAATAAGTGAGGCTGTCCGTCGCTTTTCTACAAATTAACATTCGAAAAATCCTAGAAAAGCGACGGACTAAATGACATTGTCCATTGCTTTTCTGAAAATTAATATTTTAAAAGTCTCTGAAAAGTGACACACTAAAGGACACTATCCGTCACTAAATTTATTTTTTTAAAATACCCAAAAAAGCGACGGACTAAAGGGCCCTGCCCACCACTTTTCTGGGTTTATTTAAAAAATAATATAAAAAATGACAGACAAAACCACCCAGTCCATCACTTTTATCTGCAATTTTTTGACAGCAGAAACTGGTAGCAGAGTTTCTGCTGCCCACCTGCAAATATAAATCAATCAATACAATTCAATTTAAATTCAACCAGTCCAACAAACAATATAATGTAAACACACAATAGATACAACATGAAACTTAAATCAATATTCAAAACAAAACAAATAACAATACAAAGACTTATAAAGTGTTTCAAAATAGACCTAAACTAGGGAGTGACATCTACAAAATCCTCCTCCTCCTCACTGTCGTCATTAGTGTCCTCGAGAGTTGAAGTAGTAGGTCGATGAGCCAGGTTCAACACTTGTTCTTTGATTTGTTGAACGGTCGCATTCATGCTTTGTTGTTCAGCTACTCTTCTGTGCCCTGAATCTTCCAATGTCGATGTAAGCAGAGCTATTTAAGCTGAAATAGAAGCAATCTGAACACTGTCAAGTGTCTTGTCTTAACGTGATGATCCAATACAATCTAAGCCCGACTAGAATAATTCTTACATTGTTTCAAGAGTCTTGACCATAGACTCTAACCTTGTGTCTCTCTCTACCACTTTTTCTGTCCAAATTTGGGTGGATAGTTTAGGTGTCATTTTGACCGAACTATCCAGATTCTCAGCGACCTACTGATGAAACTCATTTTGCATATTAAATATAAAATTGACATCAATATATATATGCATATCATAAATATATTTACTATTTATATATATATTATTCATATGAAATATCTTATAAAAGTTCGTTCTTCCCTTTCCTCGACCCACACATTCATACCAGACTAGTTTTCTTTCTTCTTCACATAAGTCTTCTTGAAAACCTCCGGTTCAACGGGAGTGTGCCCCAATTTTTTCTCCTATAAATAAAAGTTGAAATTTATAAAGATTTATACATGAATAAAATACTTATTTATTCAAAGGTTTTAATTAGAACTTACCATCTCTCTTGTAATTGTTCCAACTGTCTTTGTACCTACAGTGTGCTACGAGCCACCCTTAAGAATGCCTTTAGCCTTTTTGGCTTGTTTAGAAATTGACATAAACTAATATGTGTTTCATTATGCACACAAATCATCAAAAACATAAGGCAACATACAACCGGGCATTAATCAGTATCCAAAACATTCTTTAGCTAGTTAGACATTCTCGCGGATGCCCTCCTCTCAAATGTGATCGTAATGACCAAATTATACCTCTACTTTCAAGTACACATAGTCTAAAGAAATTGACAGCGCTAATTAGATCGATAGTAAAAACAATAAGTAAAGTATACTAAAATTATTAAACTTAACTAAAACATATACACCTAAAATCATTAAACATCGATTGGTGTATATATACTATTTGGAATCTCGCTTGAAGAGTGATAAATGTAAAGTCTTCTAGCACAGTATTTTAAAGTTCGAGTAAGATCTTTTGCAGGATGCCACCTGCGAAACACATGATAAATATGTTAGTTCATGAATAATATATGAATGTATAAGAAATAAATAAAATAAACTAACAAAATAGATAACAAACTTACGATGATCCACCCGGCTCAATCATGACTATACCAAGTGCGTCCTTCTAGACAGGAGCTAGAGCAGGCATCGCAACATCTGGTGTAGCACTAGGTGAAATGGTAGATGAAGGTGATTCATTAGGATGCACAAAATGCCAATTTAATGGAGGCGTATTTGCTATAGAATCTGACTGCTCACTACTAGAATCTCTAATCCTCATGGTAGATAACTAAGGATATGCACATGTTGGAGATGGAGTACCGTCCGATATCCTACCTACCGATAAGCATAGTGGTCGATAAATATCCTATAAAGGTAGATACTCGTAGAACTGGGGAGGCAATGCCTGTGAAGTATAGGAAGCACCAACTGATCAATGGTAATTAGGATAATATTACCAAGGATCTGACGTACCAAACGAAACAACAAATAAATTAGTATCATGACTAATGCACTCTGGCATAGAATAAATACATCCTAGAATATGCTAAGGATCTAAGGGTCTCCTAGCTGACTTTTTCTTTTTAGCCTTACTGGTCTCTCTAACTCGAAGATACTCGCAATGTCAATCACTGTCACTACCTGATGACATCTCTATCCAAATTTACTTTTATAATATATTGAAATTATAAGTTAAATAAAATTAGCAAAATATACTAACTTACATATATACTAGCTTGCTTTCATTCTACACTATTCCTCCTCAATTATTTCAATTTGATCATTCTCCCATTCTTCCTCCTCAGTTGTTTCATTTTCATTATCTTCCCGTTCTTCGTTGTTAAATGATTCATGTTCCTCATTCTCAAATATTTCTTCCTCAACATATAGTATCTCATCATCAGATACTTTTTCTATTATGTGTTAAGGATGTTGTAGTGTGGTTTCCAATTCAACATCAACTTGTTCTTGAAAAATTGCAACATAAATTTGATACGCCACATATAAGACATGTTAGGTGTCTTTGTAGTGCGTGTAAGTTCTTAATAAATATTTTACGAGATACAATCATGGTTAATTTGTACAGTAATATATTTAAGCCTAGATATTTTGTATAGGTTGATCATGGAGAAAGAGATGGATTGAATGGTATGTTTTATAATTGATGTCTGTGGATGAAATAATATGTTTCCACCACATGGACACATTAGGGTTGGACATGAAAAAAGGGTAAAACATGATAGGGTTCATGAAATGACCAATGGTGCTTTTGGGATTCAAGGTGGGATGGAACTCAAATAGTCTTTTTAATGAAGAAGAAATATGCTTCCGTGATCAATTAGAAAAATCTAGTCGTCCACTATTTGAAGGAAGTCCGGATTCTACTCTGTCAATTGCGGTTGGATTAATGAATATAACATCAGATTGGAATGTTCCTAATGAGACGATGGACTTGGACCCGAACCTTAAGTACTGACAATGAATAAGTATTGTGTCAGTGGTTTTATGTTTCAAACTAAAGAAGTTTGTAGGAACAAGAAAACAAATAATAGTAGTATCTACATACAAGGTGATGTTGATGGTATTGACCAAACTATTGAATATTATGGTGTCATTAAAGAGATTATTGAAGTGAGATATTCATGTTGGCCTGAGATGAACATTGTATTGTTTTAGTGTAAGTGGTTTTACCTATCGTTGTTTCAGTTTCACAACTGTTTTTATGAAATCGCAGCCCGCTAGGGCGATAAAGTCACAAAGGTGGACCATCGACATAATATAATTGAAGTTATGTCACAACCCAAAATTGGACGTGATGACACTCGTCTTATCCCACCAAGACAAGTCAGCCTAAAATCTTACTAAGAAATGCGGAAAATTTACTACAACTTAAATAATACCCCAAAACCTGATTGTCACGTGTACAAACCTCTAAAGTATTACAATTGAATTAAAAGATAATATAAGTCTCATATGACATTGTTTCTAGAATTAAACAAAATCATAAATAGGAGTAAGAAGGTCTGTTGAGATGACAAACAACTACCTCACAAAAAGGGGTGGGCATTTGGATTTCGGTTCAGATTTGAATTCTTTTCCGATTTTTTTTGTTTTCGGTTTTTGTAAATTGTGTACCGAAAACCGAACCAAAATATTTTAGTTTGGTTCGGTTTTTGTTAATTTAGTTCGGTTTTTATTAGTTCGGTTCAGTTTTTTATTTTAATTTTTAATGGGTCTGAGACAGCGCGACTGCTGGCTGCTTGATGGCGGACGGCACGGCTGCTGGCTTCTTGATGGCGGACGGTGTGGCTGCTGACTGCTTGGCGGCAGAGGCGCGACTGCTGCTGTTGCTGCTTCTGGCAGACGGCGCGACTGCTGCTGGCTGCTTGACGGCGCGGCTGCTTCTGCTTCTGGCGGACAGCGCAGCTGCTGCTCCTGCTTTTGGTGGACGGCGCGGCTTCTGCTTCTGGCTGGCGGAAAAGGAGAAGAGAAAGAGGAGAAGAGGAAGATGAAAGAGCCAAGAGGAAGGTGAAAGATTAAGAGAAAGTCAGGAGAAAGATGAAAGAGAGAGGAATAGGGCAACAAGCCATAGGGTTTCTTTTTTTTAATAAAAAATGATTTAATATTAATAATTATTAATTAATATAATATAAATTATAGTATAATATTTCGTTTTAAACCAAAATACCGAAAACTAAAATAAAACATATCAAAAATCGAATCAAAATACCAAAAATATAAAAAAGTAAACCGAACACCGAATCGAAAACCGAAATACCAAAACCAAAATTCTGAAAAATTTCAGTTTGGTTCGATTTTTCGGTGTTTATGCCCACCCCTACTAACAAATTTCTAAGAAGCCTTGGAAAACAAGAGAATATATCACAAAGGTCTGGGCTAATTACCTACAAAAATTGTAGAAGCAAGGGGTGAGTACCAAACCACACGGTATTCAATGAGTAAACCTCTAAAAACAAGCTAAGGGGATGAAATACAGGTACTCCTACCACCCCAACCAAAACTCTAAAACTACAACCTGCATAAAAATCAGTCCAACCTAACAACTCACAATTTACATAGCACATAGCTCAACAACAATATCGAGACAAGTTACATATCCTCAAGAACACTTGAACATATTACATATCCTCAACAACAACACTTTGACAAATTATATATACTCAACAACAACACATTGACAAATTACATATCCTCAACAACAACAATTTAAAAATATATATCCTCAACAACATGCTCAGTATTTATCAATTACAAGTTCTACGGAAAGACATTCACAAGATCAATAAAACACAATATCAAGTTCACTAATGATAAGCATATACAATGTAATGTCAAGTATAATAATGCATGATTGACCTAGAGATATACACCCGCTGTCTCTCAGTCCAGGACCCATGGGGGACATTCTATCCATGCATCTATCGCGGTGCACGACACAACCCTCGATAAAAATAGCCATCGCGGCGCGCGATACGTCCTTCAAAATATAGTATCCATCGCGCTGCGCGATACGTCCCTCGAAATGGTACATCCTCTCTAAGTTTTCATTCTTTCTCAATGCACATAACACTTGTCACAGCCATGTCTCAGAATAATGCAAATGATATGTTCACACAAATAATGAGGAGATGACCACTTTCATAATATTGCACAATTCACACTAACACAAGCATGATAGCACCTCAACAATGATTCAACAAGTCTTCAAACTTTTCTCAACACATCACACATAAACAATTAATGACGTTGCCTTTTGTTACCCCCTTTTCATCATTAGAGTTAATCAATGTAGACAACAACCCAACACCAAGTCCCATTACTCCCAAACATATACCACACGGAAAATACACACATTTCATATACTTAACAAGAGTTTAGAAATTCACTTGCCTCAAATAGTCAAACAATCATTGGGACTTGAGCCTCCCCTTTTCATTGAACTTGCAACTCAAAGCAATCTATTCAAATAAATGATCACAATAAGATTTCAAAACTAACAACACACATATTATTATGTCTTTAATATATACCCAAAAACTCACTCAAATCTATATTCACATTTCTAATATTGTTGTCATTAATATTTCAACTCTCACAGTTCTCAATTTCAATCCTAAGGTTAAGACTACAACCTTAATATCTTCCATATAATATAATTCATCCGACATTTAATTCCTATCTCAATATATTAAAACTTGAATTATAATGAAAAAATCTCAAAATCAAAACCAAGTTACGAAATCAATACTTAAACCATAACTAATATGTGCTCGTGAAATACTTTTAGAAAGAATATTATTAGTGAATTTATTCAATAATATCACATCCCCTAATCAATGGTCATAATTTGAACTATAGGAGTAACCCATAAAACAATACTTATGTATTAATTTTAAACACCAATATTAGAGAAACTTAAAAATCAACTCCTTACACCTGTAGATACTTGCTATAATTTAACACAATTTATTGTTATCTAAAACCTCATCAATAATAAGCTAATCAATATATCAAATATTCCCACTAGTTAGCCGACACCACGTCTCAAATTCAATTCTTTCCATACCAAATAATAATAATAATAATAATAATAATAATAATAATAATAATAATAATAATAATAATAATTTAGTATATAATGACCTCTATGCATAATCAGAAATTCATATACTGACATAAATTATACACAGTGTAATCTAAAATCTATTCATGATTACATAAAAGAAATTAATGTAAAGGATAAGAATAACTACCTCGACGCCTTAAGCTGAACGTATCGATTTTTCTCCTCCTTTTTCTTTTCCTTTTTCTCTCTTCCTTTTCTTTTCTTCTTCTGCGTTTTTTTGTTCTTTCTGTTCGTTCTGTTTCTTAAAATGTAGTTGCCTCAGATTTTAACATTGAAGGGCACTTTGCCCTTTTTTTATTTATATTATTATTATTATTATTATTATTATTATTGTTATTGTTATTTTATTGATTTGTTTAATTTTCTTTTCTATTTTTTTTCCTTTTTTCATTATTGTTACAACAATATAATCCTTTACTAAAACTGAAAATCATGTCACTCACTCTTATAAGTCATAAATTATTTATAAAATCTACTAAAAATATTGAAATATAAAAAAATAATGGTTAAAATTCTTAAACTGACTAAGAAGGTCATTACATTATCCACTAGTAAGAATCATGTTCGTCCTCGAACATAAGGAAGTAGAAGGAAGAATAACCAGGATTACCAAAAGTCTATGTTATGACCTACCAGCCGATGTTCATATGTCTAAGTGAGAACCTCTTCAAAACTATTTCTTTAAGATAAACTACTAAGAATTGGACTTTCAAATCAAACTTTGGAAGAGTAGTGATTATGAAGCCATAAACTAAGCGTAAACTCAATATAAATTGAAACTTATTGGACCATTCGCAGCCAAAAGTCAGCCTGAATCAACCACGAGAAGCTCATAATGCATATACCATCACATATTTATCACAATTTCTTTTCCCAACACAATATTTTTATGAGCTTAAGTTATAAAAATCTGATCTTTAGAAAGTGGTATTCATGAAAGGAGAATCAAACGTATCAAACCTAAAGAAGAACAAGATCAAGTAAACAACCAACTCGTGATACACTCTAGGATACAAAACCTTTAACAACATTGTAAGATAACTGTAACTATTCACAAAAGCTCTTTTATAAGTCCTCATAAGCAAGACCATGCATGTAGAATCACTAGTATACTTCAACTATCCCAAACAACCCAAATCTAGCATAACAGATATGAATAAGTCTAACCAAGGATGCCACCCTACCAGGAGGAAAATCATTTACAAGATCGGTACACCCGATCCAACACTAGGAACTCGCCCATAGAAGCGAAATACATGTGTAAATCATACTAAAATCATGTCCAGAACGAAGAAGGTTGCCACATAAGAATATATAGAAGAAAGCTTGAATAACCCAAGACACTCTTCCATAGTGTCCATATCAATAAATTTCATTTATCTGACTCAATCTCTCTATTTTTAGCCACCCACAATCAATCAATTTTATTTCCATCACAATATTACAAATACTCGATTCATCAACTCTCACATACTTCTCAGGGTATCCACTGAATCTAACACTCTAAATACCAACAAACATCATACTACACTATCCATCTACCTTATTCTCCAACAATCACTACTATCAAAGTCTTTCTAGTAAATCCATTGTCACCTCTAAAACTTTCAAACTATGGCTCCCTTTTTTTTCCCACGTAAGTATTTCATAATAGATATGAGTCACCCCCAAGACTAATAACACTAGTTTGAAATCTAACAATATTTTCCAATTGAGGTAATATAGTTGTATCACCCGTAAGGCCAACTTCACACAATCTCTCACATATCAAACTTTAACTATTATTCACACCATCATATAGATCATGTCAAATCTAGAGAAATTCTTAGTTACTCTAATAATTTTGTATACTATATGCTCATAACCTCTACTCACCATTAAATACCCATGTAACACATTATAAAAAAGTCTATATCGTCTCATAAAAATAGTATATTCAATCCTCTCAAAATTCTTAATATCGGGTATAACTGTAGCTCCATATTGTTGCGTATCCCATAAGTCACATATTGTCACGACCCAAATCGGATCGCGACTGGCACCCACACTTACCCTCCTATGTGAGCGAACCAACCAATCTAAACCTTAACATTTCAATGTAATAACAACAGAAAGTAATGCGGAAGACTTAAACTCATTAATAAAAACCAATTCAATAACTATCAATATTCAACATCTATTATTCCCAAAACCTGGAAGTCATCATCACAAGAACATCTACTTTAAACTACTAATTCTAAGAGTTTCTAAGAAGCTAAAAATACATAAGAAGCTAGTCCATGCCGGAAGTTCAAGGCATCAAGACATGAAGGAGAAGATCCAGTCCAAGCTAGAAGCGTTAGCTCACCCTGAAGATCCGGTGTGACGAAGACTGGCTTGAGTTACTGTTGAGTCGAAGATGACGGCACGTTTGCTGCACTCCACAAATAACAAGAAGAAAAACATAAAAGTAGGGGTCAGTACAAAACACGGGTACTGAGTAGATATCATCGGCCAACTCAAAATAGGGAACAGTATATATCAAATATTATCGTAAATCAACTATAAAACTCAATATGTAGCAACAACAAGTACTATAATCATCAATAAGTACCATCAAGTTCATCCATGAGGGCTCAAGCCTCAACACCATACTCATTTGGGAATTAAGTTTATTAAGTTGAGTATATTATCATCTTTCAAGATTCATTATCTTTCTTCCTCTTGTGTCAGTACGTGAAACTCCGACCCCCTACTGCTATGTGTCGGTACGTGACACTCCGATCCCCTAATTCTACGTGTCGGTTCGTGACACCCGATCCCCTATATGTGTCGGTATGTGACACTTCGATCCCCTATATGTGTCGGTACGTGACACTCCGATCCCTTATATGTGTCGGTACGTGACACTCCGATCCCCTATATGTGTCGGTACGTGACTCTCCGATCCCCTAATTCTACGTGTCGGAACGTGACACTCCGATCCACTAGTACTATGTGTCAGAACGTGACACTCCGATCCACTAATACTATGTGTCGGAACGTGACACTCCGATCCACTAATACTATGTGTCGGAACGTGACACTCCGATCCACTAATATCATTCTGTAAATCATTATGCCTTCTCTATACCAAGGCATCATCAATCCCATTACTTTAATTCATCAAGCCTTCTTCTATACCAAGGCCTCATCATTAATAATGTATATTAAAGTTTCTTTTCAAGATTTGGGATTCAATATTTTCATCATGCTTATCTTATCACAATCACATAATCATATTCATGCAAACATACCATTAAGCATATAGTAGGGTTTACAATACTACCAATACATATCATTCACTATTAAGAGTTTACTTATGAAAGCATGAAACCATAACCTACCTCCACCGAAGAATTGAAATCAAGCAAGTTAATCCTCAAAGCTTGGTGTTTTCCTCTTCTTCTCGATCATTTCTCTCTCTCCCTTCTTATTCTTTCTATTTTCTTATTCAAACCCTCTTTCTTTTACCCTAATTAGTATATAATTAAGAATAAAAGATGGCAATAATACCCCACTAATTAACTTAGGGTTACCTCTTTTAACCCCCAAGAATTTGAGTTATTAATATAAACCCACGAACTTTATAATTAAGGAAAGAATAGTCAAAAACGTCCCTTAAAACCTAACCAAAAATCCGACTCCAACTGGGATTACGCAAGCTGTGACGGGACGTCGCGCCTGCGACGGTCCGTCTTGCGGTCCGTCTTGCTGTCCGTCCTGCCACTCCGTTACGAAGTTCAGAGAGTCGATTTTCAGTACCCAATTTCAGATTTTCTAAGTGTTTTGAAACGAGTCCCTGCGACGGTCCGTCGTGCCCATGACGGTCCGTCGTTGGGTTCGTCGCCTCAGCCTGTTTTTCCAGAAATAAAATCTGCTGCTCAAACGACTAAACAGGTCGTTACAATAGATACCAATTTACCCATCGTTCATCCCCGAACGATCACAAGAAGAAAAACAAGGGCGAGAAGGAGTACCTGAATCTTTAAAAAGATGTGGGTATCTTTCTTGCATATCTGCCTCCTTCTCCCAAGTGGCTTCTTCAACCGGTCGATTCTTCCATTGCACCTTGATGGATGCAATCTCTCTTGACCTCAACTTGTGAACTTCTCTATCTAAAATAGCAACAGGCTCCTCCTCATAAGACAAGTTCTCATCAAGCAAAACTGAATCCCAACGGATAATGTAGTTTCCATCCCCATGGTATCTTTTCAACATCGACACATGGAATACCGGATGTACTCCGGACAGCCCTGGAGGCAAGGCTAACTCATAATCCACCTCTCCTACTCGCTTAAGTACTTCAAATGGTCCAATGTACCTTGGACTTAGTTTACCCCTTTTACCAAACCGCATCACCCCTTTCATTGGTGAAACTTTCAACAAGACTTGTTCACCCTCCATGAACTCTAAGTCTCTGACCTTTCGATCTGCATATTCTTTTTATCTACTTTGCACCGCTAGAAGCTTTTCTTGAATAAACTTCACTTTCTCTATCGAATCCCTCAAAAGGTCGGTACCCCAAGGCCTAACCTCAAATGCATCAAACCAACCAATGGGAGACCTACATCTCCTACCATACAATGCTTCAAATGGAGCCATATCAATGCTTGAGTAATAGCTATTATTGTATGAAAATTCCGCTAAGGGTAAGAAGCTATCCCAATGGCCACCAAATTCTATCACACACGCACGAAGCATATCCTCCAACACTTGAATCGTTCGCTCAGACTGACCATCGGTCTGGGGATGGAACGCAGTACAAAGGTCCAACCTAGTACCCAATTCCGCATGCAATGTTTTCCAAAACATAGAAGTAAACTGCGTACCTCTATCTGATATGATGGATAGTGGAACCCCATGCAATTGCACCACTTCCGAGATGTAAAGTTTGGCTAACTTTTCTGCATTGTAAGTCACCTTGACTGGAATGAAATGAGCAGATTTAGTTAACCTATCAACAATCACCCAAATGGAGTCATGCTTACCCATTGTCTTCGGAAGACCAACCACAAAATCCATTGCAATTCTTTCCCACTTCCATTCCGGAATGGGCATTATCTGAAGTGTTCCTCCGGGCCTTTGGTGTTCATACTTTACTTGTTGACAGTTTGGACATTTGGCAATAAAATCTACAATGTCACGCTTCATTCTACTCCACCAAAAGTGTTGCTTTAGGTCACGGTACATATTGGTTGCACCCGGATCTATCGAATACCTCAAACTATGAGCCTCTGTCAGAATAGTGTTGATCAAATCATCGACGCGGGGTACACATACCCTTCCCTTGATCCTCAAAACACCTTCCTCATATAAATAGTGTCTCCATTGTTTTAATGCAAACACTACCGCAGCCAATTCCAAATCATGAGTTGGATAGTTACGTTCATGCACTTTTAATTGCCTCGAAGCATAAGCAATCACATTCTTCTCTTGCATTAACACTACACCCAAACCCGAATAAGATGCATCACAATAAACAATGAAGTTCTTACCCTCTACTGGCAAGGTAAGGATAGGTGCAGTAGTCAACAAATCTTGAGCTTCTGAAAGCTTTCCTCACACTTATTCGACCATACAAATGGAACATTTTGCTTAGTCAAGTTCGTTAGTTGGGAAGCAATAGAAGAGAATCCCTTGACAAATCGGCGGTAGTAGCTAGCTAACCCAACAAAGCTCCTTATTTCTGACACATTAGTAGGTCTTACCCAATTCTTCACTGTCTCAATCTTAGAAGGATCCACCATCACTCCTTCTTTAGAAACCACGTGCCCCAAGAAGGACACTGCATCTAGCCAAAACTCACACTTAGAGAACTTGGCATAAAGCTTTTTCTCCCTCAACATTTCCAATACCATTCTCAAATGGTCTTCATGTTCCTTCTTGCTCTTTGAGTATACCAATATATCATCAATAAATACGATCACGAAGAGGTCCAAATATGGCTTAAAAATTCCTGTTCATCAAGCTCATGAACGCAGCAGGGGCATTCGTAAGACCAAAAGACATCACTACAAATTCGTAATGCCCATACCTCATAAAAAAAGCAGTCTTTGGCACATCCGTTGCCCGTATTTTCAACTGATGATAACCGGATCTCAAGTCAATCGTAGAGAATACACAAGCACCTTGTAACTGATCGAACAAGTCATCAATGCGAGGAAGAGGATACTTGTTCTTTATGGTTACCTTATTCAGTTGTCTGTAGTCTATGCACATTCGAAAACTCCCATCCTTCTTCTTCACAAACAAAACCGGAGCACCCCAAGGAGATGCACTTGGTCTAATGAAGCCTTTGCTCAACAACTCTTGAAGTTGGGCCTTTAACTCTCTTAACTCTGCGGGAGCCATTCTATAAGGGGGTATAGAAATGGGGCGTGTGCCCGGTTCAAGATCGATACAGAAGTCAATATCCCTATCTGGTGGCATACCAGGAAGATCTGCAGGGAACACATCCAAAAACTCGCGGACTACCGAAACTGACCCAATCGAAGGTACTTGGGTAGTGTCATCCTTGAGATGTGCCACGAAAGCTAAACACCCTTTACTAACCATTTTCTTAGCACGAAGAAAGGAGATGATACGCACCGGAATGGAAGTGTAGTCACCCTCCCACACTAACGGATCTGCCCCAGGCTTGGCCAACGACACCGTTTTAGCATTACAATCCAAGATCGCAAATTGCGGAGAAAGCCAAGTCATACCCAGAATTACATCAAAATCGACCATTTATAAGATAACCAAATCTACATAAGTATTGCTCCCACAAAAGTTACAAGACAAGACCTATACACCTTTTCAACTATCACAGACTCACCCACCGGAGTAGAAACAGGAATAGGTATGTCAAGCAATTCACAATGTAAATTAAGACCATTAGCAAATGCGGAAGATACATAAGAAAATGTGGATCCGGGATCAAATAATACAGAAGCCATGCAATCACAAACCAAAAGATTACCTGTGATGACAGCATCAGATGCCTCCGCTTCAGACCGCCCAGGGAAAGCGTAACAATGGGCGCTATCGTTCGTCTGTCCGTTGCCCCTACCATGTTGTGATGTAGTGGCCCCAGTTTGCCCATTACCTCTGCCGTTTTGATGACCACCATTACCTCGACCACCACGTCCTCCAGAATAACGGCCTCTACCATGACCACCTCTACCTCTAGCTATTGGGGGTCTATAACTTTGTCTGGGACAATTTTTCCTAATATGTCCAATCTCCCCACATCCATAACATTCTCTGGAGTCAAGCATGGGCCCCTCGGAGAAGTGTTGACCGGTCTGAGGTGGTCCCCCAACTACAGTCTGTAGTGAAGACTGAATTGGTCGGACTGAGTAACTTCCCGAACCCTGTCCTCTAGTGTAAGAACCATTAAACTCACCTCCCTTCTGAAACCTTTTTGATGTCGATGTTGTGGTGAAATCGTCTGGCTTCACTCTTTCCACTTCTATCACAAAGTCTACCACTTCTTGGAAGGATTTTTCCGTTGCCACTATCTATAAGGCCGAAATCCGCAATTCTGACCTCAACCCCTTCACAAACCGGCGAATCCGCTCTTGAGGACTGAAACAGAGTTGAGTGGCATATCTGGATAGTGCACGAAACTTAGCCTCATAAGCATTAACCGACATCCTACCTTGGTCTAGGCTCAAGAACTCATCCCTTTTCCTATCCCTCAAAGTCCGGGGGATATACTTCTCCATAAACAAGCTAGAGAATGAGGCCCAAGTCATAGGCGGTGCCTCTGTTTATTGACACTCAATATGTGACCGCCACCACATTTTGGCGTTCCCTTGAAATTGATAACTCACGAACTCAACACCAAACCGTTCTACTATACCCATCATGACAGTCAACAAGAAATTTGTAAGCATCCTCAGATTCCGCTACCTTGAAGACTGGAAATTTCAATTTCAAGAACTTGCTAAAAAGTTCATGCTGATCATTTGTCATTATAGGCCCAGTAGTCAGACGTGGAAACGTGCCTATTTCCAATGGAACATCCATGCGGGGAGCCATAGTAGCCGCATGTTGTACCTCCGGAGCCTGAGGTGCTGGTGCAGAAAACACTGGGGGTGTCTGGCCCTGATAAGATAACCCGCTAAGATAAGCCAGAACCTGATTGATCATCTCTGGGGTAGGTTGGGGTGGCATTTCCTCATTCTGTACTTGCTCATTCACCCCATCCTCCCCCTCTCTTACTACTTCCTAAGTCGGTGGAGGAGTCACCGCCCTAGTACCAGATGGGCTCGGTGCTCGTCCTCTTCCTCTAGAGGACGTCCTCCCATGACCTCTACCTCGGCCCCTTGCCGCTGTTCTTCCTCGAGCCACAACCCTAGTGGCTGGCTCAGTTGTTTCTTGTCCGGCCGGTGTTGGTGTTGACGTAGTCGTTGCTCTAGTCCTAACTAACTGCGAAAGAGAGTGAAGATTGTCAGATACCAATTCGTATAGCCTAGATACCAATTGGACTCAAGTAGTAGCACGAAAGAAAGAATGAAATAGTGAAATTTTTTCCTAAAGTCTTATAGCCTCTCAAGGAAAAGTAAAGGCGTCCCCCTACCGTTCCTTAAGACTCTACTAGACCTGTTCTTGTTTGATGAGACCAACGAACCTAATGCTCTGATACCAAGTTTGTCACGACCCAAATCGGATCGCGACTGGCACCCACACTTACCCTCCTATGTGAGCGAACCAACCAATCTAAACCTTAACATTTCAATGTAATAACAAAAGAAACTAATGCGGAAGACTTAAACTCATTAATAAAAACCAATTCAATAACTATCAATATTCAACATCTATTATTCCCAAAACCTGGAAGTCATCATCACAAGAACATCTACTTTAAATTACTAATTCTAAGAGTTTCTAAGAAGCTGAAAATACATAAGAAGCTAGTCCATGCCGGAAGTTCAAGGCATCAAGACATGAAGGAGAAGATCCAGTCAAAGCTAGAAGCGTTAGCTCACCCTGAAGATCCGGTGTGACGAAGACTGGCTTGATTTACTGTTGAGTCGAAGATGACGGCACGTTTGCTGCACTCAACAAATAACAAGAAGAAAAACATAAAAGTAGGGGTCAGTACAAAACACGGTTACTGAGTAGATATCATCGGCCAACTCAAAATAGGGAACAGTATATATCAAATATTATCGTAAATCAACTATAAATTTCAACATGTAGCAACAACAAGTACTATAATCATCACTAAGTACCATCAAGTTCATCCATGAGGGCTCAAGCCTCAACACCATACTCATTTGGGAATTAAGTTTATTAAGTTGAGTATATTATCATCTTTCAAGATTCATTATCTTTCTTCCTCTTTTGTTAGTACGTGAAACTCCGATCCCCTACTTCTATGTGTCGGTACGTGACACTCCGATCCCCTAATTCTACGTGTCGGTTCGTGACACCCGATCCCCTATATGTGTCGGTACGTGACACTCCGATCCCCTATATGTGTCGGTACGTGACACTCCGATCCCCTATATGTGTCGGTACGTGACACTTCGATCCCCTAATTCTACGTGTCGGAACGTGACACTCCGATCCACTAATACTATATGTCGGAACGTGACACTCCGATCCACTAATACTTTGTGTCGGAACGTGACACTCCGATCCACTAATACTATGTGTCGGAACGTGACACTCCGATCCACTAATATCATTCTGTAAATCATCAAGCCTTCTCTATACCAAGGTATAATCAATCACGTTACTTTAATTCATCAAGCCTTCTTCTATACAAAGGCCTTATCATTAATAATGTATATTAAAGTTTCTTTTCAAGATTTGGGATTCAATATTTTTATCCTGCTTATCTTATCACAATCACATAATCATATTCATGTAAACATACCATTAAGCATGTAGTAGGGTTTACAATACTACCAATACATATCATTCAATATTAAGAGTTTACTTATTAAAGCATGAAACCATAACCTACCTCCACCGAAGAATTGAAATCAAGCAAGTTAATCCTCAAAGCTTGGTGTTTTCCTCATCTTCTCGATCGTTTCTCTCTCTCCCTTCTTGTTCTTTCTATTTTCTTATTCAAACCCTCTTTCTTTTACCCTAATTAGTATATAATTAAGAATAAAAGATGGCAATAATACCCCACTAATTAACTTAGGGTTACCTCTTTTAACCCCCAAGAATTTGAGTTATTAATATAAATCCACGAACTTTATAATTAAGGCAAGAATAGTCAAAAACATCCCTTAAAACCTAACCATAAATCCGACTCCAACTGGGATTACGCAAGCTGTGACGGGACATCACGCCTGCGATGGTCCGTCCTGCTGTCCGTCGCATAGTTCAGAAACTGGATTTTGTGTGAATGGCTTGTGACGGTCCGTCCTGCCACTCCGTTACGAAGTTCAGAGAGCCGATTTTCAGTACCCAATTTCAGATTTTCTAAGTGTTTTAAAACGAGACCTTGCGACGGTCCGTCGTGCCCATGACAGTCCGTCGTTGGGTTCGTCGCCTCAGCCTGTTTTTCCAGAAATAAAATCTGCTGCTCAAACGACTAAACAGGTCGTTACAATAGATATCAATTTACCCATCGTTCGTCCTCGAACGATCACAAGAAGAAAAACAAGGGCGAGAAGGAGTACCCGAATCTTTAAACAGATGTGGGTATCTTTCTTGCATATCTGCCTCCTTCTCCCAAGTGGCTTCTTCAACCGGTCGATTTTTCCATTGCACCTTGATGGATGCAATCTCTCTTGACCTCAACTTGCGAACTTCTCTATCTAAACTAGCAACAGGCTCCTCCTCATAAGAAAAGTTCTCATCAAGCAAAACTGAATCCCAACGGATAATGTAGTTTCCATCCCCATGGTATCTTTTCAACATCGACACATGGAATACCGGATGTACTCCGGACAGCCCTGGAGGCAAGGCTAACTCATAAGCCACCTCTCCTACTCGCTTAAGTACTTCAAATGGTCCAATGTACCTTGGACTTAGTTTACCCCTTTTACCAAACCGCATCACCCCTTTCATTGGTGAAACTTTCAACAAGACTTGTTCACCCTCCATGAACTCTAAGTCTCTGACCTTTCGATCTGCATATTCTTTTTGTCTACTTTGCGCCGCTAGAAGCTTTTCTTCAATAGACTTCACTTTCTCTATCGAATCCCTCAAAAGGTCGGTACCCCAAGGCCTAACCTCAAATGCATCAAACCAACCAATGGGAGACCTACATCTCCTACCATACAATGCTTCAAATGGAGCCATATCAATGCTTGAGTGATAGCTATTATTGTATGAAAATTCCGTTAAGGGTAAGAAGCTATCCTAATGGCCACCAAATTCTATCACACACGCACGAAGCATATCCTCCAACACTTGAATCGTTCGCTCAGACTGACCATCGGTCTGGGGATGGAACGCAGTACTAAGGTCCAACCTAGTACCCAATTCCGCATGCAATGTTTTCCAAAACTTAGAAGTAAACTGCGTACCTCTATCTGATATGATGGATAGTGGAACCCCATGCAATCACACCACTTCCGAGATGTAAAGTTTGGCTAACTTTTCTGCATTGTAAGTCACCTTGACTGGAATGAAATGAGCAAATTTAGTTAACCTATCAACAATCACCCAAATGGAGTCATACTTACCCATTGTCTTCGGAAGACCAACCACAAAATCCATTGCAATTCTTTCCCACTTCCATTCCGGAATGGGCATTCTCTGAAGTGTTCCTCCGGGCCTTTGGTGTTCATACTTTACTTGTTGACAGTTTGGACATTTGGCAATAAAATCTACAATGTCACGCTTCATTCTACTCCACCAAAAGTGTTGCTTTAGGTAACGGTACATGTCAGTTGCACCCGGATGTATCGAATACCTCGAACTATGAGCCTCTGTCAGAATAGTGTTGATCAAATCATCGACGCGGGGTACACATACCCTTCCCTTGATCCTCAAAACACCTTCCTCATATAAATAGTGTCTCCATTGTTTTAATGCAAACACTACCGCAGCCAATTCCAAATCATGAGTTGGATAGTTACGTTCATGCACTTTTAATTGCCTCAAAGCATAAGCAATCACATTCTTCTCTTGCATTAACACTGCACCCAAACCCGAATAAGATGCATCACAATAAACAATGAAGTTCTTACCCTCTACTGGCAAGGTAAGGATAGGTGCAGTAGTCAACAAAGTCTTGAGCTTCTGAAAGCTTTCCTCACACTCATTCGACCATACAAATGGAACATTTTGCTTAGTCAAGTTCGTCAGTTGGGAAGCAATAGAAGAGAATCCCTTGACAAATCGGCGGTAGTAGCTAGCTAACCCAACAAAGCTCCTTATTTCTGACACATTAGTAGGTCTTACCCAATTCTTCACTGTCTCAATCTTAGAAGGATCCACCATCACTCCTTCTTTAGAAACCACGTGCCCCAAGAAGGACACTGCATCTAGCCAAAACTCACACTTAGAGAACTTGGCATAAAGCTTTTTCTCCCTCAACATTTCCAATACCATTCTCAAATGGTCTTCATGTTCCTTCTTGCTCTTTGAGTATACCAATATATCATCAATAAATACGATCACGAAGAGGTCCAAATATGGCTTAAAAATCCCGTTCATCAAGCTCATGAATGCAGCAGGGGCATTCGTAAGACTAAAAGACATCACTACAAATTCTTAATGGCCATACCTCGTTCGAAAAGTAGTCTTTGGCACATCCGTTGCCCGTATTTTCAACTGATGATAACCGGATCTCAAGTCAATCTTAGAGAAGACACAAGCACCTTGTAACTGATCGAATAAGTCATTAATGCGAGGAAGAGGATACTTGTTCTTTATGGTTACCTTATTAAGTTGTCTGTAGTCTATGCACATTCGAAAACTCCCATCCTTCTTCTTCACAAACAAAACCGGAGCACCCCAAGGAGATGCACTTGGTCTAATGAAGCCTTTGCTCAACAACTCTTGAAGTTGGGCCTTTAACTCTCTTAACTCTGTGGGAGCCATTCTATAAGGGGGTATAGAAATGGGGCGTGTGCCCGGTTCAAGATCGATACAGAAGTCAATATCCTTATCTGGTGGCATACCAGGAAGATCTGCAGGGAACACATCCAAAAACTCGCGGACTACCGAAACCGACTCAATCGAAGGTACTTGGGTAGTGTCATCCTTGAGATGTGCCAAGAAAGCTAAACACCCTTTACTAACCATTTTCTTAGCATGAAGAAAGGAGATGATACGCACCGGAATGGAAGTGTAGTCACCCTCCCACACTAACGGATCTGCCCCAGGCTTGGCCAACGACACCGTTTTAGCATTACAATCCAAGATCGCAAATTGCGGAGAAAGCCAAGTCATACCCAGAATTACATCAAAATCGACCATTTCTAAGATAACCAAATCTACATAAGTATTGCTCCCACAAAAGTTACAAGACAAGACCTATACACCTTTTCAACTATCACAGACTCACCCACCGGAGTAGAAACAGGAATAGGTATGTCAAGCAATTCACAATGTAAATTAAGACCATTAGCAAATGCGGAAGATACATAAGAAAATGTGGATCCGGGATCAAATAATACAGAAGCCATGCAATCACAAACCAAAAGATTACCTGTGATGACAGCATCAGATGCCTCCGCTTCAGACCGCCCAGGGAAAGCGTAACAATGGGCCCTATCGTTCGTCTGTCCGTTGCCCCTACCATGTTGTGATGTAGTGGCCCCAGTTTGCCCATTACCTCTGCCATTTTGGTGACCACCATTACCTCGACCACCACGTCCTCCAGAATAACGGCCTCTACCATGACCACCTCTACCTCTAGCTATTGGGGGTCTATAACTTTGTCTGGGACAATTTTTCCTAATATGTCCAATCTCCCCACATCCATAACATTCTCTGGAGTCAAGCATAGGCCCCTCGGAGAAGTGTTGACCGGTCTGAGGTGGTCCCCCAACTACAGTCTGTAGTGAAGACTGAATTGGTCGGACTGAGTAACTTCCCGAACCCTGTCCTCTAGTGTAAGAACCATTAAACTCACCTCCCTTCCAAAACCTTTTTGATGTCGATGTTTTGGTGAAGTCGTCTGGCTTCACTCCTTCCACTTCTATCACAAAGTCTACCACTTTTTGGAAGGATTTTGCCGTTGCCGCTATCTGTAAGGCCGAAATCTGCAATTCTGACCTCAACCCCTTCACAAACCGGCGAATCCGCTCTTGAGGACTGAAACAGAGTTGAGTGGCATATCTGGATAGTGCACGAAACTTAGCCTCATAAGCATTAACCGACATCCTACCTTGCTCTAGGCTCAAGAACTCATCCCTTTTCCTATCCCTCAAAGTCCGGGGGATATACTTCTCCATAAACAAGCTAGAGAATGAGGCCCAAGTCATAGGCGGTGCCTCTGTTGGCTGACACTCAATATGTGACCGCCACCATATTTTGGCGTTCCCTTGAAACTGATAACTCACGAACTCAACACCAAACCGTTCTACTATACCCATCTTGTGTAGTAGATCATGACAGTCAACAAGAAAATCATAAGCATCCTCAGATTCCGCACCCTTGAAGACTGGAGGTTTCAATTTCAAGAACTTACTGAAAAGTTCATGCTTATCATTTATCATTATAGGCCCAGTAGTCAGACGTGGAAACATGCCTATTTCCAATGGAACATCCATGCGGGGAGCCATAGTAGCCGCATGTTGTACCTCCGGAGCCTGAGGTGCTGGTGCAGAAAACACTGGGGGTGTCTGGCCCTGATCAGATAACCCGCTAAGATAAGCCAGAACCTGATTGATCATCTCTGGGGTAGGTTGGGGTGGCATTTCCTCATTCTGTACTTGCTCATTCACCCCATCCTCCCCCTCTCTTACTACTTCCTCAGTCGGTGGAGGAGTCACCGCCCTAGTACCAGATGGGCTCGGTGCTCGTCCTCTTCCTCTAGAGGACGTCCTCCCATGACCTCTACCACGGCCCCTTGTCGCTGTTCTTCCTCGAGCCACAACCCCAGTGGCTGGCTCAGTTGTTTCTTGTATGGCCGGTGTTGGTGTTGACGTAGTCGTTGCTCTAGTCCTAACCATCTGCAAAAGAGAGTGAAGATGGTCAGATACCAATTCGTATCGCCTAGATACCAATTGGACTCAAGTAGTAGCACGAACGAAAGAATGAAAGAGTGAAATTTTTTCCTAAAGTCTTATAGCCTTTCAAGGAAAAGTAAGGGCGTCCCCCTACCGTTCCTTAAGACTCTACTAGACCTGTTCTTGTGTGATGAGACCAACGAACCTAATGCTCTAATACCAAGTTTGTCACGACCCAAATCGGATCGCGACTTGCACCCACACTTACCCTCCTATGTGAGCGAACCAACCAATCTAAACCTTAACATTTCAATGTAATAACAACAGAAAGTAATGTGGAAGACTTAAACTCATTAATAAAAACCAATTCAATAACTATCAATATTCAACATCTATTATTCCCAAAACCTGGAAGTCATCATCACAAGAACATCTACTTTAAACTACTAATTCTAAGAGTTTCTAAGAAGCTAAAAATAGATAAGAAGCTAGTCCATGCCGGAAGTTCAAGGCATCAAGACATGAAGGAGAAGATCCAGTCCAAGCTAGAAGCGTTAGCTCACCCTGAAGATCCGGTGTGACGAAGACTGTCTTGAGTTACTGTTGAGTCGAAGATGACGACACGTTTGCTGCACTCCACAAATAACAAGAAGAAAAACATAAAATTAGGGGTCAGTACAAAACACGGGTACTGAGTAGATATCATCGGCCAACTCAAAATAGGGAACAGTATATATCAAATATTATCGTAAATCAACTATAAAACTCAACATGTAGCAACAACAAGTACTATAATCATCAATAAGTACCATCAAGTTCATCCATGAGGGCTCAAGCCTCAACACCATACTCATTTGGGAATTAAGTTTATTAAGTTGAGTATATTATCATCTTTCAAGATTCATTATCTTTCTTCCTCTTGTGTCGGTACGTGACACTCCGATCCCCTACTGCTATGTGTCAGTACGTGACACTCCGATCCCCTAATTCTACGTGTCGGTTCGTGACACCCGATCCCCTATATGTGTCGGTACATGACACTCCGATCCCCTATATGTGTCGGTACGTGACACTCCGATCCCCTATATGTGTCGGTACGTGATACTCCGATCCCCTATATGTGTCGGTACGTGACACTCCGATTCCCTAATTCTACGTTTTGGAATGTGACACTCCGATCCACTAATACTATGTGTCGGAACGTGACACTCTGATCCACTAATACTATGTGTCGGAACGTGACACTCCGATCCACTAATACTATGTGTCGGAACGTGACACTCCGATCCACTAATATCATTCTGTAAATCATCAAGCCTTCTCTATACCAAGGCATCATCAATCCCATTACTTTAATTCATAAAGCCTTCTTCTATACCAAGGCCTCATCATTAATAATGTATATTAAAATTTCTTTTCAAGATTTGGGATTCAATATTTTCATCATGCTTATCTTATCACAATCACATAATCATATTCATGCAAACATACCATTAAGCATATAGTAGGGTTTACAATACTACCAATACATATCATTCACTATTAAGAGTTTACTTATGAAAGCATGAAACCACAACCTACCTCCACCGAAGAATTGAAATCAAGCAAGTTAATCCTCAAAGCTTGGTGTTTTCCTCTTCTGCTCGATCATTTCTCTCTCTCCCTTCTTGTTCTTTCTATTTTCTTATTCAAACCCTATTTCTTTTACCCTAATTAGTATATAATTAAGAATAAAAGATGGCAATAATACCTCACTAATTAACTTAGGGTTACCTCTTTTAACCCCCAAGAATTTGAGTTATTAATATAAACCCACGAACTTTATAATTAAGGCAAGAATAGTCAAAAACGTCCCTTAAAACCTAACCAGAAATTCGACTCCAACTGGGATTACGCAAGCTGTGACGGGACGTCGCGCCTGCGACGGTCCGTCCTGCTGTCCGTCGCATAGTTCAGAAACTGGATTTTGGGTGAATGGCCTGTGACGGTCCGTCACACCTGTGACGGTCCGTCCTGCCACTCCGTTATGAAGTTCAGAGAGTCAATTTTCAGTACCCAATTTTAGATTTTCTAAGTGTTTTGAAACGAGACCCTGCGACGGTCCGTCGTGCCCATGACGGTCCGTCGTTGGGTTCGTCGCCTCAGCCTGTTTTTCCAGAAATAAAATCTGCTGCTCAAACGACTAAACAGGTCGTTACACATATCATAATCTGGAGCATTTAGCTCCACATAAACCAATAATCTTGCACACTTCACTATTTTTACCCAAATCAAAACTTAATCTTCATAAAAAAATTGCTTATAAATCCCTAGTAGGTCTATACCGAACTTTTTCACATCTCATAATCATATCTAAACTCATAGGCAAAAATCAATGAATACTTTAACCACAAACCAAGGGCTTATATGAGAAGCCTTATTCCTTCACTTTTGTAGATTCTTTCCATGATACAAAATTCTAAATATGTTAAACTCTTTAATACACCAAACTTTTGTTCCTTTGGTTGTCTTGCTTACCATTCTTATCCTTTAACCAACAACCCATGATATTTTTACCTTATCCTCTAAACTATATCATTATGTGAAACCCCCTTAGGCGTAACAATCAAAAGTAACCACCTATACTACTCAACTTTTATGTCCTTCCAATTGTTTTATACTCAATGTGATTGATCTTTTCTTACCTTACCAATTTATACCTTGACA
Organism: Solanum lycopersicum; assembly: GCF_036512215.1. Lineage (NCBI taxonomy): Eukaryota > Viridiplantae > Streptophyta > Magnoliopsida > Solanales > Solanaceae > Solanum > Solanum lycopersicum. The sequence goes on from NC_090803.1 coordinate 41,148,317, forward strand.
AAACACACTACCACAACCTTCACCATAAAAAAACTTGATTTTTTGAATTTAACTGTGTAACCCAATCCCTTTATCTATCAACATTATTTCATACCTTGAATATTTTTATGAACTCTTGTATATTAGCTTATCATTGATCGCCTCTACATCGACCTTATAATATCTTTCACTAAAACTCAACCGTACTTATTACCAAACTCAAAATCACACACACACAAAAGAAAACTTCTCATCACACTTGAACTGAACGTATGTAAACTTCTTTCTCAAATTTTATCCAATAGTTTATAACAAATATGATGAACCTATGACACTGACATCATAAGTAGATCAAAACAGATGAAATCACGTGTCTTTGAACCTAATTCTCAACCCTTTTGAATATACCTCTTTAGCCCTTGCAACAAGAGAAAATATACTTGCTCTCACCACAACTCTGACACTTTAAAGTTACCATTATCCTATAAAAGTCGTTTGACCAACAAAACTTATCATATAGTTGCATCCTAATCACAGTCCATCACAAACTCTTATTATCACCATGACAAGTCATCACTTGTCATCACCACAAAGTAAACCTTGTCATCGACATGACATCTCAATCCTACTATACCAATCATATTCGACCGACTAACTTAACTTTATACGCATTTTCTTACTAAAATTTTCAATTGTCTTCACCCAAGTATACTCGTTGGGACTTCCTTTACATATAAGTTTGTCATTTCAATATTAATCCACACAATTGGAGCTTATGATAAAATAACCACTGCTCATTTAAAATCCCAAGAATACACTTCATAACCTACAAACACATTAATATCAATACCAAAGATCCACCACTAAGATTTTCCTTATAAATAATGCTTAACTCATTCTTCTATAGTAACAAGCTAGCTGGTTTCTCAAATTTGAAACTAACACCAGATCTTATTATATGAGCATGTGATATAATTGATAAATCTTTAAGTAGTTAGTATTAGACAATCAATATATCTGTTTTCATATACCACTAGTACCACATCATGAAAATTTGTTAGATCCACCACTAGAACACATCATACCTATCAAGAAGATCGTACTCAAATAGCTCACACATTTCTGCCATTAAGCAACTGCAATACACTACCAAATTGGTTCGGTCTCTCATCCTAAGCGATACACATTACATCGTAGATCAGGTCGACAGCCTGAGGTAACACACTCAATAACTCTAAACATGTAAGAATCGGTACAATTATAGTAGTGGATGATGATCCTCTTTGATATGCTCTTAATAAATAACCGTAGTAGATATTTTGAACTCAATTGGAGCAACTTCACTCTCATTATTCTTTAAGAAACCGATTCATGTTATAATAACTTTATTAATTATAGTTTTCAAATTTCAATATTCATTATCTAGCCATTCTTCTTCCAATTATCGAATCATTAGAGATATTATCTATACTACACAAGTATTATTCACTTTACAAGGGCAACTACCCTTACACAATACCTTCACATTGTTGAACATTCTTAATATAACCACTCAACATTTTCATAAGTCTACCACTTTCACTTTAGTACGTGTTCAAACATTCAAGTCTTTTACAACACACCAACTACTCACATGAGGAACTATGCACGAGTCATGACAATAAGTGAGAGTGAACCAAATAAGGAGATAAAAATCAAAATCGGAGGAAGTACGTACGATAAAGATCCAAGAAAAGTCACTATAGCCTCTCGAAGATAAGCACAGACGTCTCCATAATGATCCTCGAGACTCTACTTAGACTCGGCTTGTATACACGTGAGATCTATGAACCTGAGGCTCTGATACCAATTTTTCACGACCCAAGATTGGATGTGATGGAATTCTTCTTATCCCACCAAGACAAGTCAGCCTAAAACACAACTAATAAATGCGGAAAATTCACTACAACTTAAATTATACCCCAAAACCTGATTGTCACATGTACAAGCCTCTGAAGTATTACAATTGAATTAAAAGAAAATATAAGTCTCATATGACATTTTTTCTAGAGTAGAACAAAATCATAAATAGGAGTAAGAAGGCCTGTTGAGATGACAAACAACTGCCTCACCAATCTCAAAGAAGCCTCGAAATAGAAGCGAATATATCACAAAGGTCCGGAATAACCTACAAAAGATTGTAGAAGCAAGGGGTGAGTACCAAACCACACGGTATTCAACGAGTATACCTCTAAAAACAAGCTAAGGGGATGAAATACGGGTACTCCTACCATCCCACTGAACCTCCAAAACTAAAACTTGCATAAAAATCAGTCAACCAAAACAACTCACCAATTTACATAACACATAGCTCAACAACAACACCTAGACAAGTTACATATCCTCAACAACCCTTGGACAAGTTACATATCCTCATAAACAACATTTTGGTAAATTGCACATCATCAACAACACCATTTTGACAAATTACATATCCTCAACAACAATACTTTACCAAATTACATATCCTCAACAACAAATTTTTAACAAATTTTATATCCTCAACAACAAGCTCCGTATTCATCAATCACAAGTTCTACAGAAAGGCATTCACAAGATCAACAAAATACAATATCAAGTTCACTAATGATAAGCATGTGCAATGCAATGTCAAGTATAATGATGCATGTCTGACCTAGTGATACACCCCCCCCCCCCGTCTCTCAGTCCAGGACCCATGGAGGATATCTAGTCCATGCTTCTATTGTGGTACACGACAGGACCCTCAATAATAGTAACCATAGCGACGCACGATACATCCCTTGGAATATAGTATCTGTAACACCCCATAGCCAAAATAGGCCAAAAATTAGTTTTTCAGAAAAATCTACAGGTGCTACCAACGGTGACATCGACGGACCGTAGCCTGAGCCACAGTCCATCCTTCACAACCGTCGATGGGATCAAAAACTCCCAAAAATTTCAGCCTAGAAATATTGGTTAAGTCTTGGACGACGGACGGACTTATTGTCCGTAGGTCAAACGACGGTCTGTAGTCCATGACCGTTGATCAAGACTCCTTTCAACCACTCTCTAACAAGAGCTATGGATGACCAACATGTTTTGTAGGTGAACCTACGGTCTGTAGGTTGGATAATTTACAGCCAGTTAAGGAGAAATGCAGTTGGGTCAATTTAAAATGATCATAACTCTTAGTACAAAATGAATTAGGTCTCCCATGGCCTACCCACATATACACAATTGAATTATATTTCCATAGCCATAAACTTTGCTAAAATCAAACCTCCGAGTAAAAAGTTATGGTCATTTTAGTAAAGGCGCGTCGAACAGGCCCTTACGATGGACCCAACGATGGGGCGTCGGGCGCACGACGGACCGTTAGTCCTGGCCGTCGTGAGGCCCAACAGCAACCTTCCCAAGAACTTTTTGACCTTTCTTACTCCGTTTAAACCCTAAGTTATGCCGTTTTGACCCTAAATCATCAGATTTTTTTTAGTTTAAGCCTAGAAACATAATTAAAACATATCCAAGTCAAATCATTAAACCAAAACTTAAAAAATTAGAAGCAAAAGAGGAGAAAAAGCTCAAGAACCCTAGTTCAAGAACTCCACAAGTTCCAGCCGTTCCAGCCCTAAAACTTAAGTATTTTTCCATGGATTTTATCACCAGGTATGTGGGATTTCAATAGTGGGTTCCTTTCACCCATTGGGTCCTTAGTTTCAGTCAGTTCTTGATTCTCTTATCATGATTAAAACTAGGGTTTCTAGAACTTTAATATTACTTCATGAATTTATTAAATATATGTTCCAAGTAAGATTATCATGTTTTTATTCAGTTTATCGCATGAATTTCAGAACACTATCTTTGCATTTCTTTAGTTCTTGAATTACGCATGCTAGGTCATATATTTCAGACACTTCAGATATACATGCCTCAGTTATAAATACATAATTACTTGATTAATTGTTGCATTCTCAGTTTGCATGTTCAGTTTAGAGCTATCTAATGTTTACAGAAATTTAGATATAATTAGTTAATTTACAGAATTCATTGGGAGTAGCATAATACCGAGTTGGACTAGGGTTTAGCGTACCCAATAGTCCAAGAACTACTAACCTAGTAGGTTGTAAGTCCCCTCTGTGGGCAATCAGTTTAGTGATCATGCTAGCATGCCTTTATACCTTTGTCCGGGTATATTGGGTCCTCTCGATGAGGCGTATACATCGGAATTCATATTTAGCTCATGTGGTTTTATTATCGGTTATTAGTAGCTCTCACAGTTCAGTTAGACTCTCTATATTGGCCATTTATCAGTATATTTAATATTCAGTTTCAGCATGTTATAAATTGGTCATTGCATCCAGTTAGCTCAGAAATCAGCACATCACATTCAGATTATTATACTTGTTTTTATGCTTGTTCAGTTATGTTTTATTTCAGGTTTAATCTATCCTACATGCACAATACCTTTCAAGTACTGATGCATACGTGCGCTACATCTTTTTGTGATGTAGGTTCAGGTTGTCAGCATCCAGATCACCCATAGATTGATTTCCCGATCTCCAGTTCAGCAGATTCAGAGGTGAATCCTCATTCTCTGAGGACAACAGTCATGAGTTTCTTTTCAGTCTTTAGTCATTTAGTTTCAGTTTTTGTTAGATTTAGCTGGGGCTTGTCCCAGTATTTCTAGTCTAGTTTAGAGGCTATTTTCAGACATAGTTAGCTTTTGCTTAGTATTGAGTTAATGATTCTTTTATATTAAACTCATTGTTTCCAAATATCTCAGTTATAGAATATGGGTAATTCCCATCATTTCATTTTAAGTATGATTTAGCTTCCGTAATAGTTTATTATCTTTAGTATGCTCATGATCATGCCAACAGGGTTAGCTTGCGATCACTTGTGGTCCTAGGTTTCGTGTCCGCGTCTCGAGGGTAGCTTGGGGCGTGTTAGTATCCATTGCGATGCGCGATACGTCCCTTGAAATGGTACATCCTCTTTAAGTTCTCATTCTTTCTCAATGCACATAACACTTGTCACAACCATGTCTCAAAATAATGCAAATGATATGTTCACACAAATAATAAGGAGATGACCATTTTCATAACATTGCACAATTCACAGTAACACAAACATGATATCACCTCAACAATGATTCAACAAGTCTTCAAACTTTTCTCAACACATCACACATAAAAAATTAATGACGTTTCCTTTTGTTATCCCTTTTTCATCATTAGAGTTAATCAATTTAGACAACAACCAATCACCAAGTCCCATTACTCCCAAACATATACCACACGGAAAATACACACATTTCATATAATTAACAAGAGCTTAGAAATTCAGTTGCCTCAATTAGTCAAACAACAATTGGGACTTGAGCCTCCCCTTTTCGTTGAACTTCTAACTCAAAGCAATCTATTCAAATAAATGACCACAATAAGATTTCAAAACTAACAACACACATATTATTATGTATCTAATATATACCCAAAAACTCACTCAAATCTATATTCACATTTATAATATTGTTGTCATTAATATTTCAACTCTCACAGTTCTCAAATTCAAGACTAAGGTTAAGACTACAACCTTAATACCTTCCATATAATATAACTCATTTTATATTTAATTCCTATCTCAATATATCAAAACTTGAATTATAATGAATATTTTTTCAAAATTTTCAAAATCAAAACCAAGTTACAAAATCATTACTTAAACCATAACTAATATGTGCTCGTGAATTACTTTTAGAAATAATATTATTATTGAATTTATTTAATAATATCACATCCCCTAATCAATGGTCATAATTTGCACCGTAGAAGTAACCCATAAAACAATACTTATATATTAATTTGAAACACCAATATTAGAGAAACTTAAAAATCAACTCGTTACACCGGTCGATACTCACTATAATTTAACACAATTTATTGTTATCTTAAACCTCATCAATAATAAGCTAATCAATATATCAAATATTCCCACTAGTTAGCCGACACCACGTCTCAAATTCAATTCTTTCCATGCCAAATACATAATAATAATAATAATAATATTTTACTATATAATGACGTCTATGCATAATCACAAGTTCATATTTTGACATAAATTATACACAGTTTAAGCTAAAATCTACTCTTGATTACATAAAAGAAATTAATATAAAGGATAAGAATAATTACCTTGACGGCTTTAGATGAACGTATCAGTTTTTCTCCTCCTTTTTTGTTTCTTTTTCTGTCGTCCTTTTCTTTTCTTCTTCTGTGTTTTTTTTTGGTTGTTTCTATTTGTTCTTTTTCTTAAAACGTAGCCGCCTCAAGTTTTAACTATTAGGGCACTTTGCCCTTTTTTTATATTATTATTATTATTATTAATAATAATAATATTATTTTACTTATTTGTTTAATTTTCTTTTCTATTTTTTTCTTTTTTCCATTATTATTAGCAACAAAATAATCCTTTATTAAAACTGAAAATCGTGTCACTCACTCTTATAAGTCATAAATTATTTATAAAATCTACTAAAAAGATTGATATAAAAAATAATGGTTAAAATATTGTAGACGACTAAGAGGGTCGTTACAAGTTAAGTACACATAAAATACAGAAGTTATGATCCTTTTATTATTGTACAAAATTCTAAACAAGTGTATTACGCTCCATATTCATTGCATAGAGAAAAAACCGATTGGTGGATTGTTATACAAAGTAAGCATGATTATATCTTGTAAAATATTTATTAAGAACTTATATGCACTTCAAAGATACCTAACCAATCCATTATTCTTATAAATATCTTAGATGTGGCATATCAAAATGATGCGGCAATTATTCAACAACAAGTTGATATTGAATTAGAAACCACAATACAACATCCTCAACACATATTAGAAAAAGTATCTCATGATGAGATACTGAATGTCGAGGAAGAAATATTTGAGAATGAGGAATATGAACATTTGATGACGACGAACGGGACGATAATGAAAATGAAACAACTGAGGGGAGGAAGACTGGGAGAATGAATAAATTCAAATGAGGAGGAATAGTGTAGAATGAAAGCTAGCTAGTATATATGTAAGTTAGTGTATTTTGCTAATTTTATTTAATTTATAATTTCTATATATTATATATGTAAATTTTCATATAGATGTCATCATGTAGTGACAATGATAGACATTGCGAGTATCTTAGAGTTAGCTAGACCAGTAAGGCTAACAAGAAGATGTCAGCTAGGAGACCCTTAGATCCTGAGGATATTCTAGGATGTATTTCTTCTGCGCCAGAGCTCATTAGTCGTGATACTGATTTATTAGTTTAAATCAACACTATTATCATAATGCATTTATACATCCACAAACGATGATCCATCTTCAAAAACATACATATTCAATTATATTATAAATTAAATTTAATGATAATTTTATTACATTACTTAATGGTTAATATATCGTATATAGTAATTACTTAATAAATATATTTATTATTACTTATATACCTAATTAATTAGTTCGTAAATACAACATTTCAAAATCTACAAAGTTCAAGCTTAATTAATTCATAAATTTTGATTAATTTTAAGATTTCAAATAAATAATTATATTTCTAATTAAGTTCAACTTATTATAAATTTATTTGAAATTTTTGATTAAGTCAAATATCTTAAGGATAATAAGATTTTAATAAGTCTTCAAACTTCAATTAATAAGTTCTAATTAACTGATGTCATTAAGAATCAACTATATAGTTCTAAGATCAATGTTCAAGTTCTACATTCAAGTTCGTATCAAAGTTCTAAAATCAGTTATACATAAACTTCAAATCCAAAAATGAGCTAGTTATTATATTCATGTTAAAGTTCAATAACAAAATTCAAATTCGTATCTAATTAATAAACTTAGTTATATAAAAACTTCCAAATCCAAAAATTAGTTATATTTAAATTCTAAGTTCAAGTTCAGTTTCTAAATGCAAGTTCATATTCATCTCTAAAGTTAATTATATATAAAATTTAAGCCAAGAATAATTAGTTATATTCAAGTTCTAATTATGTTCAACAACTTCAAGTCTAATTAAATTCAATTTCATATCAAATTTCTAAAATTTATTATACATAAAATTCTAACTCAAGAATTAATTAGTTATATTCAAATTTCAAGTTCAACTTCTAAATAAAACTCCAGTTCATCGAATTTCAAGTCATCCTTACTTATGACAATCAATCAATCTTAACTAAAATAAAACCCCCTAAATCATTCACTAACTAAATAAAAATCAATCAAATTAACATTCAATAAAAAACAAATAATTCAAAACTAATTAACAAAATAAGAAACCATAAATCATTCACTTACTAACTAACACTTAATAAAACCTAATTCAATACACTAATTAACAAATTCATTACTCAAATTGAAAGAAATTAAAAATAATTTTATGAAACCCTAACCTTGAATTAAAGGAGAAAGAGATAATGGAGAGAAAATGGGCTCGGGGTAGGGTCTGACAGCATCAGCGCGGGGCGCCGCCGCCGTAGGTAGGGGCGACAGGCAGCGTCGGCGTCTAGAGAGAGGAAGAGAGATGTAAAAATGGGAATTTAGTGTCTATGCTATTAGATATTTTAGAAAAAGTGACGGACAACGTCTCTTTGTCTTTTACTTTTTAAAAATATTTGACCATCATTTTGACAAAAAAGCTAACACATTTGTTAATGATTTGACCAGTATTTTGATAAAAAAAAATGACGGACTAAGAAATGATGTCAATCACTTCTTTAGAATTTAATTAATCAATTAAAATTAATAAAGAGGACGAAAGGCATGGTTATTTTTTGTCACGACCCTGACATCGTGATTGACACTCACACTAACTCTCTGGCGGGAGAACCACTACTACAATCCAAACTATGCAAATATACCAAAACTAATAAAATTAAATTACGAAATCAAGTTAATTAACTAAACAAATGCGAAATTAAATACCTAGAACCTGAAAGTCATTTTACCAAAACTCTACTAACGACACGTCTAAGAACAAGGGGTACAACCCAAAAACTAAATAACACCTTAACAAATAGCCGGAGTCCGAAAAGAGTGGACTTTAAGCAAAGAGAATTCAAGGAAGCCCGGAAGAAATAACTCACCCTTGAATTCGAGAGGGTCACTGATCTTTTAAGTGAGAAATGTTAATAGCCGCCGAAAGATGTCCTATATTTAATAAATATAAGAGCAAGTGCAGTATCAGTACACAACCAGTGTGTACTGGTAGGATCTCGTGGCTATCCCACTAAGTGAAACATATATAAGTAACTACAACAATATAACCACGAAACATATTAAATATCAACAACATTGATTAACACAATCTTTATATCAAAAGAGTTTACACCACAACCAATCTTAAAGTCCATTTGTGGAATGCATGAATGAAATCCAACTTCCCAACTCATAATAAGTAAAACTCTTTGAGAAATCATAAGTCACAGTCCATGTTCACAACAATAATTCAATACATAACAAGTAGTTTATCCTCTCATGGAACTCAAACACAAACTATTAGCTTGACAGAACGTGGAAATCTAATCCTAAATTTGTGCCAGAATGTAGAAACCCGATCAAATAGTTGTGCTAGAATGTGGAAATCCACTCAGATAGTTATGCTAGAACGTGGAAACCCAATCTAAGTTAGCTTGCCAGAACATGATAATCTAATCCCCATCCACACACCAAAATCATAATTATAAGTACATTATCAAGATTATACAACAAGAGTTGAATCATGGCATACAATTATATAGTTATCCTCATTTATGATTAGGGTGATAAATGCAATATATATATATATATATATATATATATATAACACCAAAATGAAATCACAACCATTACGTAATTTGAATCTAAGCTTGAATCCCCTAAGACACTTGAATCTTCACTTTACACCTTCCCGCTTGTTCTAGGTCTACATCAATTAATATACGCAAGGATCAACAATCAAAAATCTAATTATTCAAATTATAATAAACCCAATAACTCTAGATCAAACCCAAGATACTAATACCCAAATTAGGGCTCTTCCCACCATACTTCTCATATCAAAACTCTTCCTCAATGATCATAACCCAAGAAAATAGGTTCTACGAATAAAAACATGGATTCGGGGAGTTTAAACCTTACCTTTAGCCTCAAAAGTGGTGAAAACCCATCAAAAACTTGTCTTGGGGCACCTCCTTAGCTCTAAAGATCGAAAAATACCAAAGAACGTCATTTTAAGGTTTACTAGCGACTTTAAGTCGCGTTTGGCCCATTAGAGCAAACGTATCCCACTATAGGGGCGCCTCTCCATCCCCCCTGAATTCCATTGCACCGTTTCAATTTTGTATGAGTGAGTTATGCCTTTTAGAAGTAGGGTTGTTGGATTAAGGATAGTCCAATCCGGATTTGGGAAGGGCAAAGTTATATTTCCTTACCCGATTATTTTTATTTCGTTGTTGGGTAGTAAATTGAGTTCTAAACTATTTTTATTTATTTCATGCTTTTATCAAATAAGTTAGAGTTTTGAGAGAAGAGAAAAGAGGATAAAGGAGGAAACAAAGAAAAAACGTTCAAGATCGTCAAAGTTTGGCTTATGTTGAGTTATTGCATGCCTAGAGTACATTTGATTCATGTTTCTGGGTTGTTTCTTGAGTCTTTTCGATTGGGTATTGAGGATATTAGTGATTTTAAGTGTTTGGCGAAAGATCCGTGGAAGTTTAGAAGGTTTAGAGATGAAAAATGAAGAAGAAAAGTCAAAATGCACGTCCGTTGGGCCTGAGGCACCGTGCCTCCCATAGCCCCACATGATTGTATCTTTTCGTAGGGACTTAAGGGGGCGCGTCAGCCAGAGCGCCCCACACCTCTCAGAGCACCAAGGATGCCAGTCCACTAAATTCATTCCCTATATTTTCGTACTAGTTCCTAAGTGATATACCCATATTTCCTAGTTGATTCCAACACTCTAACGTACTTATAAATATCATGAAATCATCAATAAACATGAGATCATGAACCTTGAATCCATAATCCAATTCAAGGAAAGTTAAGATCAAAGTCAAAGAAGTTAAGAGTCAAGTATAAAAGTTAAGAAGAAAGTCAATGCAAATTTTTAAAAGTTTCCAAGAGTCTTTTACAAACATGTTCACTTTGTTTTAAGGCTCGAGCTACAAGTTAAGCAAAGAGTGCAGAGTTGAGTTAAATTCTCATAAGTGATAAAGGAACTAAATTTTCCCTAAGAGTTAAGTTTGAAGTTAAGTAAAGAGTTGAATTTTATCCTTTACTTAAATATAAGGGAACTAAGTATTTTCTGAATAGTTGTTCAAGACTAAAGTTTCAAGCTAAGTAAAGAGTAAAGAGTTAAGTTGAAGTTCTTTTCTTCAAAAGAATAGGGAGACTAGGTATCCCCAAAGAGATTTTGAAATATTTGCACATTTAAACAAATAAGGAAACTAAGTTTTACAAAGAGCCTTAAGGCTAGTTTTAAGAAAGTAGTTATAGCTTTATGAAAAGAAGCAATCAGGAAAACTGAGATTTCAAAGATAGCCTTCGATCTATGTTTTTGAGCACTAATCTCAAATCACAGGAAAAGCTGTTTTTAAAACATACAAGATAAGATCCAAGGTAAGTGTTCCTTCTTACTCTTTTTCAAGCTTAAGTTATTGTTTAACATTCCAGCTCACATACTCATACATTCAATGTACTGATTCCAGTTGGCATGCATAGTATCATGATGCAGATGTAGGTAACTAGTATCGACATTTGGCGCACTGTTGATCTAGTGAGCAGGTCAGGGTTAGTTGGTGAGCGTCCTTTCATTTCAAAGGATATCTTTACCATTCAGTTATCCGTTAGGATGATTGGGTGTCCTAGTTTTTAATTTACAGGCTTATGGACAAATTAGTTAGTTTTTTTAGTCATTTCATTTCCCTTACAAAAGATAAAACTTGAGTTGCCATTTTCTCTCAAAGTATTATTTTGAAGTTATTCTGTTTGAGTTATTTCTCTAGTGTTTAAGTCTTCCGGTGTGTTAAGAAAACCAGGACAAGGGTTTGCTTGGGGCAAACGTTGGTCTTCGAGTGGTGGCCATGTCAAGGATGTAGGCTTCGGGTGTGACAAACTTTGTATCAGAGCACAAGGTTTTAAGATTCCTAGGGAGTCTAGGAAGCCTTGTCTCTAGAGTCTTAGTCATCCATATGAAGCGCTTCACATCTATCATTAGAAGGCTATAACATTTAGAAATTCCTCACTTCTTTCATGTTCTTTTTTTGTGCGTTAGATTTTATATCTAATAAGTTTCCTTCTAATTAGTGCCTATGCATGTTTTCAGAGAATCATGCCTCCTCTATGAGCATTTAAAGGTCGTCCAATTAGGAGTAACATTGGTAACAAGAGTTGCCAAATGCACCTGAAGTGCAACCTCAAAGAGAAATTACTCCTACTGAATTCCTTGAGACTATTCGGATGTTATTTTAAGTTGCAACTCATCAAGTTGGTAAGAGAGATAATTGACCTAAGGCGGACGATACCTAAAGGATTCGTGAGTTTTTTGGGATGAATCCACCAAGCTTCACAAATTCAAGTGTCACAGAGGATCCAGAGAACTTTGTTCAAGTACTTTAGAAAATATTTGACATATTGCATGTTGTTGATGCTGAGAGGGGGGAACTAGATGACTCCACCGTGAGAAGAGCGACTTCCTTCTTGCTTGATTAGGGGTGGGGGGTTCTATTCACCAGTGCATACTAAAAGTGCTCTCAAAACCATGATGGATAGTTACCCATTACACGGATCTCAAACACAACCCGTGGTGGATCCAGAGAGACAAAGTCAAAAAGCAACATCCATTGTCCCATACTTTGAGATGATGTTCTCCTATTTTAAGCCTCTCCTTAACGAAGTCATTAAATTGGGGCAACTCGTATTCACTAACTAACTTAGGGAACTTAGGCACATCACCCCACTGTGAATCTATCTTTCTTTATCGCGCTTTTGATCTTCTCGATAGGAGGATGAATTAGTGGAAAGATCTTTGTTCGATCTACTTGGTGATGGTGGTGGTGGGGGTGACGAAACCAATATAGTATCGTTTTCACTTTGCATGATCTTCAAAAGAAAGAGAGATAGAGTCACTAAGCAGAGAATTAGATCTGAGTGAGAAAGAGATTATGAAAGTTCTCCCATGGGGCAACCCTGAAACAAGTTTTCAAATTAATGAATAGATACAAAGTTCTCCTAGAATAGTATCCAGTGCAAAATGAAATTTATAAGATATATATGTGTAATTCAAAGGAGAAACAAAAATATTTGATACAATTCAATTCATTTTATTAATGAACAAAACCCGCTCTGGAAAGAATGAAGTGAAACAAATTCAGGATTGTATCAAAGCAATCATATCAGGAAATGTTTAGATAGAAGTAAGGAGATACTTCGTTCGAAACCTTCTCTAATAATAATATAAGCTTGAAATATGCCGCCCTTTAAATTTAAGGAGCTGGCGCAATGTGCTGTTATTGTGAAAAGATTGGAAGATCTGTCCAATGCCCTGTTTAAGCTGAACCATAACATTCTTGGATTTGCACCCAACGTGTGATCATAGCCGGTACTGCATTTCTCTTTGCCGGGGGAGAGAGCCCCGTGTAAGGGAGAACAGGAAATCCTACCCCTTGAAACCCTTTTTCCTCCGTGCAAGTCGTAGTAGGAAGCTACTTTCTCCCTTCAAGTATTATTATTAGATATGTTATAACGCTTGTCGAGCCCATCAGTCCCCTCTGGGATGTAAATTATATTCCTCTCACCATTCCCATAGTGTATGAGACAAACGTATGTATTTCTGTTAGGGTCATTATTCTATGGTTACAATTCTACCATATATGTTTTTTTCATGTTTAATCGGTCAGAGCACCACCCTGTCAAGGGGGAATCTGCGGGTTCGAGCCCAGTGTTTCCCGACGGATTCAATAAATATATTCATCTCTCTATTTTCTGTGAAGGAGGGGGGGGCAGGGAGCATAATTTCATTCCTAACGGGGGATTTTTTTTCTTTTTTGTTTCGCATCTCTCATCAAAGGAGCTGGCAATACTTGCAAAGAACCTTTGGCGAAAACACCACAAGCGCGATGCGTGGTAGGCCTGCGCCGGGGAAGCATACTATTGGGAGGAAAGGCAGCTCGGATGGTGGAAGAGTCGCTTCTTCTTCTTCCACGAAGATTCAGACAGAACCGAGCTTGATGGAACTAAAAATGATTGAGCGAATGAAGGCAAAGATCAAAGGATTTATTATTGAGAAAATACCTTTGGATCTAAGAATCATGGAAGATGTAATTGAAATATGCAGCTGTAATTAAATCACATTGGTATAAAGAGCCGGAAAGGAAAAAGAGAATGAAAGAAGCAAGGGACTGAGCGATAAAGAAAGGTTTAGAGCCCTTCAATTACAAAGGCTTTATTAAAGAGAAAGAATAAATTACTTAACATTTTATCTCTGTTTGGATTTGAACTCCTCCTTGAAGGATCAACCACAAACCAAAAAATTTGACCTAAACCCTTGGCCTATCAGGAGAAAATGGAGGTGACTTGCATTAAGACAACTTTTCTCATCCTCAATTGTTCTTCTTTACCTCAAGCAATAACAAGAATGGAACCATAAGCTCCTATACTGGGAGCATTTCAGGGTATAGGTCTAACCACCTGAACTCCCTTTTTTGGCATACTATAGTTATTAAAGTCTCTCGATGGCGGGAATGGGAGATTACTGGTAAGAGAAATGCTTCGCGAACCTTATTCAACTTTAAGACATTTCATTGCACTTTAATCACCCTCGTGAGAGGCTCACTCCGATACCATTGATGTTTAGTAGCGTTTATAGTAATGGTTTGATCTACTATTACCTCGTCCATTGAGTATAACAGAGAGAATGATGGTATATCAATGAACATAGGGATGATACAAGAAAATATGGTCTGAAGAATCTCTATATTAGTACCAACTAAAGGGTATCACTAGAGTATGGTTGACCAATAAAAAAGGAATAGGGCTGAGGATGCACCAATAGTGAGTTGGGATGTGTTTGAGAATGCTCTTATGGGAAATTTCATTCCCCATGAGTTGAGAGAGGCAAAGATTAAAGAGTTTATAACCCTTAATCTGGAGTCTATGAGTGTTCATAAGTATAGTCTAAAGTTTGCACAAGTTTTCTACTATGCTCTGGTGATGGTGTTTTAGATGATGAGCAAGATTAGTTTATTTGTTGTTGGATTGTCTTGTCAGCTAAGCAAGGAAGGCAAGACATCAATGTTGATAGGGGATATGGACATACAAAGGCTAATGATCCATGTACAACAAGTTGAGGAGGATAAGCTGAAGGATAGATAACGGTTTAAGAATAAGAGGGATAAGACATTAGGCAACGATTTCAGGCAACAAAAGAGTAGTACGAATTCTTCCTTTTAACAAAAATAGAAAGGATCTTCCCCACTATATTCTAGTTCCTTTGCACCCATAAACCATGGTGATAATAAAGGTCGGAGCTCACAACCCATTAGAGCTAGACACGCAAAGTTTTAAGGTAAAGAATCGCAAGGAGGTAACTGGGCTCCTGCATATGCTAGGTGTAGTAGAACCCACCCTAGGAAGTGTCGTCAAGGCCAAACAGGTTGCTTCAAGTATGGATAAGAGGGTCACTTCATGAAAAAGTGTCAAAAGAACAATCAAAGAAATGGTACCAACGTAGGAACAAACCTCCTATATGCTATTAACGGTCACTAAGAACAAGAGGAATTGCCAAATCTTGTCACTGGTAGGATTCATGTCTTCAACTTTACTATTTATGCTATGTTAGACCTAGGAGCTAGTTTATTTTTTGTGTAACTCTATATGTTGCTATCAAATTTCGATGTAATACATGGTAAACTTAGTCAATGATTCATTGTCTCCTCACCTATTGGTGATTTTATTCTAGCAGACAAATTCTATCATTTCCCGTCAATCACAAGAGTACCATGGATAACTTAGTTTAGTTAGACATGGTAGAGTTTGATGTCATTTTAGGTAACTTAGTTTAGTAAGACATGGTAGAGTTTGATGTAATTTTAGGTATGGACTAGTTTCATGCCTATTATGCATCAATAGATGTCAAGACTTGAGTAGTTAAGTTTCAGTTTCCAAATTAGCCAGTCATAGAGTGGAAAAAGAGTTCAGTAGTGCCCATGGGTCACTCCATTTCATACCTTAGGGCAAAGAAGTTAGTTTCCAAGGGATGTTTTTATCACTTGGTTCGATTAAATGAATCAAGCATCGATATACCTATAATTCGGTCAGTTCCTATAGTAAAAGAGTTTCAAGAAGTTTTTCCTGATGATCTATCCGGTGTCCCTCCTGAGAGAGAAAAAGACGTCAGCATAGACATCATTCAAGATACTTATCGTATCTCTATTCCTGCATAGAGAATGGTACCAGTAGAGTTGAAAGAGAAGTTGAAGGACTTTCTAGATAAATGTATTATTTGACCCTTGGGTGACAGTTACGTTTTAATGGTTTGAAGATTGGGAGAAAAGCTTTCAATAATTGAAAAAGAAGTTGACTACTGCCAGTTTTGACTTTATCAGAAAGTACTCCAGTTTTTTGTTATGTATTGGGATGCATCTAGGTTTGGTTTGGTTTGTGTCATAATACAGAATAGCAAAGTTATAGCTTATGTCTCTAGAAATTTGAAAGTTCATGAGAAAAATTACCCAACCCATGACTTAGAGTTGGTTACTATAGTATTTGCTTCGAAAGATGACGCCATTATCTTTACGGTGTTCATGTGGAAGTGTTCACCAATCACAAGAGTTTTTGGCACGTTTTTATTTAAAAAGATCTTAATCTCAGGGAATGAAGGTTGTTTATGGGTAGTACTGCTTATTTTGAAGCAGATAAGAAAGAGTTAGCAAAGGAGGTACATAGACCAGCACGATTAGAAGTTTGAGTAATGAATTGCACAGAAGGAGAGTAGTGGTGATGAATGGTTCTGAATCATCATTAGTATCATAAGTAAAAGTCAAGCAAGACAAAGATCCTATCTGGCTTGAATTAAAGGCAAGTGTTCACAAGCAAAAAGTGATAACTTTTGAACAAGGGGGCGATAGTGTATTGAAATATCAAGGTTGATTGTGTGTACCAATGGTAGATGGTTAAATTACTTAAATTTTCACCCATTAAGGTTGTTATGAGATTTGGTATGAAGGGAAATCTTGTAGTGAAGCTACTTGAGAAGTTAAAGAGGATAAGAATAAGAGATACCCATATCTCTTCGAATCCGGAGAAGTTCAAAATTGAGGTACTAATCCTTTTCTTGAGATTGATATTAAGTTGGCATGTTGTGCTTATATGTTGCTGTTAGGTGTATGAACTGAATGTAAGATGTTACCCCATAAGCCTAGTAAGAAGTAATCTCATTTGAGGACGAATGTTTACAAGGGGAAGTATTGTAACATATAAAAAATAGAGATAGCTAGGAAGAAACTTAGAAATTTAAATAGTCACTTTTGGAAAAAATTAAAACATGGAAATTTTCTCAAGTTGGGGAAAAATGAGTTTTTGGTCAAATTCAAAAGATCATAACCCCTAACTCATGATGAGTTATAGGTATTTCTTGATATGGTTTAAAACCCTTGGAAATATCTTTCCAACACCTCCAAGTTTGCATAATTTTGATTTCGTATGAGTGAGGTATGTCTTTCGGAAGTTGGACAATTGGATTAAGGATAGTCCAATCCGGATTTGGAAAAGACAAAGTTGTCTTTTCCATACCCAATTAATTTTTTCATTTTTGGGTAATAAATTGGGGTCTAAAATAATCTTATTCAGTTTACGCTTTTACAAAACAAGTTAGAGTTTTGAGAGGAGAAAAAAAGAGGAGAAAAGAGGATAAAGGAGGAAAGAAATCAAGAACGTTCAAGATCGTCGAAGTTAGGCTTGTGGAATTCGTCGAAGGTGATCCCTAAAAAGGTATGTGAGATCTTTCTGTATTGGATTATTCACACACACCAATTTATTTAATTAAGGGCATTTTGAGTATATTGAATGATGAACATTGATGTTCTTGAAGAACAATGGTTGAATTCTTGTTGGTTGAGTTGTTGCATACCCAGACTTTATTTGATTCGTGTTTATGGGTTGTTTTTTAAGTCCAACCGATTGGTTATTGAGGGTATTAGTGATTCTAAGTGTTTGGGAAAAGATTCATGGAAGTTTAAAAGGTTTAGAGATGAAAATGGAGAAGAAAAGTCAAAACGCATGTCCGTAGGGCCCTGGGGCGCCGCACCTCCCATAGCCCTACATGACTGTCTCTGTCTGTAAGGCCTTGGGGGCATCGCACCAGCCAGAGCGCCCCAACTTGGCGACACTGAAGTTTTGGCCCTTGCGCCCCATGCCTCTCAGAGCGCCAAGGACGCCAACTAACGCCATTTATTTCCTATCTTTTCACACTAGTTCCTATGTGATGTACCCAAATTTCCTAGATGATTTTAACACTCTAAGGTATGTCTAAAAATTATTAAATCATCCATAAAAATGATATCGTGAACCTTGAATACATATTCCAATTCAAGGAAAGTTAAGATCAAAGTCAAAGAAGTTAAGAGTCAAGTCTAAAAGTTAAGAAGCACGTCAAAGCAAGTTTTTAAAAGCTTCCAGGAGTCATTAACAAACATGTTAACTTTTTTTTAAGGCTCAAGTTACAAGTTAAGCAAAGAGTAAAAAGTTGATTTCAGTTCTCATAAATAAGAGAGCTAAGTATTCCCTAAGAGTTAAGTTATAAGTTAAGTTAAGAGTAAAGAGTTTATGTTTATCCTGTAAACAAATATAATGCAAATATGTATTTATCGAAGAGTTGTTTCAAGACTCAAGTTTCAAGCTAAGTAAAGAGTAAATATTTCAGTTGATGTTCTTTTCTTCGAAAGTATAGCGGGACTAGGTATCCACAAAGAGATTTTGAAATTTTTTCACATTTAAACAAGTAAGGAAACTAAGTTTTCCAAAGAGCATTCGGGCTAGTTTCAGAAAGGAGTTATAGCTTTATATAAAGAAGCAAGCAGGAAAACTGAGATTTCCAAAATAGACTTTGAGCTATGTTGCACTATTCTAAAATCACAGGAAAAGTTGTTTCTAAAATATAAAATATAAGTATATTTTTTGGAGTGGTATTGAGCACTGATGTGGGGATACGAGTTTCATATTAACTCAAGTCTCCATCAAAACCATGTAACCAACATGGGTAGAAAAGGGTCATACTTTTTAGATGAATCCTTTTCACAGTTTACTAGTGGATCCATTAGGCAGTTCAGGTTCTATACTTTGGTATTTTTAGGGTGGTCCTTGGCAGCGTGAGGTAAGATGCTCTATAATCACTTCAACTATTAAGTGATGGTTGTCGGTTAGAGAAACTCCCACAACAATAGTTGCATGGTTTTTTAAGAGGTTGTGCTTAGTGTGAATGGGGGTATGGGAATTCATTCATGCATTTCATGAGTAGAGTTTGAGAGGAAGCATGATATTTTTTATTATTATTAAGATTATATGTTTAGATCAAATTATTTTGTATTTTTACATATATCTTAGCGTCAATTGTATTTTTGCATATACTGAGTTGAAAACCATGTTTTAAACAATTTTTTCTTCATATTGCACATCTCTTTAAATTGCTATATAATTAAATGAGTTAGTTATTCATGAGTTGAGTATAACCAAGGTAAGTCTTCATTCTTACTCCTTAGCAAGCTTAAGTTTTTGTTTAGCATTCTAACTCGCATACTCATACATTCAATGCACTGATCCCAGTTGGCCTGCATCATATCATGATACAGACACAGGTAACTAGGATCGACATTTGGTGCACCGTTGATCCAGTGAGCATCTCAAAAATAGTGGGTGAGCCTCCCTTCATTCCGGAGGACATCTATACCATTCAGTTATTTTCTTTTAGTTTTCAGTCGTTAGGATGATTGGGGTTCTTGTCACAACATCCCTTTTTAATTTAGAGACTTCATAGACTGATAAAGTTAGTTTTTTTAGTCTTTTCATTTCCCTTTTAAACAATAAGAATTGAGTTTCCATTTTATCTAAGTATTATTTTAAAGTTATTGTTTTTGAGTTATTTCTCTAGTGTTTAAGTCTTCCGCTGAGTTAAGAATGCCAGGCCAAGGGTTCCCTTGGGGATAGCAATGGTCTTTGAGTGCCGGTCACGTCAAGGGTGTATGCTCAGGGCGTGACACAAAATGTATCCTTTCACGCTAAGATCATTCATGAGAGTTATACTCATCCCAAGTGTATCCCGTAAAGTGATAAGGGTTCCTTATCATCTTATCTATCAACTCATGTAATGAATTCACAATTAGATCTCTCTTTCATTACTAAGTTTCCTACCCCTTGATGACTCTGATTTTGTCTAAATCTTGATCATTCTAGGAATTCCAAGTTACTACCAAAAAGTTTTCTGTCCCCAATTCTTTCTTCTTTTAATTTCCATAACGACAGAATCAAGAAGTTACAAGAGATACTAATTTATGCATCACTCGACCCTGAGTGATCAATCAAAAAATACTTGGATAAAATAATGTAAGAGTAGTATCTGCAACATTGAATTACTAGGGATACTTTTCTCGCATTCCTTTCTTACCGAAACTTATCACCCCTTAAGGGTTCCATATATCCAACCTTAAACCAACCAATTGAATACCTATAGATCCTCCCTTACAAATCCTTTATGTAGTCATCTCAACATTCTAGTGATAAATATTGTTGTATGTTAACTTAACTAATCAACAAAGCTAATCCAACAACCACAACAGTTGATCGTACACATGTCTGCAACATGTTATCAAGGACTTGACACAAACATGTAGATGAGTCCTTTTTTATATAACTATGATAAAATCCTAAATTAAGACTCATCACTATTTGAGGTTAATCTAAACCAACCACCATATGCTCATGATACTCAAACAGTCATAGTTCTTCTCAACATCTCCAGCTCAAAACATAAATTTCCATAAGCTCAAGTTGCAAAAGTTTTAATCTTTAAACATAATATACTCCTTAAGAGATATGTCCAACCATAAAAACCAACAAACCATCCTACAACACTATCGAAATGCTAGATTTAGCAATTGTAAATTACCTCTAATAATAGTAGAATTGAATTCAATGATCCCCACATTCAACCATACATAATCGATACATGACCTCGATGACTTAATGGATATTTAGATTGTCGGGCAACCATAAATACGCAAGGTAGCTCTTTTATAACTTCTCATATGTAAGGTGATACAAGTAGAACCATTAAAATATTTAACATCTCCAAGTCCATACCACATAATCATCTGAATAACCAATTTTTCCCAATTATCCACATATCCAAGAGGACATAGCAGTTTCGTTATACTTGATCCACCACTAGGGATTCACCCATAGAATAACACATGCCTGAACATAGCTAGTTCATCACACTCACAACTATGTATAAAACAAAATAGATGGTTATATAAGAATTCATCAAATAACTTGAAAAGATTTTCCTTTGAAGAGTCGATATTAACAATTTTCATTCACTTGACTTTATCTACTCTTCACATACTTTTATTGAAGCTCACACTCTCAATACTAACTACCATTCTGTAAACCCTGATCATTTACCTTACTCTAGACCAACACTTTTAAAATAAAACCGTTCTTAGGTATTTTAATAATTTACCGGTAATCAACCTAACACAATCCCCTTATCTATCAACATTAGCTTATATGATTATTTAATGATTTTCAGTCGCTTCTGGCCATCCATATGAGCTCTAATCTCTCCACAACAACACATAACGGACCAGTGAGCTTCCCTCTTGACCTTACAATTCTAAGTCCCATCTTGTACGCCACAACGGATCGGCACAAAACGAGATAGAAACTTCATAGAAGAACATCAATTCTTTTTCTTTACAACACACTCTTAACCCAGTATGCTTATAAAATACCTTTCACGGTAAGATCGATTCTCGTAGATCTACTTACCCAAATTCAAAACACAACAAAGCAATTACCTTCAAGCTTGTTTCTGTATATTCTTGTCTCAAGTCTTCTCGATAGTTTATAACCAATCTGATGGACTTATGAAACTATTACCATACCCATAACAAAACAAATACATCACGCATCTCAAAACCAAATTATGTACCCCTCTGAAGATATTCCTTTAGTCTTTTCAATCAAATAACATATTCTTGCTTTATCTCGCCCCTCTCTATGTCCAACTATACTTAACTCATAAAAACTCTATTCAAGTGGTGTCCGACCAAATCTTAATACTTCATATACAGCCACGTTACTCACTAAATAACAAAAATCCACAACCTTATATACTAGCAAGTTGTAATTACGATACAATTTTTTCTTAACAAATAATCTCATATATGTTTGTCTGCCATCACAATCCATCACAAACTCTTATTACCATTACATTCAGTCAACCTTGACTATCACTATGTAATCAACCATTTCATCAGCATGATACCTCAACTCAGGTATACTCATAAAATTCCAAGTACTAACACAATCTTTATATACACTTTCTTACTAAAATCTTTTAGTTCCTTCCCCTAGCATACTCAATGGATCTTTCTTTATCCATAAGCTTGTCATTCCGGTATTGATTCACTCCCTTATGGATTAAGATTAAGTCACTAGTCCTTATACTACCCTCCTTCTTATTAAGAAACAAGAAAAGAGCACCCAACGAAAGAGCACGGTGAATGAAACCTTTATTAATAAGCCCTTGAATTGTAGCTTTAATTTCTCTCAATTTGAACACAAAAAAAGTAGACTTCATAGAGGGGTATTCAACCTCAATATCCCGAATATGAGTTAGTTACATCACACAATCCCGCCTTACCAGTTTCCTTGCCCGAATGGAGGATATGATCTTAGCTAGCTTAGGCTTGTACACCCCTTCCCACTCTAATCTTTCCCTACCGGGGATCCCTAGAGTTACCGACTTATTACCACAATTAAGACCATTATAATACAGGGACAACCAAGTCATGCCTAAGATTATATCAAGTTAGTCATATCCAGCATAACCAAATCAACCCAAATATAAAAATCCATAAACACAACGATATACAAAGATGACTATGACTGACTCTTCAACTGGGGTAAAAACATGGATGAGGGCATCAATATATCAAAAGTCACATTAAATCCCAAGGAAACTGAACTTACACGTATGA
Source organism: Solanum lycopersicum (assembly GCF_036512215.1). Taxonomy (NCBI): domain Eukaryota; kingdom Viridiplantae; phylum Streptophyta; class Magnoliopsida; order Solanales; family Solanaceae; genus Solanum; species Solanum lycopersicum. Next base: position 41,171,598 of record NC_090803.1, read on the forward strand.
AAAAGTAGAATCCGGATTAACAACACCTTAGTCATCTAGTCACAAAAATTATAGTACTTGTTATCACTACATCCGACCCTTATATGCCTAGGTTCTCCACAATTTTAACACACCTTATAACTTATATTTGATTGGTTGAACAGTGAGGTACAATTGGGAGTCCACATTATGCCAAGGAAAAATAGGGAAAACTGGCAAGGTTTTGCCTCCTTTCATCCTTCTAATCCTGTTGCAGCGACACCTTTCCAAGAGGAACAATCCAAATGTAGAGGCTCTGACGGGACAAGAGACCATGCCAAAAGTTTTTCTGGGGTTTTCTCTTTTCTAATTTCCACCAAGGTTCCCAACTTCACTCAACAACTTTTGGGATAATCCCCATAGCTAGGATAAATCATTAGTTACCCCGAGTCTATCTTAACAACACATACTCCACAATACTACAACTCACTTGTTCCCAAGATACACATATACACTCACACGATCCTTAGTCAAGACCTTCCTTTCACAACGAGTTTCATGATGCTCAAGTATTTAATACTTGCATAACTTCAAAGTCCAGGCCAATATATTGTACATATCAAAGCTTAGACACACATTTATTTTGCACATAATCACCTCATCACATTCAAGCAATTATAACTTCACATTCTCTATTAGTTCAGATGATCTGAAGAACACATTCAAAGTTTCCAAGATACAATTCACAGGTAAGTTTAAATTCCTAATTAATTATTTCGCACCATGAATGACCAGTCCTAATCATCCATGCATTCACACCACCCCTAGGGCTAGATACCAATTGAAACCTTCCTTCTCAATTGCAATTTGCTTTGCGTGTGTTCCATCTATTTCACTTCGTCGAGATACCAATTGGAAATGGGAGATACTAATTAGAATCAACTCATACCACTAGTGACAATAGTATCTAGAGAGCCCCATAAAACTGGTAATTTAAATCACAGAACTTGGTCGCACGCAATACTTAACCGCCTGAATCTTAAACTAATAGTAGCCATGCGTTATATCAATCTTAGAGAAAATCAATACACCTTGCAATTGATAATCTATCTGAGGTAATGAATACTTGTTCTGAATGATAACCCTATTCAACAATCGATTTTCGATACAAAATTCTCTCTTGCTAGCAATGATGTTTCCATTTTTATTGCTCTAGCTCGAACTATAGAGTGAAAAAGGAAAGATACCAACTGTATCACATAGAGACCAATTAGACTCAGGTCACAGCACGAAGGAGTAAAAAGCAGTGAGCTTTTCCTAAAGTCTTATAACCTCTCGAAGAAAAGTATGGACGTCATCTTACCATTTTGTAAGACTCTATTAGACTCATTTTGTTACAATGAGAAGAACGAATCTAGGATCTGATACCAAATTTGTCACAACCCATACCGTCGTGATTGACACCTACACTAGCTCTCTAATGGGAGAACCACTACTATAACCTAAATTAAGCAACTATATCAAAACTAAGATAATTAAGTTATGATAGCAAGTTAATTAACTAAACAAATGCGAAAACAAATACCTAGAATCTGAAAGTCATTATACAAAAAGTCTACTAACGACAAGTCTAAGAACAAGGGGTACAACTTCAAAATTAAGTAACACCGTAACAAATAGTCTGAGCCAAAAAAAGAGTGGACTTAAACAAAAGATAACTCAAGGCAACCCAAAAGAACTAGCTCACCCTTGAATTCGAAACGGTTAGTGATATTCTAAGCAAAGTGTGTCAACGGCCGTGGAAAGATGCCTTGTACTCAATAAAAACAGGAGCAACTCACAACCACCGTATAGTGGCAGTAATTACTCTAAGTGAAACATATATAAGTAATTACAACAATATAACCAGGTAAAATACTGAATATCAAGAACATTGATTAACACAATTATCATATCATAAGAGAACCACACCACAACAACTCTTAAAGTCTACTTGTGCAATGCATGAATAAATTCCCACTCCTCCACTCGTACTAAGTATAGCTCTTTGAAAAGTTATAAGTCATAGTCCATGTTCACAATTATAATTCAATGTATAACAAGTAGCTGGTTCTCTTATGGAACCTAAACCTAAACTGTTAGCTTGTCGAAACATGGCAATCCGATCCCATAATTTTGCCAAAATGTGGAAATCCGATCCAATTGTTGTGATGGAAAGTGACAACCCCATTCACTAGTTTTTCCTAAACGTGGCAATAAATCCAAGTTAGCTTTTCAGAACGTGGCAATCTCGATTCCCATTAACACACCACAATCACAATCACAAGTACATCATCAAGATCATACAACAAGAGGTAATTCATGACATACAATTATTCAATTATCCCCATTTACGATTAGGGTGATCAATAATGCAACATTTAAACACACACACACACACACACAACACACACACACACACACATATATATATATTTTAGGCTTAAGTAATCGATAGCCACTTTAAGTTGTCCGCAAATTTCACTTACACACCTCTTCTTAGGCTTGTTACAATTGACCACCTAGACAACATTTTTTTTACCTATTAAACCCTTTTTATTGACATGAAAAAGCGTTTGTAGTACACACAAAGAAAGGAGCGTTCTAAGAAAGTTATTGATCTTCATGAATCAAAGAGACTTGAATACAACAATAAGGTTGGTGATCCTAGATTTTGCAAGTGCCATCGCGTTCTTGGTCATCTGACAAGTAAATCATCTGACAAGTAAATGCTTTATCTTGAAGGAGAAGATCATGATGTTTGTAAGTTAAGGAAAAATTATCATTGACCAAGATAAAACAACAGACACAAATCATGCTGGTGTAGCACCAAATCAAAAAAAGTGCTCAAGATTGTTATCTATGTTAAACATCACCTTCTTGCGATTCGGAAGTTTAGCTCCCATCAAAGTTGATTTTATATAAAGAAAAATCTTGAGGGATCACTATAGATAGACAACCACAAAGAAAATGAAGTTGATAGTTGGACTTTTGTTACTTATAATAAGAGGAGACATCAAGCAGTCCTTAGGATAAGACTTCCTAAAGACTACGTGAATCAACTACAACCATCAAAAAGTGTCAAGCCTTGTACTAGCCGAAAGATCAATGGATCTTCATCACAGTAGGTTCGAAGGCCCATTAAATTGAATGAATTATTTCCTAAGAAATTCTTTTGCGGTAGTCAAGATGGTGCAACACATGTTATTTCCAGTGAAGACGAATCAAAGGGAAACAAAGGTAAGCTTAATCCTACTATAACAGAAGAACATTAAACCGATGAAAAATTTTCCCCATGTTGTGCTACAATCTCCTTTAAAGATGTTGACTTGTTGTTGGGGTATAAGATACACAGTAGGACCTTGTTTTTTGTAGGGTCTGTTCGAGAACAACATCCTAATCACATACTAATCGATGGTAGTTCCGCAGTCAATATCATGCCAAAAGTCTTTATGAAAAAACTAGGGATCTCTAGTTATAAATTGTCCAAAAGTAACCTAACGGTCCAAGGTTTTAATCAAGGAGGACAACGATCCATAGGGAGATTCATGTAGAATTGTCTATTGGCACGTGAAATCAAACACTTTTAGTCATTTCATAGATGCCAAAACATCATATAAATTGTTTCTCGGGCATTCTCGGGTTCATGAAATAGGAGTGGTGCCATCTACTTTGTATCAATTTATGAAATTATGAAAGATGGTGAAATTGTCAAAATAGATGCAGATGTCAATCCTTTCACTAAGACGAAGTCATATTTTGCAGATGTAAGATTCTTTTCAGGTTTTGGAAAAAACAAATATGGAGGAACATGTAGAAGCCGACCCAATTGATCTCGAAGATAGTAAAGTTCAATGGGTCGCTATCAAGATATCTAAGAAGAGAAAAGAAGAAGTTTCAGACCTAAAGGAGACTTTCAGACTAATATGGACGACGAGCAACCACTTTTTTGTTATATTCCACGTGAACATCAAAAAAACGGTCAACCACTTCTAGAGTAATGTACTCAAAAAGTACAGCCACCGAGAAATGGAACCTAGTCACATAAAATTCAAACATTTGAACGAGAAAATGAATGTCCAGTTGCCCAAGTCCCGTGTATCACTTTGGAGCCCTCCAAAGTCAATATCCAAGTTGATAAGATAAAAGGGAACTTTGATCAAAAGGTCTTCACATTTTTTGAAAAATAAGGATATGATTTCTCGAATCCAGCAAAATTAGGAGAACTCAGGGATGAAGTCACTAATGAAACGATACACGGGCTTACAAAGTCTCAAATGAAGTTGATAAAGCAGGGATATCATGTCGCCACTCCTAAGTTTAGGTTAGGATTAAGCTTGGCAGAGCCTCTTCGGATTTCATTTAAGAATGGGAATGAAACAACTTCATATCACCACACCTCTAATGAAATATAGAGGAATCTAATAAGGGTTAACACAATGATGAACTTTGGTGTTTGAACGCATCGTAAGACTGACACCTAAATTTCTGCATTTAAAAGATTGGGCTGCAAAGATGAAAGAGAATTCTCAAAAAAGTGGATGAATATTCCACCACCTCAAATACCTCTACATTTGATCATTTGGGTACCAAAAGAAAGTCATTATCCAAAAGGAGGTTGCTTATGCATGAAAATCAAGATTTTTGTGATGTAATTGATGACTAGGAGATTTATAGTGTTTTCCCATCACGTATGAAGAGGAATGTTGCATTGTCAATGACCATTGATGGTTCTTTGAAGGTGAAAAGAAGAACAATTGTTGTCACCAACCAATTTCACGGAGAAATCAAGAAGGAGAAAGATAAAGCCATCACACTCTTCGTGGGAAGTGAGGTGGAAGATTCAGACTTGACAGAATCGTCGTATCACATAACAGAGGAAGAAGGTCTAGAAGTTGATGATACAAATGATGATTTCCAAGAAGCTCCCCCTCAATTGAAGGATGGAGAACAATCAACCATAGATGACCTCAATGAAATAAATCTAGGAACCGTAGAAGATCCACGTCCAATCTTCATTAGTGCACTTCTTACACCAGAACAAGAGAGGAAATACTTCAAGTTATTGGTTGAGTTCAAGGATTTTTTTGCTTGGTCTTACAAAGAAATGTCGAGCCTTAGTCCCAGGATAGCTATTCATTATTTAAGGATAAAAAAGGAACACGTCCTATAAAGTAGTCACAACAAGTGTTTCATGCAGAGTTGGTCACACAAATTAAAGCAGAGGTCAACAATCTCATTGAAGCTGGATTTATTTGAGAAGTTAAGTACCGTTTATTGAGCTCATGGTTGATGATACAACTGGCATGAAGCTATGTAATTTATGGATGGTTCTTCTTGGTATAACCAAATCACAATGTCATCAAAATATGAAGAATACACTGCATTTCAAACTCCGAAAGGGATATATTGTTACAAAGTGATTCTCTTTGGTCAAAAGAATGTTGGGGCCACCTATCAACGTGCAATGCAAAACATATTTTATGACATGATTCATAGGATGGTGTAATGTTACATTGATGACTTAGTTGTAAAGACGAAGTAAAGGGAGCACCATCTTGAAGATCTTGGAATTGTTTTTGAAACGTTAAGGAAGTTTGACTTCAAGATGAATTCACTCAAATGTGCATTCAGGGTTACCTATTGAAAGATTATTGGCTTCATTGTGCGTACCCATGAAATTGAAGTTGAACTTGAAAATATTGATTTGATTCAGTAAATGCCTGAACAAAAGAATTTGAAAGACCTCCGCAGTCTGCAAGGAAATTTAGCATTCATCCAGACGTTTTTTTCTAAACTGGATGGACGATGTCAACCCTTCAACCATTTGATGAACAAAGAGACTCCTTTCAAATGGAACCAATCATGTTGAAATTCCTTTGAAAGCATCAAAAGATACTTGATGAATGCACCTACATATGGGCACAAACTTGTGGAAAGACATTAATACTATACATTGCGTTGCAAGAGCGATCACTTGCTGAATTTCTTGCTCAAGAGAATGAAAGTAATAAGGAACAAGAATTGTAATATCTAAGTAGGACCTTGATAGGAGCTAAGTTGAATTATACGCCCATTTAGAAGATGTCTTTAAATTGCTTTATGCAATAACAAGATTGAGGCCATTATTTTGAAGCATACACTATCAAGCTAGTTTCTCGAGTTGATTCTGTGAATTTCGTAATGACTGACTAGTTTTCTCGGGTTGTCTAGCATGATGGTATATATTGTTTAATCAATCTGAGATCATATACATACCTCAAAAAGCTGTGCAGGGGCAAGCACTTGCTAATTTCCTTGTTGATCACCCTCTTTCGGGAAAATAGGAAACTTCATATGAGTTCCCTAATGAAGATGGATTTTTCTACTGAAGATATGTCTTCATGGACAATGTTCTTTGATGGATCTGCATGCCGAGATGGAGCAGGGGAAGGAGTGGTGTTGATATGTCCAGATTGACTAATCTTACCATTCTCATTTGTTCTAAGTGAAATGTGTTTGAACAATGTTTAAGAATACCAAGCTTTGATTGTTTTCCTTGAAATGACATCAGATATGAAAATTCCTCAATTTGATGTCTATGGTGACTCTCAATTATCATCAATCAACTCTCAGAGAGTTACAAGGTAAAGAAGGAAGATCTTTTGTCATTTCACCAATATGCTACTTTCTTACTTGAAAGGTTTGATCAAGTGTTCTTAAATTATGTCCCAATAAAAGAAACTCACATGGGAGATGTGTTGGCTAACTTTGCAACAACAATGACACTTGGAGAAAATGAGACAACAAAGGTGTGTGTATCTCATCGATTGGTTATTCGTGGTTGTCTTGATCTTCAAGTCGATGAAATCCATCATACATTTGTTCGAGTGGTTGAAGAAGAAGATTGGACAAAAGCACTAATTGAGTATCTTAAACATGGAAGTCTGCCTGAGAATCCATGAGTAAGAGCAGACATTAAGAGAAGGGCACCATGATTCACCTTTCATGATGGAATTTTATTTTATCGTTCTTATGAGAAACTCATCTTGCGGTGTCTTGACAAAAAAAAATCAGCAACGATGGAGGAGGAAAATTTTGGAACATGTGGAGCAGACCAATGAGTGCCCAAACTTCATTTTTGCATCAAGAGGATGGGCTACTATTAGCCAACAATGGTGATGTATGGGTTAGAGCATGCAAAAAAGTGTCAAGCGTTTCAATTCCATGCTAATTACATCCATCGATCTCTAGAGGCTCTGCATTCGACTATAGCGTCATGGATATTTGATGCATGGGGACTGGATATGATTGGACCTCTCCTAAAGTCGTCAAATGGAAAATTGTATATCTTGGCTGCCACTGACTATTTCTCTAGATGGGCTGAAGTTGTACCATTAAAAGAGGTAAAAAAGGAAACTGTTGATGATTTTATGAAATCAAACATAATTTTTAGATATGACATACCAAGATGTATAGTTACTGATAAAGGAACACCGTTCAACAATAAACGAATGAGTAGTTTGTGTGAGAAATTTAGTTTTAAGCAATATAAATCTTAAATGTACAATTCACCTGCCATGGTATTGCTAAAGCTTTTAACAATACACTCGGTAACCTGTTGAAGAAAGTAGTTGCAAAGAATATAAGGGACTAGCATGAGAGAGTTGGTGAAGATTTTTGGGCATGTCGTACAACCTTTAGAATGGCAACGCAAGCAACTCTGTTTTCATTGGTGTATGGCATGGAAGCAGTCCTTCCATTGGAGAAGCAAATTCCATCATTGCAAATAGTACTCCAAGAGGGACTTACAAATGAAAGCAACACTCAAATTCGTATCATAGAGTTGGAGGCATTGGATGAAAAGATATTGGGAGCACAACAAATGTTGGAGTGTTATCAAGCTCTACTTGTAAGATCATTTAACAAGAAAATACGAACTCGATCATTTCAGGTGGGAGACTTAGTCTTAGAAACCTAGAGACCCATAATCCTCAACAAACACATTGGGGAAAAGTTCACATCATAATGGAATGCACCGTATTTTTTTGAAGGAGACATATTCAAGTGACACATGTAAAATTGTCGACCAAGATGGTGTAAGAGTTGGTCCAATAAACACCAAGTTCTTGAAACAATACTTCCCATGAAGGTTGACCACACTCTTTAAAGTATGAGCATAAACTGCATGTTACTCCTAGCCCGCAAGAGTATAAACTGTGTACGCCCCCTAGAAAAAAAATAAACTCATCATCTTGAACTACGATATGACTTGATACTATCCACCGAGCTACGTAGGCGCTTGGAGTAATCACTCTAAGTTCATTCGAATGAGTTAAAAAAGGTTTGGTGGCCTTGTGTGATCATAACACTAACTATTTAAAAACCATGTAGCTAGTACATGAGTTCAAACGCGGCACAAATGAGCAAAGGAGAAGATTGTTGATACTTCCTCTGCAACAAAAAAAGAAGCTCGTAAAAAGAAACTCCTATATTGAGTCATGGATCTTCAGATAGTGCAAAGCTTCATATCAAACATGCTAGATTTTGAAGTCAACTTCGGGTATTAATCTAATCAATTCAAAAGGAATTTTGATTTGAATTTTTGATATGCGACAGACTGATGAATTCATTGGCATTGGATGAAGCCACTGACGATTCTACTTGTGTTTTTTGCTTATGGTTGAGTTAATTTTGTTTAATTCACTGATGCTTCAGTAAGTTACTTAAAATTAGGGGCATCTTTACCTGCAACATTTAATCGGAATACCCTCCGGATCATAGCTCTATGTTGAAATGGTATAGCTGCGAAAAATCATTATCTAAACACTCTCTTTAGTTGTTGTCAAAAGCATACAAAGTTATGTAAATGACATTCTGGGTATATAGTCAACTTGAAAAATTTATTGTCATCAATTTGGAATAAATTTTGTTGTAAATTCTATAAAAAGTGTTTTGTTTGACGCACTTCTCACAAAGAAATAAGAAGCTCATAGTTTCAGCGCTCTTACAACGATTTTTCAGACCAAAAATGTGCTCCTCACAATGAAATAAGAATCACATAGTTTCAGAATTCAAGCTAAGTTTGAAATATATATGTGCTAATCTGGAAATTTTTTGGCTGTGATTTTTACATATGGTGTGCATCTATGAGTTATACTACCAACAAATCAAGAACTGCATCATTTCAACACTCTTACGCTGCATTATTGATTTTCTCTCGAAGTTGCTCAAAGTCGAAGAGTTTAGCGAAGCAGAATTTTAGTTGAATTTTAAAAGCTATCTGTTCTAACATGGAAATATTTTGTGTGTGATTTTTACATATGTTGTACATCTATGAGTTATGTTTTCAACGGAATAAGAATCACATCATTTGGAGGCTCCTATGTAGAGTTATTGATTTTCTCCAGAAGTTGCTCAAAGCTGAAGAAAGCTTAAGATTCAAGCACTCATATTTTGAGCCAACTTTGGACATAAATTTGTACTAATCCCTAAATTGCATGGATTTGATTTTTATACAGATCGAAGACATAGAAATTGTGTTTGCAAAAAAAAATCTCATTATTCCGATATTCCTACTCCATGTTATGAATTTTCTTCCATATGTGCGCAAAGCTGAATAAAGCTGAAGATTCAAGCATGCAGATTTTTAGCCAGCTTTGAACACAAATATGTACTAAGTCGTAAATCCCATGGAGTGATTTTTACATGGATTGAATATCTCTAAGTTATTTCCAACAAAAAGAGAAGCTCACTATTCTGATGCTCCTACTCCATGCTATGAATTTCTTCCACATGAGCGCAAAGCTGAAGCAAGCTGAAAAAAGTACCGTTTTGTTGCAATCCTCAAATAGATGCTAGCATATGCAGTCATTTTTCCAGTAAAGAAAGGGGGCTGGTGGAAATAAACAATTAGAAAATTGAAATTCAAGAGGATAAAATTCTTATTGAAATATAAGTCACTATTTTATTGCTTAAAGAAAAAGAGAACCACTACACCATAATGCGCGAGTAAGAAAATCTTAAGCAAATAAATTTAAAAAAATTCTAACTACGGAAAAAGCTTGAAAATTAATTATTTCTTGGTGACTTTTCTCAATTGCCTCTTCTATATTGGTCAGTCTCTCAACCTCATCGTTAGACATCACATTATTTTCCTTCATGGTATTAATATCGCCCTCCGTAACGGTGACATTCTCATGACTTTTTGACTTCTCTTGATATTTGTTAATGACTCGGTGATCTTTTTTTTCTTGGAAGTCATGTCTTTTAAGTCTTTGTCCACATCTGCTAAAGTTGCTTGAAGTTTTTCCATGGATCCATCCAACATTTCATGTGCCAGCTTTGCACCATCAAGACGACGTTGTGCATCAAAAATGGCCTTTTGATATGATTCTTTAGTCATCTTCGATGATCTTAAAGTATCATACTCTACATACGACTTGAAGAAATTATCTATTGGATCCTTGAAAGAAGAAACATCAATAATGTTTAACTTTATAATCTCCTCAAGAGTTGAAGCGATACCTTAATCCAATTCTGTAAAGCCATCTGAAGAACCTAAGGAAAATTTTGTAATCCATCCACACAATGCGCCCCATTTCTCAGAATCAAAGGTTGATTTGGCATGGTAAAGGATTTCTCATGGCTCAAAAGTAGGAGCACAAGGTCGCAATTGCCTACATGGTGACTTTCTTGATGGAACTTCTTCCAATGAAGGCAAAACGTCATTAGTATGTGATTTTCTTGATGGATACTTCCGATGAAGGAATCACATCATTAGAAGGTGAATTTCTTAGTGGAACTACTTCTAATGAAGACATCACATCATTACCAGAAGAATGGAAGTCTTTTGCAGCCGCATCAAGATCATTAAGATCTACTATGAAAGATGCAAGCACACCATTGTTAAAGTCACCACCATATAGTTCTTGAAGGTCGAACTACCAAAAAAAAAAAGAAAAAAAAGTAAGAATAAAAAGGTGAAAAAATTCAAAACTTTGAAAAAAAGGGAGATGGCCTTGTTTTTCTAATTCAAACAAAGATGCCGACTTTGAATCCTCATCAACATAGTTGTTATCATCAATGACAATGGTATCTAAAGTATTAATACAATGACAAGCATCATCTAGCTCTTGTACCTTTCTTTTTGGATGATTCGAGTGACAATTTGTTGGACTAGAAGACGTATTGGGTCATCCAACACCATTCGTTAAAGCATCCATATGAGAAAGTTCATCACAAGGTGTCTCAAGGTTTGAAGAGTGCGCCTTACCATTGTCTGATGATACATGAAGTTCACTTGTTCCAGGTTAATCATAGCCCACTTTGGAAATAGGTGAATTCACCTTTAAGGCTAATGTGAGGCGCCTCAATTTTGATTTCGCAGGCGCATCCCCGTCTTTCAAGGTTTTAAACTTTGATGTGGTCTTAGAGATTTGCAGAGCATCATTTGACTTCACTTGAGATTTGTAAGAAGCATGTGAATTTTTCTTTGAATGATCATAAGCTCCTTTACATTAAATGGATGTGGAGTATTGCTACCTCTTCTTCAAAATGATGCGGAGGTTTCCTTGGGACGTGTTCATCCTTTGGGTTAGACACCAGTCTACATACTAATGGGTCATTGAAGTAGCACCCTCTAATGGGCATGTTGGAATCATGACTTCAGAAAAAGTATTAACTCGTAAAAAAGTATTTCAAATTCGCACCAATGTTAACAATGTACCATCGTAAGGACGCTCCATAAGATCTCTTGGAACATCTTGACAAAAACCGAACTGTCAAGGAAATCTGACAGGGTTGTAGGACTCCTTGATGAACTTTGAATCATATCTAAGGGTTACATAGCCTTAACGAAGACTTATGATATATTCATTCCACGAATTTGAAAGCTTTCCATTATCAGTAAGGTGCAAATACCTCCATTGCAGCATTGCTAAATGATGGTGGCGATGGGCATCATCCTGTTAAAATAACTTTGGACGTTGGTAAAATCAAAACACTTGGCCATCTTCTCGCCATAAATTTTGCAAAGAGGTGTTGATCGATGTGAATGATTGGCATGATGATGAGTTCCAAAATATTCCCCAATCCAACCATATACATAGTGTATAGGGAAAATTTTATTTGTCGCACTTAAGTTTGAATAACTAGATATTTCTTTAAGACCACGATATATCCTTGCAAGAACTGGGACCTCTAAGGAGAACTTATTTCTATGAGCCATCAAGATCGCATCTTTAAAAACACTAGCACGTATACAATTGACTTTCTTATTCAGAAGCACAAATTTGCAAAGCCAACAAGAAAAGAAGGATGCCAAGTTAGTCTCATCTCCACGTAATTCTTCCACATTTAACTCAACAAAGGGGGCATTCTCCTCGTCAGTTCACGTTAGATAGTTTGAATCAATATGTCTGGAAGGATGGTGATTTAATTTTGGCTTAATGACTCTTACCTTTGAAACCTTTTGAGGAAGCTTGACTAAAAATTCACCGAATCATGGACAGACACCTCCTAGAGATCATCTTTTGCTAATTTGTAGATGGCTTAAAACAAGTATCCACAAAATTGTGGAATAAGCAATTATCTTTGAGTATCCCTTTGTGTCAATTTTTTCATCGAGGGAATGACTTCGTCATAAAAATTTCTTTTGTACAGGGAGACCTCTAACGGCTTGTAAGTCCCAAAGTGATATGGACATCTCTCCAATGAATGTAGACAACATATTGGTAGATGAGAGACAAATTTCACAAAAAGCATGAAGTACATTATCATCATAGTCATATGTGAACAAAGAGTATATACAACATCATAGACCTTGATGAGATCAAAAATCTACTTGTGTCGATGCAGCACATCCTCTACCCATTCCCAGTAAGTAGGTGTGTAGAAAACATTGCAAAAATTAGAAGAAGGAACACACCAATTATTGAAACTTCATCAGATTGAGAGATTTTGGAAGGTGCTGCATCATGATGAATCACAAATTTCACTAAAGGATTTTTCATGCTAGTACCCTTGCTCGAGAAGTTTCTCATAACGTCTTAAGTACCGTCTTAAGTACCAATTTTGACCATTCTTTAAGGAGAAGGGATGCATCATATGCCACACTAAAAAGAGACAAGACGCAGTTAGCAGGAGGTTGAACTTCTAGAAGTAGAACTTTGGCATTTGGATTTTGTTGGTCGTCACCTGCTATTTCAAGAAGTGGATGCGGTGAATCTCGGTCGCGGAAGTGCATCATGTTGCGAAATGAAAGTCTTATTTCTCTATCAAGTATATGTGAAAAGAAATCAAACAAAAGGGAAAAGTTTAGATTAAGAACAAGTCTAAAGTAATGGGGGTAACTTCAAATTTTTGTGAATGTTAAAAGGCTGATTTCAAATAGAAATCTGAATCAGCACAGAGGCAATCTAATTGTGGTTTCCGTATGTGATGTAACCATATGAATTTTCTTTCCAACACTGCAAACAGCTTGTGATTTCGTTATTCATATGCTGAGATATGAATTTATCCGCAAAGTCGCGCAAAGCTGATGCGTTCAGTTCATCAAAATTTTATCCTGGGTTCAAAAAATCACCTGAGTAAATTTTAGAATCGTCTGACTGTGATTTTCGGAAATGTTGTAGCTCTGCGAGTCTAGTGTCATAAATAAAAAGGATTACAATTTTGATATTCCTACAATGAGGTATGAATTTTCTACCAAATTCGCGCTGAATTGAAAAAGGGTTAAAAAAATAAGAGTTGGAAAAGAATTTACTTGAGAGAGGACTTGATGATACGACAATGCTAATACGAGTATATATAGATTTCAAAATAGGGAGGAATCAATTTGATTCCTACAAATTATGGAAGATTATAATGATGGAGTGTATAATTCCTACAAATTATTAAAATTATGGTAAATTTTTATTAGGAATTAAATCATGAAAATTTTTTGTTGGAATCAAATTATGGAAAATCCATAGGAACCAAATTATGGTAAGTTTTCATAAGAATTAAATTATTGAAATTTTGCATGGGAATCAAATTATAGAAATTCCATAGAAACCAAATTATGGTAAGTTTTCATAAGAATTAAATTATGGAAATTTTCCATGGGAATCAAATCATGGAAATTCCATAGAAACCAAATTCTGGTAAAATTTTTCTGGAAACTACACAAAAAATATGTCCGAAGGAGAATAGACTCGCGTCATGTGAATTTGAATTCCTTGCATTCTATTCAAGAGAAAGCCTAAAATTTGCGTCAAATCAACAAGGTCTCTATCACCAAGTCAATCTTGTGTACGCAATCCTTGCTCATTAAATTGGTGTTCATTTCGTAGTTGATGACCACACTATGAAAAATGTCATGCGATAAGTCTTCAAGAGCTTGAACATTTCAAGTAAAAAATGAGTTGATGAACAACAAAAAGTCAAATGACCTCTTACAAATTAGAGAATATTGTCATGAAGACTCACGTAAAGGTTGACTTCAACATACCGGCGTGGTCATTTATCATGAAGACTTCAATTTTCGTCGTCAAAATTTGACAAGCCTACGCGCAGAGAAGTCTAAAAAATAAATATGCATTCATAAAGACATCAAAATTTGTCGTCAAAATTTGGAAAGTCTACACGTTGAGAAGTCTAAAAAAAACATTCATGACTACATCAAGTGTTGTTGCCAAACTTTGGCAAGACTCTATGTTGACAAGCCTCGAAGTAAGGGGCATTTGTAGACACAAATTGTAATTGATCGAATTCATACAAAATTTGAATTAAATCCATGTTAATTTGGGTTGAATAATTAATTTGGTCTTTACAAATAAATAAGTTCATCTTATTAAATCCAAATCGAAGGTCCATTCACCTTTGAAGCCCAAACCCATGACACATGTCATAGTGACTAGGTATTCAAGACAAACAAAGTGATGCCACGTGTCCAAATAAGGTTGTAGTCCCAGTCAAATGCAACAAGGAATAACAATAAGCCAAGTTTCAAAATGATATCCTTTGGCCAATCACAAGCAACTTTTTCCACTCCCTAAACTATAAATAGGAGATAGACATAACATTCAAAGGGATCTAGAAAACTTTTCAATAAGCATTCAACAAATTAGAGAAAGCTACAATATCAACATCAATAGATCTTCGAAGGAGTATTCAATGGAATTGTTCCCGGAGATCGACTTACAATGAGGAAGCTCTTTCCAACGTCCTAGACATCGACAATATCTCATGGAGGTCTACATCATCCAAAAATTTTGGAAATATGCTATTGAAGGCCCTCAAATCACGGAGAAACTTAGGAGAGAGAATCAAGAGAACAACGAAATTATAGTCACAAAGATTCATATAATAAAATTGAAATTTTCTTTTATTTTTTGCTTTCGGTTAGTTTTCCGGGCTTACAAAAATTTGTTGCGAATAATATGAACATGTATGCTTAGAGTCATTAGTTAATTAGCATGTGACATTTTAGTCTTTTGAGTTTGGACCTAAATTTTGATTCGTAAAACTTAGTGATTTTTTTGTGCATGATTTATTAATCTTTAATTATGTTGATCTTTTAGTCCTTTGGCACAACCTTATAGTTACAAAACAATGGGCCCATTTCTTATTATAATTGTGGGTTGTAGTTGACAATTTTTTTCTATTTTTAACTTGCCACAACAAATTGTTGGCATTGTAAAACAAGCACAATAATACGCTCAATTTTCCATAAGTTGCTTCTGTGAATGTGAAGTATACATAGACAGGAAGAAATGGAGGCTTCGAATCTGAAATGATGGAAGATTGAATCTTTTAGATAATTAGTCAGGGACACGTCCGGTGCACATGTGAGCCATATTAAGTTGTATTGTTCTCTGTGGAGAGAGATTTGTAAAGCAATGTTGTCATGAGTGGGCGCTTTTTTATAGATGTAGTAGAAGTGTAAATTGTATTAATTAGTCTTATGATGATTGCATGAGCCATTATTCATCTCGTATAGGGAAAAATGGATTTATGCATTTAATAATAAATAGGAACGACAACATGAAATTAATATGAGGTGTCAAAATAGAAGTATGGAAGTACAATAAATTATTAATATTATTATTAATAATAATAATATTAAAACGTTAGAATGGAATTCAATATTAAGAAAGCACGTAATAGTACCCAAAGAATTGTTTTGAATATGACATTAACGCATTGAAGAGTATGGGCCGATGAAGAATCCATTATGTTTCATATGTATGTTTGTATCTTTTAAGCCTGAGATTTGAAGAAATTTAATGTTCTTAGTATCTACGGTTAGTAAAGAGTAAATTACCTATGTTAGAATGGCCATATATGTATATGGGGTTATCGTACCTAAAACATCCTTATAGACGATGCTTTTTGTGTACGTCCCATTTTGACATTTGGGTTGATCTCTCAGGACAAGTAATTTTATTTTGGACATAGATATCACTCTTGAGAGTGCGACATACGGTTGACCATGTGAGAATGTATTTTGGAGAAAATACAAACGAATATTTGAATTGTTTGACCTTGCACTATATTTATAGTCATTACAAAGTAAAGATATGCTAGAAATTTCTTCCGAATGAATTTGAATGGACATCCTTCATTTTATGGTGACCATAGTTGATTTTGGAAGAAACACATGCTTTTTTGCATAATGACCACTTGATATTTCCATATGCGGGGCGTTTTTGGAGAAGCCTTGACAGTAATTTGTATGCCATTGCATAAGCCACTTAGGGTCTAAATTCCTTAGCCACATGATAGGAGCAATTTTTTTTTCAATTCTAACCTGCATTTAATAATATATGTCAAAATTTATCCATTTTTATTTTGTTACCGCCTCTTCATAATTGTACTTTGTAATGTATTATCTTCAATACCTATATGGCGGGATACCGTTGGTGTTAAAGTATTTAGATATTCTTCTTGGTAATAATTGTTGGTGTCATCTTCTATTGAGTCAAAGCTATTGAGTATATTGCTTACACTTGGGAACAAGGATATTAACTTGTCATTAACTTTATTCACATGGTCAGTTAGTTCTTTTGGGGGACATATTTTTTTCGTACCAGCATTTTACTATAGGTTTAGAAATATTTGTGAAGGATTAAATTGTCTCTTATTGTTTGTTAATCACCATTGCCCATGTGAAGTAAGAACTCACTGAATGTTGGATCTATTCTTGCTCTCATATTTCTTGTAAATTGAACCTTCTCCATCAAAGTCCAGAGATACGATTTCACCAAGCTTGCATTAACAATTTCTGCATTAATTAATTTTGGAACTACTGGTAACTCTTTTCAAAAATCACCTCCAAAAACCATGACTTTTCTACCAAATGGTAACACCTGCAAAATATCTCCTGTCGATGTTTCTATTGTTTGTCATTTGGCCATTGTCACTTCACCGCATATAATCATTTTTTCTTTTCTAATCAATTTGACAACATCATTTTTCTTTGACATGTTTTCCATGTTGATTAATTTGTTTGAAGGGGGATCTCAAACCTCAAGTGTGTTGTACGTCTTCTCGGTAAGATTTAAGCTGCTACACCACTAGTTGTTGTTGTCAACTATAATATTGTAAAAGCATAACCTTTTCTAGATTATTTGTGTCTGTGCATCAAAATCTTCTGTATATATCTACACAAATAGTTCTCTACATTCTGAGGGCAACTTCAAGCGAATTGTGATCTAGTTGATGACTGTTATATATGTCTATGCTCTTGTTCATACTTTGCAAGCAATTATTAATACTATTTAGGTAGACTGTAGTATAGTATTTTCTGATTTTCTATATAGCCTCTTGAAGTCCTCAGACATATCCGCATAATAAGTATCCATGTTTTTATAATATCTGATGGCTTACAATGAAAAAAAATGTAGCAAACAAACTTTACAGAGCTGCTGGCATTTTGAAGATAATAAACTTGTTGGAATCGAGTAAACTTCTTTCTTTGGCTGCTTCTTTGAAGGTATGACATTGCTTTCCCTTGAACATGAGTAAATTGTAACTCCTCGAGCTTATACCCTAGATATGGAATGCACTCAAACACCATTCCTAGACTTGATCGAACCCATGAGCGAGCGTACTTACTCATCGGAAATCATTATTAATATCAACAATGATCAATAAACATAATTGACCTGAAAAATCTAAAAACTGAGAATGTTTAAAAGACTAAAAATTTAACATACCCAAAAGTGTCAACTATGTCTTAAAAATAAGATATGATAATGAAAAGACTCAACAGAATAACATCTGACAGTCTATAAAGCCTCTAAAACAACTGAGATGGATGTTTGGATGAACCCCACAACATCCTAATGAACCAAACTAGAAAGCAACGAAATAGATCCTTCGAAATGCAAGGAGGCTCACCAACACACTCTGAACCACTGACTCGATCAATGATGCGCCGAATGCCAATGCTTGTTACCTCTGTCTACATCTTAATACGATGTAGGCCAGCTAGCATCAGTACATTGAATGTACAGGTATGTGAGTTAGAATACTAACACAACATAGACTTGAAAAGGAATCTGAAGAACATACCTGGCTCAACTTAACTCAACGTAACTAGAACTTATTTCAATATAAAACAATTCAAAAGCAATTGCAATATAAAGAAAAACTGTTTAAAACATGATGCCAACTCTGTATATATGCAAATATACAAATAACTATGAGATGCGTATACAAATACAAATAAACGGATGTATATAAAGTACACAGTACTGTTGTGCGAGATTGTCTAATTGACAACCATTACATAAGAGCTATAATGATGCTACAATGATCTACCTTACGTTGTCAGTGCATCCTATACCTGGCCAAAGGTAAAGGACCTAAACTTCCTAATAGATCCACTAGATTATGCGAAAAAAAACTTATTTAAAAAGTATGATAATTTTTTACTAATGGTGGCTACATGGTTTTATGGAGATGTGATCTATCTGCACTAAGGATCATCCCCAGTTCCATGCTCAATACTACTCCTAAGAATATAGTAGCTCAAAAACTTAGCTCAAAGTCTATCTTGGAAATCTCAATTTCCCTTCTTGCTACATTTAGAAAGCTATTAAACTTTTCTTAAAACTAGGCCGAAGACTCTTTGTAAATCTCAGTTCCCGTTCTTCTTTAAATGTTAAAATAGTTTAAATCTTTTTGGGAATACATAGTCCCCATATACTTCTTTGAATAAATGAACTTCAAGCTCTAACCCTAACTCTTTACTCAACTTTGAAAAACGTTTGTAAAAGACCTTTGAGAACTTTGATAAACTTAACTTTACTTAATTTTGAGTTTGATCTTTACTATTCTTGACTTGACTCTTAATTGATCCTTGAATTAAATTATGAATTGAAGGATTATGATTTGTTTTTGGAAAGACCTCATGATATTTAGGAATTATTTAAAATATCAAAACCTTAGAAAAGTTACGAACTCACCATCTTATAACAAGTCCAAACGTAGTAAATTTTTGTTCAATGAAGAAATAGGTCTGCGACACGGACCTGATACCTATTCCTTGTCAAACTTTTTCCTCTCCATTTTCCAACCCCAATTCGCATAAGCTTAACTATTATTCCCATATTCATTTTACATTATGATACCTGTTGGTTCAATAATAATCTAATAATACCCAAAATGTGTACTAAAGAACTTAGCGCAAAACAATTCTAAAACTCAATGTAACGATCTCTGAATCTCCTCAACTCAATCCAATTAAAAAAAAACATTCAAATTCAAGAATTTATGTCAAGAACATCAACTTTCGAAACTCTTAATGGACAAACTGAGATGAAATAAACATGTTTGGCACGTGGGTGAATGAACCTAATGCTATGAGAGACTCACATACCTTGTAGGATTAATTCCTTGGTGAATCCACAATAAAATCGATCATTTTTGGAGAATCTTGGTTTTCCTCGTATTCTTTCTCTTATGTTCTTTTTATAAAAACCCTAACTCTATTTTTCAAAAGCATAAATTGAAATAACTGAACTTGTACTCCAATTAATTCACTAAAAATTGATTAATTTAGTTGGATAAGGAAAAGACAAAATTATCTTCAAATTTCTGGATTGGACATTTCCTTAATCAAACAATCCAACTTCCAATAGGCATAAATTATTCATCCAAACTTGAAATCGCGCAAAATCGATGACGTTGAATAGACCATTCCAACAGTATCTGGAACTACATCTAACTCATCTTGAGCTAGGATTTATGACTGTTTGAAGTTTACCAAAAACTTACTTTTAACACACTTACCAAATTTCCAGAATTTAAAATTCTTTTAAAAAAATAACTATTTCCGATTTCTAAAATCCCTTCTAATTTCTTTTAGATGCGAGATGTTACAATATCTCCCCCTTGAGAACATTCGTCCTTGAATGAGATTTCTCTTACTAGTCTAAGGGTGGTAATATCAAGTTCAAACACTACATACTTACATCATAATTGGACAATACTAAGTAGAAAATTAGTACCTTGGTCTGCATTTTCTCCGAATTCAAAGAGATATGGATATATCTTCTTCATATCCTCTTCAGCTTCCCAATTAGCTTCTATAACAAATTAGTTTCTTTAAAGAACTTCGACTGATGCATCTCTTTTGTTATCAACTTACAAACTTCACGATTTATAATCTGAATAGGAATCTCCCCGTAATATAAACTATCCTTGATCCCAATATTTTCAGTTAGTTTTATCAGTGAAGGATCTCCCATGCACTTCTTTAACATGGAGATGTGAAATACCAGATGAACCACTGTTGATTCCTGTGATAGATCCAACTCATAAGCTACTTACTTTGTCAATCCTCTTGGCTATGTGATAAGGTCCAATATACCAGGGTCTAAGTTTATCATTCTTAAAAAAAAACCGCATAACGCCCTTCATGGGTGAAACTTTTAGAC